>NC_080480.1:16823750-17130000 GCF_030265055.1 Doryrhamphus excisus | reverse complement strand
AGTATTCATGTGATTTAACGGACGATGTCATGCTATCGCTAGCCCACTCCTCGCCATTCCCAGGACGGATAAGTCGAGAACAGAGACGATTGTTGCTGGCTTTTATTTATTTTTATGTGAAAGACGATCCGACCGCTTTGGATAATCGACTCCTTTTGCCTCCCCCGTCATCACATCCCTTTTGCGCCGGCCACTCGACATGTGTTCCACTCAGGAACGCCGTACCTCTCTGGACTCTTTATGGCTTCCATGTGCTCCGTGGAACCCCCACCCACCACATAGGGAGGGAAACCGAACAACCCCAACGAAAAAGGCCTGCTGCACGTCCCCACCCGTGGTCGTTTCACACAGGGAATATCGCCAGGAATTCTCCGTGGCAGGGTGGCCAGGATGCATCGCCTGCATGGTTGCCATGGTTGCCATGGTGCACTGCCGACCGACCGCAACTCGCATTTAGGAAGAGTGGAAGGAATGGAGAGTTGAGGGAGGAGATCACTTTAGGGATTAATCTTTGATTTACAGTCAGGAAGTGAGGACCTAAAAAGGGGGGGGGGGGGGTGCTTTGTTCCTGCCCCGGTCATGTGATTTACAGCCCGGCTGATCCGACGCAATCGCAACCTGGGAAAGACGTTTTCAGCCCCATCGCACGCTGTCAAGCGCCGCTGCCGTGATTTAGGCCCCACCGCCGCCGTGAAGGGAGGTAGAGGTGCCACCCCGACCCGGTCCGCTTGATATGGTTCAGTACTGGGGGGGGCGGGGCGGACCAGGATGGAGGTTTATTTTTACTGGAAGGACAGGTGCTGCCGATCCAAAGTGAAGGCTGTCGGAAAATAAACACGCACCTTGTCGCACACGTACTCCATCAGGGCCAGGAACGCCATTAAAGCCAATTAAAATTCCAGCAACCCCCCAACCCCCCCCCTCGGCATTGACCCCCACTCTAAACAGACAGTCGGATGAAAGCTGGGGGCCGCTAACGAGCTCAACAAATGACATGGATTGCTCATTATTATATTGTAGTATTTTTGTTAGCCTCCATATGAGAATTTAGACTTACTCCAAGGGTGGAGGGTCTCCAAACTATGGCTGTTTGTGGTCCGTGGTACGTTATGAAAATATTGCTAGGTTAGCTAGTAAGATTTACTGAGTGGGACACAAATGTTGGCGCCGCTAGCACTGCTATGTGATGTGGAAGTGCTAACATTACACTCATTTTAACATGTTAGCTTAGCATAGACGTGGAAGAAAACTAGAACGGTTGCAATTACAGCTCCATTTTCCCGAAGGTAAACAAACAAGTGAGGTAGATCTACAGACACTTTTGGTAGAACTTCATAAAGACTCAGGTTGCTTCTTCATGCTACACATGAAACCAGAATCATCTGTCAGTTGAAGAGCCGTGTTTGATCCCGATCCGGCTTTATCCTCATTTTGTTGTCCCTTTTGGGTTCTGATGTGCGGATTGGACCGGAACCCCCTGCAGGCCTGGCCTGTTGTCATGCGTGATTACAGCTAGCATCAAGAAAAGTGTATTATTAGCCGCATCGTCGCCATCGCCGGGAGGGACTCTCCGCAGGCCAGCAGCACCTGCTCGCTAATGACGGGTCAGACCCGGGTCGGATCCCAGCATCCCGACGTTCCGCTTGTCGCTGGTTTAACCGCACCCTCGGAAGCAGAGCAGAGGAGAGGAGCAGACTGATGTGGTCTGCCCAGGAAGTCCTTAAAGCAATTAGACCCCCCCCCCCCCCCCCCCCCAAGAAGAAAAGCTAAGTTGTCTTCCTTGGATTAAAACACTTGAATTGAATGAAGTGTGCCAGGGAGGCTCCCTAATGGCCGCCGCGCTTTTTTTTATTCATAATATTCTATTAACCCCCCCCCCAACCGCCCATCCATGTCCGCCCCTGCGCCTCTCCAAACCTCTGACTCATCTACTGCAGACAGAAGTGGAGGAGAGGGGGGGGCAGCACCCAAGGGTGTTGGAGGGCACGCACGACTCCGACCCCGAGCAGAGCGAGTCACGACGCCTTCATCGTCAGCGTCATCATCATCATCATCACGCCTGCACCCTGCCGCTGTCCATCACCCAAGACAAATGAGGCGTCTTTGTGTCTCCGGATTGGGGGGTTGGGGGGGGTCCCTCCATCCATCCACCCACCCACCATGGAGAAAATAGCAGAAAGTACCTTCTTCTTCCAGCGTAATTGACTCTTATCTCCTCCAAGACCAAAATGGCAGCCCATCTTTCCTTATAGCAGCTTTGAACCAATCACAGCAGAGGACAAATGGACGTCTCCTGGTCCCGCTCGTCTCATCCTGCGGGACATCTTGACCATCCCACTGGTCCCCACAGCCGGGGACGGATCAAAGGTTTATTGGGTGCCACTTTTACGGACATCGTGTTTGGTCTTTATTGGACTTAGCAGAGGTTAAAGGTCACATCGGCACCCGTCTTTCACTTTTCACTTTTTTAACACGTCTTCTTTTCTATATTGGGTAATAGGACTATGACTGTGACTATAGGGGTGTTATTTCATGCCCAGAGGTCTCTAATGTTGGTGTGTTCAGAAGTTGGTAACAGGTGTGTCTTGTGTCTTATTTTGTGTTATATCTGCTATACTGGATAATCAGAGTGTGAAGGTGACTATAGGGGTGTTATTTCATGCCCAGAGGGCTCTAATGTTGGAGGGTTCAGAAGTTAGTAACAGGTGTGTCTTGTGTTTTATTTTGTCTTATATCTGCTATACTGAATAATCGGAGTGTGAAGGTGACTATAGGGGTGTTATTTTATGTCTAGAGGTCTCTAATGTTGGTGTGTTCAGAAGTTCGTAACAGGTGTGTCTTGGGTCTTATTTTGTCTTATATCTGCTATACTGGGTAATCGGAGTGTGCAGGTGACTATAGGGGTGTTATTTCATGCCCAGAGGTCTCTAATGTTGGTGTGTTCAGAAGTTGGTAACAGGTGTGTCTTGTGTCTTATTTTGTCTTATATCTGCTATACTGGGTAATCGGAGTGTGAAGGTGACTATAGGGGTGTTAGTTCATGTCTTGAGGTCTCTAATGTTGATGTGTTCAGACGTTAGTAACAGGTGTGTCTTGTGTCTTATTTTGTCTTATATCTGCTATACTGGGTAATCGGAGTGTGAAGGTGACTATAGGGGTGTTAGTTCATGTCTTGAGGTCTCTAATGTTGATGTGTTCAGACGTTAGTAACATGTGTGTCTTGTGTCTTATTGAAATGATCTCGGAGTCATTAGAGTGTCATTGCTGGGCCGAGTTCCCTAGTTTAGTCACCCCAGTGTGTTGTGTAACCAAGTTGACTTTCTATAGTATCGTCCCTGTACGATCGAAGTAATAAATATGAGTGCTGTCCTCTCTTGGGGAGATACGGTGCATGCATCCAGCAAAACAACAAACATCAGTCATGTTTGGTAGCAGGACCAGAATATGCTTTCATGAATAAAATGATATTTATGTTTGCTGGCTAGCTTAGCTTACCAGACATCTGCACTGGCCAGAGTACGTTTATTGTTTTTGATCCATCCAGCCATCCCCCGTGGATGTCCGAGCACTCCTTCCACTTGAATGTTCTACAGAGTATTGGCGTTGTGGAGAAGGCTTTTAAGTGGATTTCATATGGACGTTATAGGATGGCTGAGAGGAAGGTGTTTCCTCTAATGGCTTCTATCAACCTCCTACCGTTCACACAATAATGACCCTACACACACACACACGGCGTCCATGATGTTGTGCAGGTGGATTCCATTGCATTTATCGAGCGAAAACGTATCCGATTATGCTTTGCCGCAATGGGAAAGCATCGAGGGACATTTTACGTTTTAAAAAACATCTCCAAAATTGTGATGAGAGCACACACGACCTCCACTTTTTGTGTTTGAGTGATCCTCAGACCTTTGAGAAGATGAATGCAAGTCCTCCTCCTCCTCTTCCTTTGTCCTTGAGTAGATAATTGCGTCCAGTACGTCCGCTATATAAAGACATACAATTACTCCCACTATACAATAAGTAGCATCTTTCTGAGTTATATAATATAACACAATTATTCCATTCAGAAGCTCTGAGTTGAGATGTTCAGGTGTAAGCATCTTCTCCATTCAGTCGCTTTTAAGCGTTAAATGCACTGATTTTTACACAATGGAATGGCAGTTTTCCTTAATCCGTTCCAAAAGGTCAAATGTCAACCCAATTATTTCGTTTGGTGTTGAAAGTGGAAGCTGTAATCCAGTGGAACATTGTTAGTCCCGATTGGTGCGAAGGAAGTGAACGCAGCGTCAGCATCTCCGTCAACATACGAATGAGCCGAGGATCATCCACGGACCGCCGTCACATTCACTTCATGTTTGACATTCCATGCGGGAATGAAAAGCAAATGTTCATCCCGGCCACCGTCACCGTAAAGACTGCACTAACGCTGAACTTGTGAACGCTGGAAGTCCTGGATGAAGATCAAACGTCATTCCTTCCCGGGGGGGGGGGGTTGGGAGACGGGGCGATCTGCTCCCACGGCTCTTGGAAGCCTTTCGGGATGAAGAATCCGCCTCATTGGGTCCATATGGGAGTAATACGTGACACAGTTTTGAGAACCTCGCTGACCCCCGCACCGAAATTCTCCGCCGAGGCCATGACCTTTACCCCCCCCCCTCCCGATCCCATGCGAGTGTTTTAAAGCGCTTTGGAGTGTGTAACGTCTTCAGGTGCGTCACGTAGACGGCGTGAAAATGAAAGACCTCCCAGCTGTGCCGTCCCGTGTGGAAAAGCACACGTGAAGAGCCGGGAACACCTGCTTGGCGGCGACTCAATGCACCTTTGTCTTTTTGTTCCCGGAAGGAATTACGGAAAGAAATGGGACATTTGTCAAGGTGACTTAACGCTGAGATCCTTGGACAAAGCAACAGCCGGCCAAATCGACTCGGAATCTTTCTGCTCATTTCAGAAGCCATTTAAATATGATACAGTAAACCTCGGATATATCGGACTCGGATATATCGGAAATTCGCTCACAACGGACAGATAAAAAAGGAACCGATTTTTCTGTAATGCATTTCCGATAAAAATTCATTGCATATATCAGATTTTTTATAACGGATTTCGCCTATTTGGGACAAAATCTCCAGTCCCGTTCCAATGCATTTCCATGAAATTTCCCTCGCATATATCGGATGGCCGCATCGTGGCGCTCCGATTCGCCGAATCGTGACAGGCCGCTATACGACGTCATTTGCAGCGTTTGCAGCGTTGCCTGCGCGTCCAGGTACATTGGAAACATAGTCAAGGAAGTGCCTTTTTATAACGGATAAAATCCCATTTACGCATATACCGGATATAAATCCGATATATGCGTAAAACGGACATTTTCCGGTATACGCATATAACGGATTTCGCTTATATCGGACAAAACCAGTGGGAACAATTGAATCCGGATATATCCGAGGTTTACTGTAGTTTAATGGCCCGGATGCCTTCCTGGTGAGGTGTTCCGGGCATGCCCAGCCGGGAAAAGGCCCCGGGGCAGACCTAGGACACACTGGAGGGATTATGTCTCACAGCTGGCCTGGGAACACCTTGGTGTCCTCCCGGTGGAACTGGAGGAGGTGGCCGGGGACCGGGAAGTCTGGGCTTCCCGACTAAGACTGCTGCCCCCGCGACCCGGACCCGGATAAGCGGAGGAAAATGGATGGATGGATAGTTTAATGATGTATGTTCAGATCCTGATGCGTTCTTCGGTCTCTGGTTCACCAGATTAGCGTGCTACATGCTAAGGATCAAATGTTTACAGTAACATGATTCCGAAACATGAATGAGATCTGAACAATCCGTGATTTCCCGGCTGCCATGGTGACGGAGCAGTTAAACACGACCACACACTGCTCTCCCGCTTCTGTCGTTAAACGGTAAAAACTTAACCGGCATAGCGGATCCGCCCCATCGACAGATTTGTTTATTTCTTTTTTTTTTTTTACTGTACTTGGGAATCTAACGTCACCCCTAAAGACCAAGGTAGTTCCTGACAAGTTCTTTGGGATACAAACCGTTTTGTCCGTTTGTATCGGCGAAAAGGACCAACTTCCCCCCCCCGATGTTGTCTTCAGCGTTCAATCAAAGATGTCAGCTCTCGAGCGTCCACACATGTGGAACCAATCAAGTCACTCCAACTTGTCACTTCCTTCCTCCTCGTATTTTCTCCACCGTGATGAAGAACCGATGCCTCCAAGTCCATCCTCCAATGCCCTTGCTTATTACTAAGGTCGCCTGAGGTCAATACCGAGCACCACGAGGGCTCGCGGGCCAATGGCGAAGCCGGCATGACGCGCTAGGCTACGAGTCGAGAAGGAGCCGTGCTGGGGTTTTCCACTGGAGCTTAACAAGGAAGGAAAAGGCTCACAACTAATGGCTTGTTTACGCTCCTCGGATCCCTGGACTCGCGTAATTGGCTTCGGAGACAATCAATCAAAGTATCAATCAGCGGCCCCGCGGTTTAAGTAAACATATTAATCATTTTAGGTTTGGGGCGCACCGGTCGGGTCACCCCGGGATTCAGCGTTTGAGCAGGAAGTAGCCAGTTTTTGGTAGCGGAGGACATCTGTTTCAATGCGCTACTGGGTCCTTTATCCGCGGATCATGTCAAGGCTTAGTAGTGGGTCAATGTGGACCTCACAGGAACACGCTGAGACCCAAATATGGAATCCTGGAATGGGAATATGTCTGCATGAAATCAAATCATTGGGGATTTGGGTCACATTCATCAATGGGAATGACAGGGAATGGAATGTCCCTTTGCTACCACATCTGGGAATATCCTTTGTGGAGGGGTGTGATACGGATTTTTTATTGATGCGATTCCAGGAATTTACGATTACTGATAATTGAATGCATCCCATAATCAGTTCCCAGTTCCACATGTCCAAAAGGAGTAGGAAGAAGCAAAGTTTATTAAATCCTACTCCTCCATCTGGTACTTTTACAATCACTAACTGTTACATTTGTTCACTTCCTGCTTTCCATAATAAAAAAATTTTGTTTTAATTTTTTAATAACGTACCTCGTACCGAAGTACGAGGTGATATGACCATACAATGACATTGACAACGGCATTATGAATTATCCTTACTGGCCTTTTTTGCAGTACATTTAGCGAGTGAAGATTGCTTTTATAGTTATAGTTTATAGTTTTTAATGATGCGATTCCAGGAATTTACGATTACAATTGAATGCATCCCATAATCAGTTCCCAGTTCCACATGTCCAAAAGGAGTAGGAAGAAGCAAAGTTTATTAAATCCTACCTCTCCATCTGGTACTTTTACAATCAGTAACTGTTACATTTGTTCACTTCCTGCTTTCCATAATAAAAATTTGGTTTTTATTTTTTAATTTTTTAATAATGTACCTCGTACCGAACCGAAGTACGAGGTGATATGAGCATCCAATGACATAATGGTTACCATAGTAACTGTCAATATAGTATATATATATATATGTATATATTGTATCACTACTACTACTACTACTACTAATTGGTTATTTTTTAGCCTTATGCATTATTTTAGCTGTTTGAAGATGCACTATATCAGCAAGTTGAAGTATTTGTAATTTTAGAAATAAGGAGTTAGTATGTTCTCTGTAGGCGGCATTATGAATTATCCTTACTGGCCTTTTTTGCAGTACATTTAGCGAGTGAAGATTGCTTTTATAGTTATAGTTTATAGTTTTTATTGATGCGATTCCAGGAATTTGTTTGTCATTGGGATGGCAGACATCAACTTTACAATCATACTCGGCATTGTTGATTATTTTCAAGATTATTTGCCCCATTTTTCCTGCCACTGCTACCTGACACGTTTTTTTCCGACCTTGGCTTCGGTCTACGCTATTCCGAGTCCCCGTGTTAGAAATTGTATTCTCCTTCGTAAGTGACGATGAGATGACCATCTCCATCTCGGGAGACCTTCTCAAATTGCAGTTTGCCCCCCCCCTGGATGCGCCCCGCCTCTCACCAGTGGCCAGCTGGCCTCGGATGCTCACCTGGGATGATGAGGGTCGTGGATGATGGAAGGATGGAACTCGCTTTTGCCGTCACCGCCACAAACGCTTTCTCATTGTTGAAGTATGCAGCAGCTGAGGCTCGCCGGTGGTCCGCGAATAGCGACACAATCAACCCCCCCACCCCCACCCCCACCCCCACCCCCCGGAGACCTGCGTGCTGATTACCGTCTTCCGTGAATTTCCAGGCCAATCTGTTGCCACGGAATGCCGCAGCTTGTTGCCTCCGTAATGGAGTGGAGGCTTGCACAGCGACCGGCTTCTTGCCCCTGCAGATCCAAGCGGGGCTGGGGGGGGTGGGGGTGGGGGGGTTGAAAGGACATCTTGTCAAGTCTGGCACCGCACCAAGCTGCAGAGCTGAGAGTCCAATCCAGTAATTAGACCGAACCGCTCGGCTCTAACACACCTCCCAATGCCATTCCCACAGCCATCTCCGAGAGGCTTTGCGCCCCCCCCCCCGCACAAACGTGCACTTCACTGCCCTCTTCTCGGGTTGCTTTGACCCCAGCATGCTCGTCTTCGCGCTCGGATCCTTGTGAGGGCTGACGGGCGCCGAAAGGGACGAATGAAACCCTGTCGTCACCTTCTCCTCCCTGTGAACCCAACACACTCCATCACCCCCCCCCCCCCCCCACCCCCCCGCCCGACAGCCGGTCCCAGTCCTCCCAACGTGCTGCCAAACACACGGCAGACACCCGGACAGGTGACCCCCCGGCTGAGATACGCCGTATGCTGCTCACTCACAGGAAATAGAACACTCGGCGCTTTATTGGACTCTTAACGTGTCTGTTCGTGGGGAGTTTACATCTTTATAAATAAACCGTAAATCTGAGTGCTTCTCTGTCGGACAGAACCAAAGTGGACGGTCCGCAGTCTAAAATACGACGACTTGTAAACTTCCAAAGAGACCACGACTATGCCGTCACCACGGAATCAAAGCGGGATTGGCGTTTAGTTATGGTACGGTCCAAACATTAGCTCCATCTTCATTCTACTGCACCAAACTTCATTTCAAACCTTGACCGCCCAATGATTGACACATCGATCGCCCAATGGGGACACGGATACTGACTCCCGTCTGGCAGAATCACAGCTGACTGGTTTTGGTTGCCAGCCAATAGCAGGTCTCATACCGTATATGACGCGTTCTCCGACCCTGCTCAGATCTTTACTAGGATCTTCTACGATATTTCGATTTAGCGTGCAGACCTCACAGCTAGGAGACCAGGGTTCAATTCCACCCTCTGTGTGGAGTTTGCATGTTCTCCCCGTGCATGCGTGGGTTTTCTCCGGGTACTCCGGTTTCCTCCCACATTCCAAAAACATGCTAGGTTAATTAGCGACTCCAAATTGTCCATAGGTATGAATGTGAGTGTGAATGGTTGTTTGTCTATATATGTGCTCTGTGATTGGCTGGGACCCCGCCTCTCGCCCAAAAGACAGCTGGGATAGGCTCCATCTCCCTGTGACCCTTGTGAGGATAAGCGGTAGAAAGTGAGTGAATGAAAGTCTAAATGTGACTATAGGGGTGTTATGTCATGTCTAGAGGGCTCTAATAGTGTTAAAAGCCATATTTAGGAGGTCGTAAACACATTTTCGACGCTCTAACTAGTAAAATATTCCATTTATAAATAAGGAATCCTACATCGCACTGCACGGCAGATGAGCGGTTAGCGCGCAGGCCTCACAGCTAAGGAGACCAGAGTTCAATGTCCATGCATGCGTGGGTTTTCAGCGGGTACTCCGGTTTCCTCCCACATTCCAAAAAACATGCTAGGTTAATTAGCGACTCCAAATTGTCCATAGGTATGAATGTGAGTGTGAATGGTTGTTTGCCTATATGTGCCCTGTGATTGGCTGACCACCCCCACCTCTCGCCCAAAAGACAGCTGTGATAGGCTCCATCTCCCTGTCACCCTTGTGAGGATAAGCGGTAGAAAGTGAGTGAACGAAAGTCTAAATGTGACTATAGGGGTGTTATTTCATGTCTAGAGGGCTCTAATAGCCATATTTAGGAGGTTGTAAACACATTTTCGATATGTGCCCTGTGATTGGCTGGCCACCCCCGCCTCTCGCCCAAAAGACAGCTGGGATAGGCTCCAGCACCCTGAAAAACGGTAGAAAATGAATGAATGAAGGCGACAGCTTGAAGCTATACATGAAGTTGCAAGGGCCTGGTCGATGCTACTCTAGCTAGCTCTATGCTAGCTTTAATTTCATATTTTTATGATGTGGCGGTGATTGAGTTCTGAGTGCACCTCGACTTTGTTTTGATTCCCTTGTCAGGTCAGCAGGTTCGGAGAAGGTGCGATACGTAGTCCAAACAATGAACCTAACGTGCAGAACCCAGGGAACACTGACACATGCAAATTCCAGGTAGAGATGCCAAAATCGGGATTCAAATCCTGGTTCCCGTAGTTTATGGATGATCACGACACAGTGGTAACAGTAAGGTCGTCGTGATTATCGGCCTCTTCTAAATTCCAGGAGCATTTTTCAGACTGAATAAGAGTATTTTGGGTGCGTGGTCGGGTTTGCGTTCCACTTGACGCCAGGAAGTGTCTGACAGCTCCTTTTTTTTTTTCCAGAGATACTTGGTAAAGGTTCTACTTATCATTTTCACACTTGAGTCCTGGCATGTTTTCACATATGTTCAAAAGAACTTCTTTGAGGGAAATAACGTTGAGGCCAACGTGTGACTAGCATGGATGTGTTGGAAGAAAAACAGTAAAATGAGAAGCAGACCTGCCCGAGTGAAATTTATATTAAGCAAACACCACCGATGAGCTTTTTGGTAGCACGGCTGTAGGCGAGGGACGCTTATGGGGCCGACGTCCGTGGGTCACGATGACGATGAGGACCGGGAAGGTCTTTAAAGGCCGTGGTAACCACAGGCTGCACGTTGGCATGTCTGCCACTTTTATAAGCCAATTATATCAACCTCGTCTTTAAAAGGCTCAACTGACGCCTGGAATTCTCTGCGGCATCTATAAAGTGGTCGGAATACCGAGGGGGAAGAAAAAAAAAAAAAAAGTCCCGGCCTCTGACGTCATTGGACGTGTGACGCCGTGATGGCGCCACACATTTGGAAAAACGCTTGGCTTGGCTTTCCTGCTTTTGGAAGTGCAAGGAAATGAAACGTAACAGCGTAGCGTTTAATATAAACTTTATTTAAGTAACGTTCTTTGGTATAGGACGGCCATGCGCGACCGGCGTCACGCATCAGCGGCCATCTTGGAGGTGTTATTCTCGGTTTTAACGAGACCGGAACTTTTGTGATTGAAAGCAGCAGCTTTCAATTGTGGCAGCGCAACCGCTAGCTTCAGCTAACGTTGTCTAATTTAATACTAGGTATTATGCTAACGCTAATGATACCGTCCAACTCGGGAGTCAAAGATCCTCTATATGACGGGATCACTGCTGCTTTTTAGGACGTACAGTAAACCTCGGATATATCGGATTCAATTGTTCCCACTGGTTTTGTCCGATATAAGCGAAATCCGTTATATGCGTATATTGGAAAATGTCCGTTTTACGCATATATCGGATTTATATCCGGTATATGCGTAAATGGGATTTTATCCGTTATAAAAAGGCACTTCCTTGACTATGTTTCCAATGTACCTGGACGCGCAGGCAACGCTGCAAACGCTGCAAATGACGTCGTATAGCGGCCTGTCACGATTCGGGCGAATCGGAGCGCCACGATGCGGCCATCCGATATATGCCAGGGAAATTTCATGGAAATGCATTGGAACGGGACTGGAGATTTTGTCCGAAATAGGCGAAATCCGTTATAAAAAAATCCGATATATGCAATGAATTTTTATTGGAAATGCATTACAAAAAAATCGGTTCTTTTTTTTATCTGTCCGTTGTGAGCGAATTTCCGATATATCCGAGTCCGATATATCCGAGGTTTACTGTACTACCAACACGCTAGTAAAAGACGGTCGACATGATAGGAGCGCTCAAGTTTTTGGGAATTTTGTCTCCAAAAATATCCTTGGTGAGGTTAGCGACTGCCAGTGCGGTAATCGATAATGTCGTTATCAATCATTCCCGAAGTGTGATGGCGTATCCAGTGACGGTGGATGCGGTTAATCCAGCGTCGAAAACCTTTCACGTTTCAAGTCATATTGACCTTTTTGTCAGAACCCCCCCCCCCCCCCAATCATGACTCCCCGCTGAAAGAAGCGGCGTTCGCATCGATCCCATTCTTTTAAGTGTTTCCATAAACCCCCCCCCCCCCCCCCCCCTCCATCACTCGAAGCTGGACGGCGTCGGGCGTAATTCATGCGGACAGCACCTTCCTCATCTCCGAGTGTTGCCTTTCCTGGATTCCCGCACGGCAGAGAGCCTCTTCAGGGGCGGATTGAATTCTGCCCCTTAATTGCATTTGCGTTCCTCTTCCGTCTGCCATCATTTGCTTTTGGGAGAAAGAGTGGAAGCCCCGTGCTCGCTTGACCTTCTTCTGGAGGCACGGCTGGTCCCGAATTATGATTTGAATAAGCTTAGAAGATGGATACACTCCTTAGAAATATCCGCATACTAAACACTAAGGTAATACACATAAAACGCTATACTGTGTTACCTGTGTACTCTAATCATAAATGCAGTGACTTTGTAGTTTTTGCGTAGCCTTTACACTTTTCCAGATGATGCAAATGCACATTTCGGTGCGTTTCTTTTTTTTTATTTCACTTTTATGGCTCGTCAGTGTGATGCCTGCTGCAGGTGTCATGTGATCACACACTCCACTGAAAGTCTCTGCGGACGGTAAAGTTGCTATAAAGTGTGAAACGTCTGCATAAATCATCAACGAGTCCACGTGGGAGGTTTTTTTTTTTTTTTTTTGGGGGGGGGTGAGTTTTATTCCCACTTTTGTCTGAAACATTCCTAGAAGCGAGGAAAAGGTGCGCTCCAGACCTGGTGGTAGTCTTCCTCACATGACTTGACTAAATTCCTAATTTTAATATCATTTAAATCACATTTATTTAAAATTTCAAGCATGTAGGGATATTGTGTGTGTGTATGTGGGGGGGGGGGGCGTAACCACCCTCCCCGGCCCTCCCCACCGAATCAGAGAGCTAATTTAATCAGCCTGTTTGATTAACAAGGCAGTACATCAGTAGCTCCTAAGACCCGCCCACCAAGTTGATGCTGATGCTGATTAATAACCCTGAGGATGCTGCTCCCGGCCGAGTGGGCGGGGTTATGTAGATTAGAGCAGAGGCGGGCCAGGGAGGAAGTGACAACAAGTCATCCATCAGGCACAGCCTACGCGTTTTATTTTCGTGTCCATTAGAAAGAAGAGAAGAATAGCATCAACCCCACAGGGAACGTGACTTGTGTTTGTTGGGATTGTATGACAATAAAGTACTGGGAAACATCTTTGAAGGCCCCGTAGGCATGTAGGGCTTCCATGTGGATGGTGTGGTCATTCATCTTCTCCATCGTCTTTGTATCTGTACCTTTTTAGCAGAACGTGTGGAGCTGACGATCCACTCAAAGGAGTGAAGATGTGCCATCAGATAGATTGTTTAAGATGGAGCATAAAAAAGTGACATTTTGGACACTAATTCTGTCTCCAAAACGTAGCGTTTTACGTCTTTTCCACCAAATCACGACTCCAGCGTGGATTTGCAATTCTTGGCTGTAATGAAATCCACGTGTGGAAGTCACACGGAGAGAACGGATGGAATAACATCGGAAGCAGTGTGAGCGTTCCTGCCTCATTTGCAGTGGAAGCGCTCCATGGATTTTTAATAGTAGCGGCAAGTACTGTATTTATCATCATCATCATCATCATCTTATGGATCATGACACTTGCTGTGGAAAGTTGGAGGAAGTCTGAAACTTCACTTTTTTTTGTAAAAGTTGGGTGTACTTTTGATTTTCGGACTAGTTAGAGCGTCGAAAATGTGTTTACGACCTCCTAAATATGACTTTTAAGACTATTAGAGCCCTCTAGACATGAAATAGCACCCCTATAGTCACATTTAGACTTTCATTCATTCATTTTCTACCGCTTTTCCTCACGAGGGTCGCGGGGGGTGCTGGAGCCTATCCCAGCTGTCTTTGGGCGAGAGGCGGGGTACACCCTGGACTGGTGTGGCCAGCCAATCACAGGGCACATATAGACAAACAACCATTCACACTCACATTCATACCTATGGACAATTTGGAGTGGCTAATTAACCTAGCATGTTTTTGGAATGTGGGAGGAAACCGGAGTACCCGGAGAAAACCCACGCATGCACGGGGAGAACATGCAAACTCCACACAGAGATGGCCGAGGGTGGGATTGAACCCTGGTCTCCTAGCTGTGAGGTCTGCGCTAACCACTCGACCGCCGTGCCACCCCATTTTCAGACATATAATGCTAATAACCCTAACCTAACCCTAACCCCTAACTAACACTAACCCTGACCCGGACCCGACCCGACCCTAACCCTAACCCTAATCCTAACCCTAACCCTAACCCTAACCCTAACCCTAACTCTCTAACCCTAATTCGGTCCCCGACCCAGACCCGACCCCTAACCCCCCTAACCCTCGCCCTAACCCTAGCCCTAACCCTCTAACCCTAACCCTAACCCCTAACTAACCCTAACTAACCCTAACTAACCCTAACTAACCCTAACTAACCCTAACCCCCTAACCCGGACCCCGACCCTGACCCGAAGGTCTGCGCTAACCACTCGACCACCGTGCCGCCCCATTTCCAGACATACTATAATGCTAAAAACAAACCAACGTTGACTTCATTTTCCTGATAATAAATACTGAAAACATCATTATCATCGTTTTTTTATATATATATTTTTTAACAGAACTTCAGTTTATTTCCAAATTGAATACCACAACCAGTCTGAAAGCTGGGTTCTTCAACCATTGGTTGCTTCCATGGCTTCCCACCAGCTAACACCTGCACCTTGTAAAAGTCAAATAAGCGCAATGAATTGAAGTGAAGCGTGCCTAGCGTCGCTCCACAATCACATCTCATGTCCTATTAAGGTAAGTGTGCGTGGCAGTGAAAAGGTCGCTACAAGCCCTCCGAGGACGTGAATCCGACTCCTCTGGAAGGGAAAGCGTGATTAAAATCTCCCCCCTCCCACTTTGTTCCGCCCGCTATTCTAATCGCATAGTTTCCGACGTCGTAAATGTCCAATGCGGCCGAGAAGATCTGCATTTGATAGATTAGCATTAGCGGTGCGAAGCTTTCAACTGCTGCGGGGGTCGATGCCCGGCCGCCCGCCCGCGGGGAGCAGCCGAGAAGTTTTAACTGTAAGAAACGGGAGAAACCACGCAGCTGCCGGGCTGAGACGCTTGCCAGACATCGTCTCTATCTCGAAAGACGCACCTTGCATTTTACTGAAAATAATCCCAAAGCGGCGATCCGACCCGCGACGTCCCGATGGAGTGCAGCTGTGTCGGCGCTGCAGCAGGTGGACGCCAATTAGCCTGCGAGGAACGTCCACCTGACCCCGGGTGACCTCCCTTTTTAAAGGGCCCCCCGCTATAAAAAGTTACTTTTAGATGAAGCTGTAACAGTCCCCAATGTGTCCCCACAGAGCCTGTTTATGAGCACCTAACCTGAGAAATATGCACCCCCGCCCCCACCCAAATCCGCCCCCCCCATTTTTGGAGGCAAGTTATCGTCGCTCACCTTTTTAAAGTCTGACATCATGAAGGAAAAAGTTATTTTGGACGTGACGAGATGCAGCCACCCCGCCTACCAGTTTGTAAAAAAAAAAAAAAAAAAAACAGGCTTCACTACACATCTTAAAATCTGCCACCCCTCAGTCGATTACAGAGGTAGCAACTTGAAGTTTGATTTAGTTTTTCTTTAGCCAACCCGCCAAACTGTCTTAAGTGAATTTTTCAGATGCATTGATTTGTGGTGGCCTGCCACAGTTACATTGGACCGCCACAGAAAAAAGTCTTGGTGTCGATTTTGCTCACAAAATTCCTTATTTTAAATTTTTTGTTATATTTTTATAGTTGGCGTATTGAAAACCTTTTTACAACATTCAAAATAGTTTTCAACAGAGCCCTCTGGAAATGAAATAGCAACCCTATATTCACCTTTACATTGTTATTATCCAATATAGCGAACATATTGGGTAGACATAAGGTCATACAGTATGTTAGCATTGGGAGCATCAGATTGTCACTGACTACTTCCCGTGGTGGCTAATTAGCTTAATTTAGGTCAAAACTATTTGCATAAAAAAATATTTTTAAATTAATAGTAGGCCAGAGGCTACCCCAAAACAGATTTATTTTGAAAAACCGTGATGGAGTGTGTATCCTATGTCAAAAATGGATCAAGTTTTCGAATAGCAACAAAACCAAACACGTCTGATTAGCATTAAGCTACAGACGCTAGCGTGCGTCTGGGCTGCTTCCTGTAGCTGAAAGGCAAATATCATCCATCATGCTAATGTGTAGACGTCAGAGGTTGCTACTGTGGGTTTAGCGCGCTAGACGACCTTGGTGAGCTGCTCAGCCGCGTCTCGTTAGCGCCATTAATCCCGTCTCGTGTGTCCGCCGATGCCGTGCTGATTTACCGCGGCGACTCCAACCAATGTCCTTGCAGGTCAAGGAGCCGCTGCGTTTTCCTGTGTGAATGAATGAAGGTCTTTTAGTGGGGTGCTCACTTTTGTCCCGCTTCCTGTCTATAGTTTTAGATGTATCAACATGGACGTTCTTGAAGAATCTTTGTGTATTTTGTTGCTTTTAGTCCAAAAGAAATGAGGATCTTGATGAGTTTCAGCTGTTCAGACCCAAAACCGGATCCTGCCAGTTTTCGGTCATTTCTTTCCAGACACGCGTTTTGGATTTAATTCCATCAAGCAAGCTGTGGCGGCCATTATGCGGCTGTCAAATAAATATTTTATGATGATGAGATGGCTTATCTAAGTGGCTTTGCACTCTTGATAGTACAAGATGCACCGCCTCTTAAATGTTTAATATGTAGACGGCGTTTCACGGGGAAGGTTACACACAGGTGCTCCTGTTTGAGGCCGTAAAAGACGGAGCTGACAGCTGCGTCCATTCTGGCCGCCGCCGCCGCTGCCGTCCACTCGCTGACCCCGCTCGCCAGCGCCTCCATTAGCCGGAGCACGGCGTAATTTCATTACATCAGCGCTAATTGCGTTCAACGCATCCCAGCATGCACGGATGATGCGGGGCTGGTGCAGTGGGGTGGGGGGGGTGGGCTTTTATTATAAAACAGATGCCGTCGTCCACGCCGCCGCGCTTCCTGTGGCGCCGTGAGGCTGAGTGCAACGTGCAGGCGTCTGCAGTAAAGAGGAGAACATCTCGAAATGTTTCTGTAGCGACGTGAACTCATCGCATCATGCTAGGTTAGCTTGGTCACTGAAGAAAACCAAACGACTGCACTCATCAGATGCATTGATTTGTGGCGGCCTGCCACAGTTACATTGTACCGCCACAGAAACATGTCTTGGTATCTTATTTTTTTTCGATTTTGCTCATAATCACATTATAATAGGACTTGTTACACCTCTGTCGTCCAGTACGAAAAATGTTTGACCCCCCACCCCCCCCCCGCCCCCCCGGTTCGTGATGATCCCCAAGATCTTTGGGGAATACTCTGTGGTCTATGAGACAGAAGTAGTAACTTCCTGGAATATGTGTGTCCAATTATATCTGGTGTAAAAGGAAGAAACAATAACATCATATCAATAGTAAAATATGGTGGCGGTAGTGTGATGGTCTGAGGCTGTTTTGTTGTTTTTTTTATATATATTTTTTTTTATTTTATAGTTGTTTTTCCCCCCTTAATAGTATGGATTTATGCTATTATGATTTTAGTTAATGGTGTTAATTTTGCTCACAATCATATTATAATAGGACTTGTTACACCTCCGTCTATTTGATGGCTTACTCCAACGTTCAGTGCGAAAAATGTTTGCCCCCCGCCCCCCCGGATCTTGATGATCCCCAAGACCTTTGGGGAATACTCTGTGGTCTACTATGAGACAGAAGTAGTAACTTCCTGGAAGGTGTGTGTCCAATTATATCTGGTTTAAAAGGAAGAAACAATAACATCATATCAACAGTAAAATATGGTGGCGGTAGTGTGATGGTCTGGGGCTGTTTTGCTGTTTTCATATATATTTTTTTATTTTATAGTTGTTTTTCCCCCCTTAATAGTATGGATTTGTGCTATTATGATTTTAGTTAATGATTTTAACTTTATTCACGTGAAAATATTGCTGTTTTTTTCCGCCATTTTCTTGTTTTGTACTTTCAAAATGTGCCACGTGACACAAAAAAGCAAACTAAAAAATGTTAAGGGTTAAATTAAGGGTAGAAAATACCCTTAATACCGTTCACTGGAGTAGTAAAATGCTATTTGTTGACAAGTTTATGAACTTTTTATCAACGCATGCTTGTAGTTACAAGCGGCGCCGCAGTCTTCCAATCATATGGAGTTTTATTGTGCTGCCATTTCCTATCAGCATAAATATTCATAGGTTCATCACCCCAGCACTTTTTTATCTGTGGATGCTGCAGTGGGAAATGTGTTTATCATCGACATTTATGACCGCGGATTTGATGTAAGGCTGAATGATGATGCTATGCGCCAAAAGCCTCGTCTCCCGCAGTCGGAGACGGCACAAATCACCAGGAGTTTAGGCGGGAAAAAGTAGGACAAATTGCCTCTGCAGCCGGTTTTCCTAAGTCACTTCCATTTCCGCATTAGACCCGATTTTAAGAAGACACCTTTTTTTAAAAGCTTTTTTTTTTTTTTTCTCCTTTCCAGCATTTTTGACGTTTTTTTCCCGCAGCCCGATTGGTCTCCGAGTGCCAGTTTAACTCCGAGCATAAAACCTGTGAGTGTTTATGTTGCCGTTGCTCCTGCACAGCTGCTGCAACGCCGCGCTAATGGCTCCCAATAAACTGAAGCTCACACAAACAAGACCCAGGAGTGCTGTGGAGCAAAAAGACCCATTGATCCACGTTAAGACCAAACGGGGTGCCGGTCTCAATAAGATGATGGATACGGCGTCGTGAAAGATGGCCGCCGTGTCCACGTGGGCAGACGACCAGGACAGCGTTCGTTTTTTTTTAAGCTTTGGCTTCCCTTGCATATTAATTTGCAACTTCATCCTTTTTTCATAAATCTCCAGGAAGAAAGCTCGGAGTCGTGGCCTGGTTTTCCGAAGCGTTTGGCATCAACAAGCCAAAGACAGACAAAACACTGTCTGTGCAGCCTGCGGTCAGATGGGCTGCAATTTCAGGAAAATGACTCATTATGGATGATAATAATAATATCATAGTACTGTAATATGCTCATCTGTTTTGTGGCGCTTGCATAATCGGTCCTTTTTAGCGAAACGGAAGCAAGAAACATTGAAAGCAAACTAAATATGTTTTAGAAATACTTTTTTTTTTTAAATTTAGCATTGTCATAAGCAAAATGGCGCTGTCTACAAGTTTTCGGATGGGCGGGGTCGCACCCGCTGCTGGTTGAAAAGACCAAAATAAGTCGCTAGATTTGTCGCTAGTTGCTTTTTCTACTACTGTACATCTTCTTCTTTGGTAGACCGAGTGCATATGAGGCATCACTGCTATATGCTACATTCACAGGTAGTCCCGTTATAGTGTGTTTAATAGATGGGATGCCCCCACGTCAATAAATGTATAGAAAAAAACATTTTTCACGGTTACAAAAAAAACATTAACATAACATTACCGACCACCTAACGACCGCTGTAGAATACTACATATCCCAGTGTCTTTGAATGCATCTTTTGAATGAATATTCAACCACCAAACAGCATGATTTATTCATATAATAGAAAAAAATGAGTATGGGATGAGGGCTGCACGGCGGTCCAGTGGTTAGCGCGCAGACCTCACAGTCAGGAGACCAGGGTTCAATTCCACCCTCAGCCATCTCTGTGTGGAGTTTGCATGTTTTTTCCGGGTACTCCGGTTTCCTCCCGCATTCCAAAAAAACATGCTAGGTTAATTAGCCACTCCAAATTGTCAATAGGTATGAATGTGAGTGTGAATGGTTGTTTGTCTATATGTGCCCTGTGATTGGCTGGCCACCAGTCCAGGGTGTACCCCGCCTCTCTCGCCTGAAGACAGCTGGGATAGGCTCTAGCACCCCCCCCCCCCCCCCGCGACCCTTGTGAGGATAAGCGGTAGAAAATGAATGAGTATGGGATGACTATTTTTTTTTCTGTTGCTATTATTGTTTTGATGGTAAAGCGCCGCCATCATGGCTCAATTGCGTGGACTTTAACGAGCATAACGAGCCACTCGTTTGGGACAGGTGTGCTGGTACGGGTCTCGGTCCAAGTACTCATAAGTTCCGATACGATGAAAGCGATCTCCAGGATCAGACGGTCATGCACGTCGTATGCTAAGAGCTTGTTTTTAGCGGCCTCATCATTTCTTGGTAGAGGTTAGCTATTACTTTTAGTGTATGGATTTCAAAATAAAGGCGTTTTTCTGCAGGATTGTGTACAGAAAAGTCACAGTGGTGCATTTCTTACAGATGAAAATTTGTTAGCATTCACACGGAATTAATCCTGCGCCCTCGTACAACAAAATCCTTTGCCGAGTCTTGAGGGTTCTTCACGGCCTGTCTTCAAGTTAATAGTTGAGGTGCTTTGGGTTCTGGCTCCTGCTAGCCAGCCTGACTGAGCACCTCTCAGGGCTCCAGTGGCACCGGAGTTAAAAAATAGAGCGAAGATGGATGGCAGAGGCTAACATCTTCAGGCAGATGTGTTGATAAGGCCTCCCAAGGAAGGTGGGAAATTCACAAGTGTGTGGGATTCAAGAACATTCTCCCCTCCTGCTCACCTCGCCATCCCATCATGTGCTCTTGGTAAACCCCAGCATCTGTCAGACCTCCTCGCTCCAAACCTTGATTGATGATTCCATCTGGGAGTCAAACACGCTCGCGGCGTCCCCTCCGTCACGCTGCGACTCCGCATTGTATTCCAAGCGTCCGTGACGTTACCTCCAAACGTTACCTGAGATCTCCTCGTCAGCCGTCAGCGGGCGGTGAACAGCCTGGTGATTTCTGGCCCCGCTAACAGCTTGTAATTACTTTCAAACGCACGTCAACTTCTCAACACCGCCCACGTCTTCGCCGCTGCTGAAGCGGTGGACCTCTGATTGATGACTCGGAATTCGGCTCGGCTTCTTTGGGGCGATCATCTCCAGTTTGCAGGCATCCTCCCGCAAACTTGACATCGACGGAGTAAACACAGCAAAACAATTGTATTTTATTTGTTGACATGTTGCGTATGTAAACATACAGCATGTCAATCTGGTGACAAAGATGACTCAACATGTGCTGTTTTTCCAAAACAAGCAGATTTGTGCTCCATCCTGTGCGGGCCTGGATCCCAGATGCGGAGCCATAAGGCTGATAAACAGTCTCTCAGAACAGAGCCAACAACCAGCTTTGGTTTGAGCCGGCAACATGAGAACCTGTTCTTCTAAAACGGACGGAGGAAGAATAGTCCAGACCTTGAGAGGTGGAAACAAGAACCAAAACCAACACGAAAAAGACTAAAACCAGGAAGCGGTGAAATGAGAACACCCAGTTAGCATTAGCCAAGGTGACACCTTTACACCTGTACCTTTTTGAGGCGTGCTGTATCTCGAATCCCTGACTTTACAAGAAGCCACTGGTTCTAGTCGGTGTTCGAATAGCAGCATTTTGGACCAGCTGGAGAGTTTTCAACGTTAAATGTTGTAGTCGGCGTTCGAGTCGCAGCATTTTGGACCAGCTGGAGAGTTTTCAACCTTGGATGTTCTTGATAGAAATGTTCTAGTCGGCGTTCGAGTAGCAGCATTTTGGACCAGCTGGAGAGTTTTCAACCTTGGATGTTCTTGATAGAAATGTTCTAGTCGGCGTTCGAGTCGCAGCATTTTGGACCAGCTGGAGAGTTTTCAACCTTGGATGTTCTTGATAGAAATGTTCTAGTCGGCGTTCGAGTAGCAGCATTTTGGACCAGCTGGAGAGTTTTCAACGTTGGATGTTCTTGATAAAAATGTTCTAGTTGGTGTTCGAGTCGCAGCATTTTGGACCAGCTGGAGAGTTTTCAACGTTGGATGTTCTTGATAGAAATGTTCTAGTCGGCGTTCGAGTAGCAGCATTTTGGACCAGCTGGAGAGTTTTCAACGTTAAATGTTCTAGTCGGCGTTCGAGTCGCAGCATTTTGGACCAACTGGAGAGTTTTCAACATATGGTGTTCTTGATAGAAATGTTCTAGTCGGCGTTCGAGTCGCAGCATTTTGGACCAACTGGAGAGTTTTCAACATTGAATGTTCTTGATAGAAATGTTCTAGTCGGCGTTCGAGTCGCAGCATTTTGGACCAGCTGGAGAGTTTTCAACGTTGGATGTTCTTGATAGAAATGTTCAAGTCGGCGTACGAGTCGCAGCATTTTGGACCAGCTGGAGAGTTTTCAACGTTGGATGTTCTTGATAGAAATGTTCCAGTTGGTGTTCGAGTTGCAGCATTTTGGACCAGCTGGAAAGTTGTCAACGTTGGATGTTCTGGATAGAAATGTTCTAGTCGGCGTTCGAGTCGCAGCATTTTGGACCAGCTGGAGAGTTTTCAAAATAGGATGTTCTTGATAGAAATGTTCTAGTTGGCGTTCGAGTCGCAGCATTTTGGACCAGCTGGAGAGTTTTCAACGTTGAATGTTATTGATAGAAATGCTCAAGTCAGCGTTTGAGTAGCAGCATTTTGGACCAGCTGGAGAGTTTTCAACGTTGGATGTTCTTGATAGAAATGTTCTAGTCGGCGTTCGAGTCGCAGCATTTTTTTTAACTGCTGGAGAGTTTTCAACATTGGATGTTCTTGATAGAAATGTTCTAGTCGGCGTTCGAGTCACAGCATTTTGGAGTGGTACGAGAGTTTTCAACGTTGGATGTTCTTGATAGAAATGTTCTAGTCGACGTTCGAGTTGCAGCATTCTGGACCGTGTGGATGGATGTTGGAGCCAGCCATTGGCGTCAGACGCTTCACGGACTGAACTTTTATTCATGTCTGAGTACCTTAACTCTTTTTACGATGTCCAGGTTGAACGTAGGCAACCTCACATTTCAGACTGCAGTAGATGGGATACCTACCAGACGTACGCAGGAAGCCTGACTCGTATTTGGGGAAAAAATGCAGCGTGAACATAGCCTATGAGGGTTTTCTTAAAGCCAAAGTACCCAAGTTCCGCCGTGTGCGGTGTCTGGTCGTAATGGATCCCACCGCTGGTTTAATCACCACTTTGTGTCATTAAGAAGAGTCAGCAAACGGCGAGCGCTCATCAGAGGATTGGCGTGTAGAGCGAGTGAGTTATGAAATGCAGCCACGTCTCGGCAAACAATAAAAAGGCAGCGTGGTTTTGTCCCAAAGTAATTATCCATTAGTTGTGTCCCGTGCAGGAGACTCTAAAATGCTTATGTGGGATTTTTGGCTTTTGCTGAAAGACATAATGGCCTCCGGTCAGCAAAATTGATATGACGAAGTAGGAATCAAGAGCACCTTCCATGCTGATCAACACGCATGCTATGCAACATACATGTCGTTAGGCTCTTTCATGTGTGTGTTGCTGCACCAAACGAGCCTCATATTGGTAACATTTGTGGTTCTGCTCCGGTTCTAATGAGGTCAGCGGTGCACATGTGGAGCGAGCACATGTGGAGCGAGCACATGTTCCTTTTTTTTTTTTTTTTTTGGGACAGTTTGCAAAAGTGCAGAAACACTCTTCTTGGCAGGGGAAACTATTAGTGACAAAGCGGGGAGGAACTTAGCTGTTGGTTAAACACCATAAATGACTTGCTAGCTGGGGACGGGGGGGTGGGGGCGGGGACGGGGGGGACTGCAAACATTCGACTTTCATTTCTCTGCATCGGAAGATGAAAACTCTGAAGCAAAGCACATTCCAGATGTCTGCCTTTCAGAACCTTTCATTGTCGGATCAATCCAATGGGGGGGGGGGGGGGGGGGTGGTGGTGGTGGTTTAGCCGCTATATTTGCTCACAACACCAGGGTATAAACTAAACCCCCATAAGCCTTTGTTAGCATTTGATGGATAAACTGTTTAACTAAACAATGGGCAAAAGCGGTGGTAGTCATTAAGTTTCTCAAAAGAGACAACAAACTGGGATGCCACAGGGATCAACGCTGGGAACGCTACAATTTCGCTACACCGCAATCACATAGGAATACAGTTAAAGTATTGTTGTTTTTTTTGTGTTAGGCAACATGGCTTAAAATCCATATTGTGATATACATACAGTAATCCCTCGTTTATCACTGTAGTATGATTCCTTATTTCTAAATATCTTTTCAACTGTATCAGACCCCTCTAGTCACTTTTACGCTCCTATTGTGGTGTCAGCGCATGAAAACCTGCAATAAAAGCCTGCTGTTCCAGCTGTCACATCTGGTGCTTGTGTGTCTCAAACATTACTAGTGGCCGGTGTAGAATACTACCTATGATTGCTATGTTTTTGAATGCATCTTCTGAATGCTTTATTTGTATTTTTTTTTGTCAAGTCCCAGTTTTTGTTTTTCCTTTGTTTACTGTTTGGTGCTCTTAATTTGGGTTTCTGTTTCCTGTTTTTGGATTAATATTTGTAATTATTAGGTCATACTTAGCCCCAAAACTGCGTGATTTATTGAGGCTACGGTATTTTCTGTGGCATACATTTTTTGGCGAAGCATTTCAAAACGTACCGTGCTAGCTATAGCATGCTACATTACATAGAATGGCAACCTCTATCGTGTACGTGATTGATATGTTTTATTTGGCCCATTCCCGTTGGGTATCGTTGGCAGGTTAATGGAAATCATGTCTTAATGGTGCGGCGGACAATTAAAACGGTTTTTATTTTCATTGACAGTGTCCTGCTGTGCTTCCCTCCGACGCTTGCCAATCAACCGTGGTCCCTGTGGACGCGTGGACGCCATTGTTGTCCCTGAGCCCGCTGGGCCCTGACCCCCAGGCCGCCGTACTAATGGACTGACTAAGAGGTAGGAAAATGGATGGTGTTGCGTTTGGATGATGTTGCGGTGCTTTTGGTCCCCCCCATGCTATAAATGCTAATACATGCTAAGCCTACTTGACACAGGATCCCAGTTTGAGACCAGGTTATGTAACATATAGCATTTTTAATGTGGTGGACGGAGCTTGAAAGTGAAAGTGGTTCGCAGTCGTGGTCCTCAGAGTCCGGTCCCCCACATGTTCCACATCTTTGAAATGAACACATCACCGTCGGTCATCTGCTTCTGCTTTAGAAGCACTCGAGCGCTGGAACCGTGCCGCCGACATGACAGGCATGAATCACCAGGAATGTACCCATGTGAGGACTCGTAATGTCCGACATTAAAGCTTCCTGTTATCCTATTTCGGAGCAATTATACTCGCATTCTAACAGCGACGGCTAGCTTTGCTTTTTCGCTAAAAAGAAAAACTTCTGTAGCTGCCTAGCTGACTTTTAAGATGTGTAGCGAAGCCATTTTTATGTAACCTCAGCTATTTAGCTGAGAAGGAAGTGCTAACATACTAGTTTTCCCGTGTATGTGTGACACGGAACGCTGAAAGGGTGTTGAATAGCTTGAACGTGGAGTTTGTGTAGCCAAGGCGTCCCTCAGGGCTCTCAACTCAGCTGCTAAATGCTAAACGTTTGGAAGATATTTTGGGATACAAGAGGCTCAAGTTTCCACGGAAACCCACACAAAAGTACTTTTCTGTGTTCCTGCGAGTTTCCGGAGCGATCGGGTCGCTGTGATAAATTAAAGCACGTGTGATTGATGACGTTCACGCAGCTGGACGCCATCCTCTCCGTTTTTTTTTCTTCCTCCAGCTCATGTTCTCCATCACTTCACTCATTTTACACCCCAAAATGAATCTTTGGATATAACTGAAGCAATGTGACGATAAAAGATAAAAGAAAAAAAAATGTCCTGGGGTCAAAAGGCTTGGGACAACAATGAAAAATAATAATAATAATAATAATACTGACACAGTTTTTCTGGCTCCAATATATCGCCATGTTCATGCGTGTCATGGACACACAATGTGAGCGGTGATGGACTTTCATGTGGTTCCAACCTGGGGGGGGTTGCAGGTTGTAACACGTACGCCGTCTCTCTCTCGAACCGGACCAAACATCTGCTAGCAGGTATGGGTGTTGTTGCCAGGGCAATAAGCAGATGAGGGGGTGTATTTGCTGTCAAAATGTTGAGATGATGTAGTGGTTATAAGTGGGGGGGGGGGGGGGGGGGGGGTCGGCATCCACTCAGAAATGAAAAAAAAAAAACGAGAAATTAAAATCCATAGGATGAAAATCCATAGGATGAAAATCATGCTGTAATAAAATGTAGCACGAGGGATGCAAAAAAGCAACTGGCTTGTTTTCGCTCTTCTCAACGAGCAGCAGGGGCCACTTTGGGAGCCTCCCCCATCTAAAATGTTATTTCTGTTTTTTTTTGTTTTTTTTTACATGATTTTTAAATTCCCCAACAACTGTATCATGGTTGGAGCTCTGCAGGTGTCCACGTCACCTAGCATCTCCAGGCTAGCTCATTTGTCACTGCTCACCTCAATAAACAGCATCCAAAAAAACGAAGCTAGGCTTGTGTTACGTCTCGCTGAGGCCCCAATCGTAGCAGAAATGACGCCATATAGTCCATGCTTTCATAATGAAAGCCACGTTTCCTCGCATGTCAGCTCCCCCGGTCTCCATGTTGTCACTAATGGAGAAGCAAATACGCTTCCATGCTCCGTGGAGCTGCCATGTTGACGAGGACCTGCTGCGTATCATCACTCGCTCACGTTCGATAAGCGGCTAGCTAGGTTGGAGTGCGCGGGGCTGGCTGACACATTGATGAAGTGAGCGTGGAGGATCGGCAGAGGCGGACCGGATTACACGACGACGGACGTCTTGCTTCGGGACTTGATGCTGATGAGAAGTACTTGGGTTCTTTCCGTCCTCCGAGCTGAGCAGTAGTTTGTCAACGATGTCCTTTCACGCTTGCACACCTGAAGGAAGACGAGCTTGGACATCCAGGCTTAGCCGCCTGGAGATCCACAGGAGTCGCTCATGCAAGATCAGACTCCAATATTCCAGTCTCTTCCTAGACTATGAAGTTTTAAGGAAATCATCTGACCTCTAAATGTTGTATTTTTGTGTTAAACCATGCCAACGTTTTAGATAATAATTTTTGGTAATTTGGAAGTGAGCCGTGAAAGTTTTGGATGTTCTCTGAACGCTCGGTTTCAGAGTGTTTTTTTACGGCTGGCTCCTTGTGATGTCACAGTAAGCCACGCTTCCTTATATGGGCGCTCTCGGGCACAAGCTGTACAAGCTGAGTGTGACCAATCACAGTGTAGTGGGCGTGCCCGGAAACGGGATGTGGGTGGAATCAAATCAAATGAACAGTTTTGGAAATATATCTGGAATAGGTGCGGATTACGGAAGATCTGGAAGCTTTCTGTGCTGGTTATTGTGTGTAGCTGCTCTATAGGAGTCCACAATGCAAAAAAGGGCAGAAAATTAGCATAATAGGATTAGGATATGATTATTTAAACTTCATTCTGGCCACTCCATATTTGAATCATATCTGAAAATAATAATGGATGTATGGAGTCATGGAAAAAAATATAATAATAATAATAATAATAATGTATAATTATGACAAAAATAGCTAATAAAAGTTTTGATATCTCGCAGCTTCCATGGTTGCCATGGTGATTAACTTAGCCCTTGCACCGAGCTCAGTTTCACGTCTTTTGCGATGCAATGGCGGGCTTCCAGGAACCCAGACCCGTAACTGCGTGCGTTGAATTCCAGTGGTAGTTAGCAGCCGAGTGCTACGCCGCCGCATCGCGCCGAGAGCTGTTTCTAATATTTTGGTGGCCAAAATCGGCTCGGTTCTTGGAGAAGAAAGCCATTTGGACGTCCACCATGTGAGGTCTGGAGCGACGCGACACGTGTTTCTCATTTGCGTTGCGGTCTGGACGCTGGATTCTTTCTCAGCCTTGGATTTGATTTGCATTTGCTGTGCTCTTATTTAAAAAAAAAAACAAACAAAAAAAAACAAATAGCATCCTGCCAAGAGAACATGGGAAAGAAAAACTGCGAATACAACATTTTCATAGCGGGAACGCAACAGTCGTATGAGACAGCGACCCAGACGCTGGCTGTGCAACAACCTCTTATTTTATTCTACATCATTTCATCAGCACACTTGTCGTTTTTTTTTTTTTTTTTTAACGTTTTTGTTTAGAGTCAACTTTTGTCTTTTATATCAACTCTAAGAAATTCACATTTACACAAAGCATTTTACATTAGTAGCAAGTACACCCCCCCCACCCCACCCCAACCCGTTTGGGATTAATAACCATGAGAGACAATCGTAGCACACTTCTGGCGTAGTCACGTGACCCCGGGTCATGTGATTAATTGGCTTTCCATGTGAGTTTGGTAAAGTAAAACGCAAAGAATAGAATATAGCTATGATGTGTTTATTCTGTGGCGTCCCCCTTGACTGACCCCCCCCCCCCCCTTGTTTATAGTTGCCCATATTTGAACTTTGATGAACTAGCAGCTCTGCCAGTAAAATAACACAATTGCAGGTCTTTATTCCAGCACAATATTCCACTATTTTTGGGGGGGTTGCTGGAGGAAAGACCAAAAATTCCCTCATTTTTCCAGAATATTTGGCTTATTTTGGAATTCCACGGGTGACAGGTATGCTCTTGGCTTTCATGATGTAAACAAAATGTTGGTTAGAAAAGCTGGCAAAAAGAGTCAAAAAAAAAAAAGCGAGGTTTTCAGGCACTGTGGTGTGCAATGGTCGACTAAGCTTGGAACAACGAAAACAGGCAAGATGGCCAAGCCTGGAAACGAGCAGATGAGCGTCCTTATTGCCTGGTTTGGTGTAGCTCAGTCCGTGGGGCAGAGGTGTCCAAAGTGCCACCCGAGGGCCGCTTTTTAGCCCACGTCTTATTTGAATTGGCCCTCGGTATATTCTTTGTTACATTCGTTAACAATGACATATTAGTACATATTACGCTCGTTTGCTTTGTCACTGATAGATAACATGGATGTGGATGAGATGTGGATTCCCATGGAAGTTTGCATGGGGGCGGGGGGCGGGGGCCAAGGGAGATGCCGATCGATTTTGGAGCAGATCCGTATTAAATTGTGAATTCAAAACTCATACTTTTTAACGCAGAATGCCGGCCTTCAATTAGCAAAGATGTCAGTGATGAATATGAAGAACCGTTTGGACACTATCCCCTTTCACACAGCCTGTAAGCCGCCATTTTTCCCCACCCCTTTGTCCAAGTCACGGTTGTGTATCAACAGCTGCGACGCAGAATGCACGGACCAAATGATGCCGCAAATATTCTGTCGTTGAAAGCTGAGTTTGAGCGGTAACAGAGGCGGGACGGCATCTGTGTAAAAGGGAAGGGCGCGAGTCGAACAATTCTCTGTTGTGTTGAAAATAATGGTCATAGTCATATGCGTCTAACAAGCTGATTGCACAGTCGCGAGGTAAAATGCACAGCTATTTTGCGATGCCGTCTGTGTGAAAGGGACTCCTGAACGCAACAATTTCTTGTTGTGTTGAAAATAATGATTACCGTCATATGCTAACGAGCTGATGGCACGTTTCACAGTGTGAAAGTCACACGGTCGCGAAGTGAAATGCACAGCTATTTTGCGGGGACGTCTGTGTGAAAGGGGCTCCTGAACGCAACAATTCTCTGTTGTGTTGAAAATAATGGTCACCGTCATATGCGTCTAACAAGCTGATGGTGTGTACCGCGGTGTGAAAGTGCACACGATGGCGAGGTAAAATGTACAGCTATTTTGCAGGGATGTCTGTGTGAAAGGGGCTCCTGAACGCAACAATTCTCTGTTGTGTTGAAAATAATGGTTACCGTCATATGCTAACGAGCTGACGGCATGGTCTTGAGATAAAATGCACAGCTATTTTGCGGGGACGTCTGTGTGAAAGGGGCTCCTGAACGCAACAATTCTCTGTTGTGTTGAAAATAATGGTTACAGTCATATGCTAACGACCTGATGGCATGATTGCGAGGTAAAATGCACAGCTATTTTGCGGGGCCGTCTGTGTGAAAGGGGCTCCTGAACGCAACAATTCTCTGTTGTGTTGAAAATAATGGTTACAGTCATATGCTAACGACCTGATGGCATGGTTGCGAGATAAAATGCACAGCTATTTTGCCGGGACGTCTGTGTGAAAGGGGCACCTGAACGCAGCTTAAGGAGCACCAGAAGGAGACATTCACACGCAGATGGTTTATATGAAGCGATGCTTTTGTTGAGCGGTCAGTGGATAATTTTTTTTTTTTTTTTTTTGGGGGGGGGGGGGGGGCGGTAAAGCCACGTTCTCCCCTCATGCACCGTAACAGCTTCTGTTTGAATGTCACAGTCAGGATGTGGATGAATCACACCCACTCTGCCTCTCCACAGAAGCGTGAATCATAACATGTCACGTGCGCACACACACACACACACACACACACATTCTTGTTTTCCTCGGCTTCCATCATGCAGAATGAATCACTTTAGAAGAGAAAGGAGGACCAGAAGGTTGGATGTTGACTAACGTTTCTCCTTCTCCTGCCTCAGCATTCATCAATTGAATCAAATCTCCCCAATGATCTTGCACTATTGTAAAAATATATAGCAGGTCACTTTCACGCTGCGTTTGAGGTCTTTGAAAGGTATTTATATGTCACAGGGGGAGGAGGGCGTGGGGGGGGGATAAAAGGTGTCCATCCCTGTGAAGTGACTCTTCCATACAGGAAATGTCAGCAGCTGTAAACGCGGATAAGAGATCCAGAATGTCATGAGCTTCAAAGAGGCTGGTGCCCACACACACACACACACACACACACACACACATAAACACACACACACGTGCGCCCAAACCATGAAGGATGCTGTCGCCGCCGGTAATTGCTACCTGTCAGTCACACTGACTCTCTAATGGCCACCGCGGTGACGTGAGCGCCAACGCGCTAGCGCCTCGGCCCTGCCCGTCAAACGAGACGGCGGCCACAGATCATGACGAGGGATTATCCCGTTGTGACAATAATCCCCACTTTTTTAACCCCCCCACCCCCCTCCTGCAGGGGCTGTAGTGAGCTGTGGACTGTTGGAGTCAGAATGCGACACTCTCAGCCTTGGCGTTTTTGTGTCCATGTTAGCATAATCCTACCATAAGGGTGGGGGGTTCCTGTACCAGTTTACAGTACGCTGCCCCCTTACAGGTTGAATGTGTAAGAAGTGGCTTGTTTTGTCCTGTGGTGGACCCTCGGCTAATTAGCAAGTTAGCAAATTTGTAGCGTTATCAACCTCTACGTGCGCTTTAAAATGCTGACTAAGCAGTTTCCTCCTTATTACATATTATACAACATTGGTTCTCTTTCTGTTGTGTTGACGGTGTGAGAATCAGGTTTTCCTTTCCACTTTTTCAAGCACTCCAAATCATTATTAAATTGGTATGTCATGAGTTTTCACATTTTAGGTTAATTTACCCCACCCCACCCCCCACCTGCAGGGGCTGTAGTGAGCTGTGGACTGTTGGAGTCAGAATGCAACACTCTCAGCCTTGGCGTTTTTGTGTCCATGTTAGCATAATCCTACCATAAGGGGGGGGTCCTGAACCAGTTTACGGTACCCTGCCCCCTTACAGGTTGAATGTGTAAGAAGTGGATAATATTGTCGTGTGGTGGACCCTCGGCAAATTAGCAAATTAGCTAATTAGAAAGTTAGCAAATTTGTAGCGTTATCAACCTCTATGTGCGCTTTAAAATGCTGACTAAGCAGTTTCCTTATTACATATTACAACATTGGTTCTCTTTCTGTTGTGATGACGGTGTGAGAATCAGGTTTTCCTTTCCACTTTTTCAAGCACTCCAAATCATTATTAAATTGGTATGTCATGAGTTTTCACATTTTAGGTTAATTTACCCCACCCCACCCCCCACCTGCAGGGGCTGTAGTGAGCTGTGGACTGTTGGAGTCAGAATGCGACACTCTCAGCCTTGGCGTTTTTGTGTCCATGTTAGCATAATCCTACCATAAGGGGAGCGGGGGGGGGGTTCCTGTACCAGTTTACAGTACGCTGCCCCCTTACAAGTTGAATGTGTAAGAAGTGGCTTGTTTTGTCGTGTGGTGGACCCTCGGCAAATTAGCAAATTAGCTAATTAGCAAGTTAGCAAATTTGTCGCAACCTCTACGTGCGCTTTAAAATGCTGACTAAGCAGTTTCCTCCTTATTACATATTATACAACATTGGTTCTCTTTCTGTTGTGTTGACGGTGTGAGAATCAGGTTTTCCTTTCCACTTTTTCAAGCACTCCAAATCATTATTAAATTGGTATGTCATGAGTTTTCACATTTTAGGTTAATTAACCCCCCCCCCCTCCCTTTAGAAGCCTCCCTTTAATGGACTGTGTTGGCCGCAGTTCGTCTAAAGCGCCGCGGTGCGTTCAGGGTCAGCGCTGACGTCACCGCAGGCCGTCTGGAGGCCCCGCTTGCATCGCCCGCCCCATCGGCCGGCATCGAGTCACGGCGGTGAGTCAGCGCTTTCGTCTCACGTTGCGCACGCAGCAAAGCCGCTGAGTCAGCCGAGCTTTGCTGCAAACCGCAAAGTGAAAAGGCCGAAGGAGAAAGAAACGTTAAACGGCGTGAAAAGTGAAAGAAGACACCATCTCCCCCCCCACCCCACCCACGAAGAGGGCAGAGGCGGTCAGCTTGACCTTCCTCCCGATTCCCGACAGGTCGGGAGCCGCCTGACAAATAACCGAAGGTAGAGCAATGCGGCGTGAAGCTCCTGAAAGGAGGATGTGAAGGAAGGAGCGCGAGTCCACCTTCCAGGCACGGCTGTGTTTTCAAGGCTAGTCGTCGCGTTTGAGTTTAAGGGCAAAAAAAAAAAAAAAAACGTAAAGCTCGCATTCAAAGTGTTGGCAGTTAGTAAGAAATGGTGGAATATTCCCTAAGATGCACTTGGATCATCTACAGTTGGTTACTGGGGGGGGGGGGGGCGATAAGAGTCCAGGCACATGGTTCTAGAGACTCTGCATGCAGGGATGAAGAGTCGGGGCGGGTCCAAAGGAGGTCCGGCTACTGGAAGTCTTTGGGACGATTCAGAAGTCTTTGTGCCCCCCCCCTCCCCCTCCCGTCGAGAACCACCATTTTAGATCCCCGCTCTCCTCTCCGCCGTCTTCCTCGTCTTCTTCATCAGACTTCGGGAGGAGGCGTGACAGGCTGGGGGCCGCCGTCCACCCTCACCACTGCAATGAAAATATAAAAAAATGTTATATTATGGGAATAATATTTAAAAAATATTAATATTTTTTTATAATATATTATATTATATAATAGATTTTTTAATATTTTTTTAAATATTAAAAAAATTACCAATTCTGACGAATATTCAGGAATTCACTCATATTTGTGTAATATGACTTTCCCCACAATATTATTATCTATATGCATTTTATTCACCAATCATGCGTCACTGTCACACCCAGTCACGCCCCAAAGTGCCTTCACTGACCTCGGGAATTTAGAAATACCGACCTAAATGACATTACTGACCCATAACCAATCTGTTATTTAAAAAAAAAAATAGCATTCCCTGTCAAATGGGAATATTGACCGGGGGGGGGGTAATTTGTGAGCATTCTGTGGCTTTCAGGGACACTTTGAGTCCTGGGGGGGGGGGGCGCTGTGCCATGTTGCAAGGCTGTTTTCAGACTGTCGAGGTGGGGAGTGGGGGGCAGGAAGCTGTTTTTCCCACAAACCTCTTAACCTGCTGGCAACTGAGCCAACGCCATGGAAACACCTCAGGAATGAAGCGTCGACCCCCCCCCCCCCCTTCCCAAAAAAAAAAAAAAAAAAAACAGCCTGGTGGGTGTTTATCAATGCATGCTTGTGCCAAAGAAGACTTGCAAAGACCTTTATTTTGAAGGCAGCTTTTGTCCACTTTCATTCGTCCTCTTTATCACACCTGCCCCCCCCATTTCCCCCCTCCTCCAAGTCGTCCCATTAAAGCCGACTCCCTGCAGTCTGTCCAATGAGGTCATAAAGCCAGAGTGCAATCATGGCTATGATGTCGCCACCATAACAATCGCCGTGGTCATAACAACGAGCATAGCGCCACGTTCAGGATCTCAGGATCAATAGACGCCGGGTGCCCTTAAATGCAACACTCCATCAAAGAAAAGCTTTGTAACGCACCGTTTCTTTCCCTTGTCTTTAAAATGGGAACATTCGGGAATCTCCAATTGGGCCGTGGAGACACAACATAGCTTCCAATTGGGCTCGGGGAGAATAAAACAAACAATGCAGTGCAGTAATGTTAAATTAAAGTACTACATCATGACCCCCCCCTCGTCCCCTGTCCCCCCCCCAATCCCCGCAACGTGGTTCCGCTTTTAGACCTTTTCATTATAGCGCTCTCCCTTTTAACATCAGCATTTAGTCTACGGCCCCTGCATGCTTTCATACTAATGGGATGGACGTTTCATTAAACGGCGGCCATGTTTGTTGTCGTGCGGCATCACACTCGTGATGTCGTGACTCATCCTCGTAACGGCGACGACGCACTTTGTTACGTGACTCAGCGACACTCAAAGGCCACGGCGCAACCAGCTGATGAGATCCGCTGCATAAATAACAGTTTGCTTTTACAAAGATAATCATTTTGATGGACCATGGGGGGCCCGTCATGTTCAAGCCCCCATTAAATTAGCACATTTTTTACCCCAAAAATGATGCTTTTCTCTGATGGGATGGACATATATGTAGGTGGGAGTACTTTAGGCGTGCCTAATGTTACGACCACTCTCGCCTGAGGTCAAATGTAGGACAAAGATGAGTGTTGTTGAAATTTTAAAGGCACTGAATTAATATTGTATGCGGCAGGGAGAGAGGGGGGGTTGCTTCTGTTTAATGGAGACGAGGCTGCTACCCCCCCTCGCCCCCCCCACTGATGACTCATGTGGGGGAATACCTTGTATGCACACATCAAGGTGTTTGCTCGATTCCCTCCTTTTCCACTGCAGCCTCTATTATTTTTATGAGGAGTTAAGTCCGGCACACACCGACACGGCGACCCTGCAAGACTTCCACAACCGCAGCAGCGTGGGAGTTTTTTTTTTTTTAATGGCTTCCACTCACGCTAACGCCAATTAGCATGTGCTAAACACCACGGCCTGCGTCCCGTCGCCTGACACCCGCTAATGAGGCGCTCGGCTCAGGAGGATTAGGACGACGCGCATTATCGTAAACGAAGCGAGGCCGGCTGAGCTGCTTGGGATGAAAAGATCATATTCATGAGGATCTTTGGTGGCTGATCTTTTATCAGCTATTGTGGGACAAAGCATGGGAGCTCCGCTGATGAATGGGCTGACAGATAACTGTAAAGAGATACCCGAGTGCTGCCAGCACAGGGGAGTTGTGGTGCATGGAGAAATAATTATAAAGCTAGACGAGTGGTGCAGATTGTGGCGGCGGGGAACATGAATGCCAAGATGTACTGTGATATTTTGTGCATGAGCATGAGTGCATGCATCACTGTGCATGAGTGCTGGTTGCAGAGTTGCGGTTCATAGAGAAATAATTATAAAGCTAGACGAGCGATGCAGATTGTGGCGGAGGAGAACATGAATGCCAAGATGTACTGTGATATTTTGTGCATGAGTGCATGCATGAGTGCTGGTTGCGGAGTTGCGGTTCTTAGAGAAATAATTATAAAGCTAGACGAGTAGTGCAGATTGTGGCGGAGGGGAACATGAATGCGAAGATGTACTGTGACATTATATGCATGAGCATGAGTGCATGCATCACTGTGCATGAGTGCTGGTTGCAGAGTTGCGGTTCATAGAGAAATAATTATAAAGCTAGACGAGTGGTGCAGATTGTGGCAGAGGGGAACATAAATGCCAAGATGTACTGTGATATTTTGTGCATGACTGCATGCATGAGTGCTGGTTGCGGAGTTGCGGTTCATAGAGAAATAATTATAAAGCTAGACGAGTGGTGCAGATTGTGGCGGAGGGAAACATGAATGCCAAGATGTACTATGATATTTTGTGCATGAGCATGAGTGCATGCATCACTGTGCATGAGTGCTGGTTGCGGAGTTGCGGTTCATAGAGAAATAATTATAAAGCTAGACGAGTGGTGCAGATTGTGGCGGAGGGGAACGTGAATGCCAAGATGTACTGTGATATTTTGTGCATGAGTGCATGCATGAGTGCTGGTTGCGGAGTTGCGGTTCATAGAGAAATAATTATAAAGCTAGACGAGTGGTGCAGATTGTGGCAGAGGGGAACATAAATGCCAAGATGTACTGTGATATTTTGTGCATGACTGCATGCATGAGTGCTGGTTGCGGAGTTGCGGTTCATAGAGAAATAATTATAAAGCTAGACGAGTGGTGCAGATTGTGGCGGAGGGGAACGTGAATGCCAAGATGTACTGTGACATTATGTGACATGAGCATGAGTGCATGCATCACTGTGCATGAGTGCTGGTTGCGGAGTTGCGGTTCATTGAAAACCTGAGTTCCGACATTCAAACTGATTAGTGAGATAATTGCCTAATTGCCTACAGTCAAACACGGTGGCAGTGGTGGTGTCACATCTTGGGGCTGCACGAGTGCACTGTGTACAGTGGATAGCTTGATTAGCAGTACAAATGTACTACCTCTGAATATTAGTCACCATACTGCTGTTATTTCCTAAACAGCTGGCAACTCTACCAAGTGTGAATCTTACTCTCAATGAACCGCAGCTCTACCTGTGCTGGCGGCACTCGTGTAGCCCCAGACCGTGACAACTGTAGGCACACTGTACCGAGGTGTCCGTATTTGTGTCCCACCTATCTGTTCCTGTGTGCGCGAGCGTGGGGGCGCGGCCTGGATGTCGGCCTGAGCCTGTTGTTGTTCCTGAAGACTCTGACTGTCCACCGAGATGCCGCTGTCGCTGTGCAGCTTCTCGCCCTCGGGCGTCACCGTCTGGTTGTGTGTCGCCTCCGCCGCCGCCGCTGCTGCCGCCGCCGCACGATTGTTAGCCGCCTGTTTGTTCTGCTTGCAGCTGTTCCACCTGTGGGAGAAATAAGAATACTTTTCTATTGTCATATCTTCTCAGGTTTGTTATGGTGGACTGTCAAGGAGCCATATTGTGACGAGGAGCCATATTTTGGGTCTGGTAGGGGTCCAAAACAGGCAAATAATACAGTGAGTCAAACGTAATTTAATAAGATTCTTTCACATCGAAGCGGCAAAGAGCTGTTTATTTGCGCTGTGTGCGGTGTTGTTGCAGCCATGGCAACCGTTCTCCTCACAATGCGGGTCATTTTTGTAACAAAATGAATAAATTGGGCGCGCCTTGTATATAGGAAGCGTGTGACGTGTTGTTTTAGGGATCTAATCATGTTCATGTGAGGCTTGTTTTTGCCTGCGGCCATTTGCTTTTCCTTGTGCTTGTAATGTGTTTATGATGAAAAACATACAATATGTGTGTGGTGCTGATGTTTGTGTGAATGGGTTCAATGTGGGAAGTGTGTGTGTGTGTGTGTGTGTGTGTGTGTGTATACATCTGGTTGTCTTCACAAGGACTCCAGTAAAATTAACACAATCAAATGTTTGGGTTGACTGCTAATAAATGTGTTGGCTCTGCATTAAATAGTCATCATACTTTAGGAATATTGCACCCCGCCCCCACCTGGCTCATAAAAGGAACACTCGAGTCCCCCTACCCCCAGATTCCAATCAACGTCTCTAACGGCCCTTCAAATGTGTTTGCGATGCTACTCGTGTGTGCGTGTGACCTCTCTAATGCGTTTAGTGTCGTGTCGGGTTTTTGTGTTAAAACTGAAAGGCTGATTCTGGGTCAGATCCTGCAGCCTGAGGCTACATTAGTCACCCGCCTGGTTGCCACTGACCTCTTCAGAACAAGGCACACCCCCAGGCCCACCAGCGCCACGGCCGCCAGGACGGAGCAGGAGATGGGGATGAGGTTCTCGTTGAGGCCACGGCCGAGAAAGCGCGGCGAGCCGGCGCTGGACGTGGTGGTTTCGTCAAGCGGCGGCGGGTCGGAGCCGTCGGGGAGGAAGTAGTTGGTGTAGACGGGGGACATGGGCTCCGTTTCGGAGGAGGTGGATGGGAAGTAGGTGGGCAGCAGAGGGTCTGCAAGATGAGAAGGAGGCGTGAGGTGGAAGATCAAACTGATGCAACGAATTAAAATTAAAATTAAAATTAAAATTAAAATTAAAATTAAAATTAAAATTAAAATTAAAATTAAAATTAAAATTAAAATTAAAATTAAAATTAAAATTAAAATTAAAATTAAAATTAAAATTAAATGCAAATACAATTAAATGCAAATACAATTAAATGCAAATACAATTAAATGCAAATACAATTAAATGCAAATACAATTAAATGCAAATACAATTAAATGCAAATACAATTCAAATTCAAATTAAATTCAAATTCAAATTAAATTCAAATTCAAATTAAATTCAAATTCAAATTAAATTCAAATTTAAATTACAATTAAATTCAAATTAAATTCACATTAAAATTACAATTAAGTGCAAATTAAATTAATTACAAATTAAAAAAACAATTTTTTTAGGCAGGAAGTGAACAAATGTAACAGTTACTGACTAAAAAGTTACTGACTAAAAATACCAGATGAAGGTGTAGGACTTAATAAGCTTTGCTTCTTCCTACTCCTTTTGAACATGTGGAACTGGAAACCGATTATGGGATGCATTCAATTGTAATCTGATGCATGTTCAAATGAAATTAAACCATTACCAAAACCCGTTTATGACCTTCTAAATAAGTTTTTCTCTATTAGAGCCCTGTAGACATGAAATAGCACCCCTACAGTCACTTTTACACTTGTATTACCCAATATAGTACAGTATAGAACTCTTCCCTGGGGAGACATCCTCTCAATGTGGAGGAGAATCGAGTCTACTCAGTTTTTCCCGGATGACGGTGCTTCTCATAACGTTACGTTGCGCCTCCTCCTGCGCCTGCTAGCTCAACAACTTGAGGTTATTATGAATCACGCTATGTGACGTTCCTGGAATGTAATGCATGTCTTTTCAAGAGGTCCATAGAAGGGAATGCTGGAGTATTCCTGGTATTCCCAAAACCACAAGAAGATTAGACTTTTCTTGAGATGAAACATTGTAGTATCTTCAACGAGGGACTTTTTGGCAGCACATTAATGCCAGCTGTTTTGGAGTTCTGGTTCTGATGTTGGACAAAGGAAGTGTTTCTCAACATGCCCCCCCCCCCCTCCCCCACCACACACACACACACACTCTGGTGTGTGATTGCAGCATGACATTAAGGGCCTATGGATCCATAGATGGTCCAAATGGAGTGGGGTGGGAGTGGGAGGGGGGGGGGGGGGGGTCATCATTTGAGCTACTGGATGAGTCTGGTTCCTGTCATCTCAGCGTCGGGAGAGAAGAGTCATTTCATAAATTGTTCCGCTTTTTTTTTTTTTTTTTCAGCCACTCAATTAATGACCGGCCGCAGTTTCCACAGTCCCGCAGCTCATCCAGTGTTCAAGTCCACTGCAGCAGAGCTGTCAGCTTGCTGGTGATTCCTTCCCCTTTAGGGCTCCGTCCTGCCAGAACCCTCCAGAACACGGAGTGGAGAATATGCAGCGGCGTGTCATTCCCAGCAGAGCGTCAGAGCTGCTCCTCATTAGCTCTGAGCCGGAGTGAGCGCGATTAACCCCGTGGAAACCCCCCCCGAGGCTTCCTTCAAAGCCAACGAGTGTGACGTTCCGACCCCAACTCCTGACAGGTCGTTCCGCTTTACCGCTTTTTGGATCGATAGCGCGAGGCCCATTTAAATGAAATAAAGTTGAGTTTTATTCTGAAAATACAAACCCTGTTTCATCCATTAAAGGAGGTGTGGCTTTCTCCATCCTAGCGTCCATTAGAGACGTTCATGTCAAACCAAATTAGGCAACATTCCCAGCTGTCTTGGGGCCAGAGGCGGGGTACACCCTGGACTGGTGGCCAGCCAATCACAGGGCACATATAGACAAACAACCATTCACACTCACATTCATACCTATGGACAATTTGGAGTCGCTAATTAACCTAGCATGTTTTTTTTTGGAATGTGGGAGGAAACCGGAGTACCCGGAGAAAACCCACGCATGCACGGGGAGAACATGCAAACTCCACACAGAGATGGTCCGAGGGTGGAATTGAACCCTGGTCTCCTAGCTGTGAGGTCTGCGCGCTAACCACTCTTTGGAATACATGCTAGCATGCGCTTTGACGCAGATACCCTCAACATGTTATGATCATGAGACAAATGGTCAGTGATTTATGGACAATTTGTCGCTAAGTCCCGCCCCCGTGCACCTGCAAAGATGTTTTGCTTGGTGGCGGCCATGTTTTTCAACCATTCATTCATTTTCTACCGCTTTTCCTCACAAGGGTTGCGGGGGGTGCTGGAGCCTATCCTAGATGTCTTTGGGCGAGAGGCGGGGTCCACCCTGGACTGGTGGCCAGCCAATCACAGGGCACATATAGACAAACAACCATTCACACTCACATTCATACCTATGGACAATTTGGAGTCGCTAATTAACCTAGCATGTTTTTTTTGGGAATGTGGGAGGAAATCGGAGTACGGGGAGAACATGCAAACTCCACACGGAGATGGCCCGAGGGTGGAATTGAACCCTGGTCTCCTAGCTGTGAGGTCTGCGCCGGTTAACGGGTTGTACTTAACTTTGGAATACATGCTAGCATACGCAGATGTTATGATCATGAGACAAATGGTCAGTGATTTATGGACCATTTGTCGCTAAGTCCCGCCCCCGTGCACATGCTAAGATGTTTTGGTTGGTGGCGGCCATGTTTTTCTACCAATCTTGCTCAAATTTTGTGCGTGTCGCTCCACTTAAGACGTGTACCACATTTGGTGGTGATTCGACTAACCCACCCTGTCGTGTGCAGCATTTCCGGGTTGGAATTGCACCGTGGGGGTGTCGTCATGTTTTCACATGACTCTAGTACAGGGGTGGGCAAACTACGGCCCGGGGGCCACATCCGGCCCGCCAAGTGTTTGAATACGGCCCGCCCAATCTTTCCAAAGTATTTAATTTAAACTCAACATACAACCTGGCATCATGGCCTGAGCCAACCTTTTGATGGTTTTATCAATTTCGTTGTTTGACATGGTCTGTTCTTTACAAAGTGCTCCTGAAAAAAGGGACACAAGCACATAATAATAATAAAAATTAAAATAATAATTATTATATTATCATTATAACTATTATTCATTCATTCATTTTCTACCGCTTTTTCCTCACGAGGGTCGCGGGGGGTGCTGGAGCCTATCCCAGCTGTCTTCGGGCGAGAGGCGGGGTACACCCTGGACTGGACGCCAGCCAATCACAGGGCTGTCTATAACTATTATGATTATTATATTTATTATATTAATGGTAATTATTATATTAATTATATATAATAATATTGTTATATTTGCATATTTTACATAATAATAATATAATAATAATTATTTTAATTTTATTTTAATTATTATAATATTTTATTATTTTTAAAATATTTAAATATAAATATAAAATAATAAATAATAATAGCAGATTGCATGACAATTTTACAGATACAATAATACCAGGTGGACTGTTACGTGTAAAATATATAGTCCCCCCCCCCCCCCCCCCCGGACATTTTGTTATATCAATGCGGCCCGCGAGTCAAAAAGTTTGCCCACCCCTGCTCTAGTATCAAGCCTTGGTGGAGGTCTTGAGTGTATTTTTAGTCCTGGTGGTGTCACATGAAGCACCAATGGGCTGATTCTCCATTGGATCCTGATGTTTGTTGGCCTCGCTAACAAACAATGGATGCTAAAATGTGCACTTGGTTAAGTGTCCTGTGATGTGGTCACCAGTGTCATCTGTCTTCTCTTGTGTTTTCTTCTCACGCTGCGATATTTACACACGGAAATACACCCTTGAGCAGACCGTGGGGGGGCACCAATGGACAGTTGCCCATGTGGACGTGGAGAAAAAAAACAGAAAGTGTTTTCTGGCGGTGACGGGGCATTCCTTCTTCCTCCGGCGGAGAGGATCGCTTTACCGAAAATGTGCGAGAATATCTTTCACAGACAGAACGGCACTGCTCAGGAATCATGCGCGCTTTCTATTTAAAGCCGCGCTATTGATCGGGAGCCGCCGAAAAGGAACACGCCGTGTGACCTTTTCCTGCGGCGTGTAGTCGGGTTTCCTCCGCTCTGCCGTACATCATCCCGCTAATGCACGGGGCGATTAGCTAAGCAAAGCTAGCCTCGCAAATGGAATAAAGTGGAACTTGGACTTGTGTTAAATGTGTTTAGCTGCCTTTTTCTACTCGGCGCTTCCATGCGCCTTCGACGATACGATAAAAGGCTGTTCCGGGATGTTGGCGTTCATTTCATTGGGAGAGGAATAACAGGCAATGTTTTAAATAGGGATGACAAATTAAAGCATTAATTGCAATTAATTAATTAGTTCCCACTCTTTGTGTGGAGTTTGCATGTTCTCCCCGTGCATGCGTGGGTTTTCTCCGGTTTCCTCCCACATTCCAAAAACATGCTAGGTTAATTAGCGACTCCAAATTTTCTCCAAATCGACGCCAAAATTATGAATGAGAGTGTGAATGGTTGTTTGTCTATATGTGCCCTGTGATTGGCTGGCCACCAGTCCAGGGTGTACCCCGCCTCACGCCCGAAGACTGCTGGGATAGGCTCCAGGACCCCCCACGACCCTCGTGAGGATAAGCAGTAGAAAATGAATGAATGAATGAATAATAGTGGGGGGATTTTAATCATGTTTACAATTTTTTTTTTCCATTGGTGAGGGCAAGGTGAGGAGCGGAGAGTCGTTTTTATTATACAGTAAACCTCGGATATATCGGATTCAATTGTTCCCACTGGTTTTGTCCGATATAAGCGAAATCCGTTATATGCGTAATACCGGAAAATGTCCGTTTTACGCATATATCGGATTTATATCCGGTATATGCGTAAATGGGATTTTATCCGTTATAAAAAGGCACTTCCTTGACTATGTTTCCAATGTACCTGGACGCGCAGGCAACGCTGCAAACGCTGCAAATGACGTCGTATAGCGGCCTGTCACGATTCGGCGAATCGGAGCGCCACGATGCGGCCATCCGATATATGCCAGGGAAGTTTAATGGAAATGCATTGGAACGGGACTGGAGATTTTGTCCGAAATAGGCGAAATCCGTTATAAAAAATCCGATATATGCAATGAATTTTTATTGGAAATACATTACAGAAAAATCGGTTCTTTTTTTTATTTGTCGGTTGTGAGCGAATTTCCGATATATCCGAGGTTTACTGTATATCTTCCAAAATATTATTATGAATTTAACTGAAAATGCCTCAAAGTGAGGTTGATGAATCAAGAATCAATCGAGATTAGATCAATTAATCACCAATGATTAATTAGTGATTAGTAATTTGCATTAGTGAAGATTTTTACACCTTTTTAACTGCATTACAAAGTGTAAAAATAAGTTAACCACTGCTAATAGGAATGCATGAATATAATAAGAGTTATGATGACTGCTAAATGTGATAAATATATAATAATATAATATAATATATAATATATCTTCTTACATATAGAAGTGTCAAATGACGTGCGGTGACGCTGCTTTCAATAAGTGCGTTTTCTTCATGTAACTTCCTGTCTACACAAAAAGCAACCTTAAAGTCGCGTTTTTGCCCCCAAATGTCAAACACGGGAATCGTACCACCTTAGAGGTTCTGGACCTCAGAGATTGTGACTGTCGTCCCGTAGTCCAGCACGAGACGCCTTAATAGCGGCTTTCCATGCGATGATGACCGAAATAGCCGCATTCCTCCGCGGCCTCGCTGGCGCTGCTTTTCCAAATTGACTGGTCTTTGGTGGCTTTGAAACAAAACCCAGCTTAGCCCAGCGAGGGAGCGCCGCGCGTTTATAAGCGGGGTGTGGACGGGAGGTCTTTTGTGGCGGCGGTCCACGTCTCCTCGCCCGCTTCGCCGATGAGACCAGCAACAATGACGTCTTTATCAGCGGCGAGAACACTCTCCCCTCTGTGGCTCATCAGGAGCATCCTACCAGGGAGTCGGGGAGGCGCTCTTTCTTTCCGGTGGGGTGTCGGGGGACTGGGCGAGGGGGTGGGGGGTGTTTTCTGGGGGTGCTGATGAACAGAGAAGCTGCTGTCAAGTTTTCTAATTAGCTGTGGTCATTGAATGGATGCCCGCCAACGGGAGGAGGGGAGAGAGAGTCCTGGCAAGAAAAGAACACCTGCTGGCGGTGGGAGCGTGGACAAAAGTATTGAGACACGCCTCCGTCTCCATCGCTCCATCGCTTCATCGGTCCATCACATGATTACGGCTCAAACGTTATGGCAGCACTTCAGGGAAGACCAAGCAAAGTTGGTTACGAGTTTGGTGCGGAAGAATGAGGGCAGGCCCAACATTAGTGACCTCTGAAGCCCCCACAGACACACCCCAACGGTGTGTCCAAAGTGCGGCCCCTGGGCCATTTGGAGCCTGTGACTGTTTTGGAATTGGCTCTAAAAATATAACAAAACTAAAAAAAAAAAAATGCAAAAATGGGAAAAAACCAGTAATTTTCCAAGAATTAAGTCAAAATATTAAGAGAAAAATGTTGTTAAATGTCCTAATAAAAAAACTTAAAATAAAATATTTTTATATATTTTATATTATATATTTTTATCTATTTTTTATATTATATATATTTTTAAATTATATATTTTTATATTTTTTTATATTATATATTTTTATCTATTTTTTATATTATATATATTTTTAAATTATATATTTTTATATTTTTTTATATTATATATTTTTATATATTTTTTATATTATATATTTATATATATATTATATTATATATTTTTATATACATTTTGTATTATATATTTTTATATATTTATATATATTTTATATATAAAATATACAAATGATTTTTCATCTATATCCTAAAGCTGAGATGTAAAAGTATCAAAGTGGCCAAGTTGCATCCTTCACTGTGCGGCCCTCCAAGAATGAAACATTCCCTTAATTTTCCACTTCCTGTTGCCGTCCCGATACTTTTGCCAGCGCCTGCCTCTCCTGAGCCTCCACGATAGATCGTCGGTCCTCATAACGTGTTTGTGTGGCGGAAGTAGCCGCGTTGAGTGTGTTGATAGAGGTCACTCAGCGAAACGCGAGCCCCGGTCCCAGGGCTCCCATGACGCCAATCGATCCATCATCGTCACGGAATTGCTTCAGAGCGCCATCCTCCTCGCCCTCATCCTTGGCTATGCTGTGATTGACAGCTGCAAGGATGCTCCGTCCGCCTCTTCGTCTGTCGTCCATTTTAAAGTGTGATAGTCTTTTTAACCAATTTGAAAGTGTCTCCATCTTGTATTGGAAGCACGTTAGCCTCCATTCTGTAGCGTGTTTTTAGCTGGGTACAAACGCTTGAATTCCGAGTTGTTCCGTAATTCCATCCCAGAGTAGAACTCCATAGCGTCCACTTTGAAGATGATTGGATGCCCCGTGGGCCTGATTTCATTTACGACTTGCACTGTGGTCCTTTTCCTCTTCGTCTTGGTGGGAGAGCAGCGCCGTCAGTCATTCTCCGGTCGTCTTTGACCCCTTTTTCACGCTAAAAGCCAGCCACTTCCTGCCATCTGAAGAGACGACCTCTGACCTCCGTGCTTTCCGTCCGACACAGATATCTTATTCAGATGTGAGGACACGCGTAAACGTCGTATACGATGTTTGCTCATCCTCGGATTTATCGCCAGCAGTCTGAGGGACGTTTGCTCCTTGTTTGGATCATATTATTTTTCATATTTATTCAATTTTACATGTTATTATTACATAGAATCATCATCTAATCTTACAGTTATAGTGTAAAAGTAATAGGGGGTACTTACTGTGGCAGACAGAGTCGCTAGTGGGGGTGCAATGAGCCAGCTGGATCTCGGTCTCGTCGTCACAGATGGTGCAAGGCAGGCAGGGGTCCAGGGAGCTCTCGCGGTCCGAGAAGGTGTAGTCCACGCACTCCTCGCACACGGTGTCGTGGTCGTGCTCGCAGTGCGCAAACACGCCCTGGCCGGCGGGGCACACGGTGCACGGCTCGCAGCGGCCCGACACGCCGTTGAAGTAGAAGTTGTAGCGGCACACGCAGATGGCGTCGTTGGAGTCCGTGCAGGGCGTCTCCATGCGCATGAGGCCCGTGCACTCCGTGCAGGGTTGGCACTCCTCCGTGTGGCTGTAGTTCTCGGAGAAGGTCTCGCCTGGAGAGCAAGGATGGAGGGCAACCGTTTTTGGGTTTTTTTCTTTTTCAAAATATTTATCCATAATATTTTGAATTTATGCTTGTAACGTAACTTTTTCCACAACCTAACTTTCCAAAAATTGTAACTTTATTCATGGTTTTGTTTGTTTTTCTGAGTATTATGACTTATGCTACGAAAATTATATTTTTGTCCTATTATGACACTATTGTCATTAATTACATTTTTCCTCAATATTTTATTTATTTATTTCTTCGCAAATAAATATTTCCATAATATTTTGACTTTATGCTTGTAACATAACTTTTTCTGCAACCTAACTTTCCAAAAATGTTCATGGTTTTGTTTGATGATATTTTTGTCATATTATGACACGATTGTCGTTAATTCCAACATTTTTCCTCAATATTTTATTTATTTCTTTGCTCATCTATTTCCATAATATTTTTACTTTATGCTTGTAACATAACGTTTTCTGCAACCTAACTTTCCAACAAAAAATTTAACTTTATTTATGGTTTTGTTTGTTTCTCCCGAATATTATGACTTATGCTACTAAAATTTTATTTTTGTCATATTATGACACTATTGTCGTTAATTACAACATTTTTCCTCAATATTTTATTCATTTATTTCTTCGCAAATCTATTTCCATAATATTTTGACTTTATCCTCGTAATGGAACTTTTTTCGCAACCTAACTTTCCAAAAATTTCAACTTTATTCATGGTTTTGTTTGTTTTTCTCGAATATTATGACTTATGCTACTAAAATCATATTTTTGTCATATTATGACACTATTGTCGTTAATTACAACATTTTTCCTCAATATTTTATTCATTTATTTCTTCGCAAATCTATTTCCATAATATTTTGACTTTATCCTCGTAATGGAACTTTTTTCGCAACCTAACTTTCCAAAAATTTCAACTTTATTCATGGTTTTGTTTGTTTTTCTCGAATATTATGACTTATGCTACTAAAATCATATTTTTGTCATATTATGACACTATTGTTGTTAATTACAACATTTTTCCTCAATATTTTATTCATGTTATGTTAAACAAAATTGCTGATTTCCTTTGATTTGGGGACCTTATTGAGTGCACATCGTAAAACGGAAGGACTGATCCACCATTCCGAACGTCTGTGATGATATGAGTGAGTAGAGTCGTTTCCCTGCTACGTTTGTTTGAGGTAGCGGATGGCGGATGGCGGCTGTTGGCGGAGGAGATAAACATCAACTCTAATGGTATTAAGAGTGTTTATCGCTCTTTCATTAGGGCAGGAGGACGCATTGATCCACTCACCCCGACATCACGCAGCTCTTGTTTGACGAGCGAGTCAAAGGCTAGGCGATTATATCGATCCGCCATGTGTTTGCAAAGCCTTAAATACCAGGCGGGCGCTCGGTCGGGCGCTCGGTGGTGTTGTTGTCGTCGTCGTGTAAGAACTGGCTTTTATTGTTGCGTACATAAGCTGACTCCGCTGGGAGTCATTGAATGCCCCAGAAGTCCAGCTTCGGAGAGTTGATGTTTGCCGGATCCTTCCTAATCCTCCAAATCAAGGAATCAGTCAATGAGCGGGTGGACCCCCCCCCTCCTGCTTTTGAAAGGCCCTCGCTGTGTTCCCGGTGCACAAAGCGAGCTCCATAAAGGCATTCTTGCAGTCCACTGACAACTAAAACCTCTTCTACTCGGCCTGGAGTTCTAAAATGACAATCATTCGTCACCTCAAACGGTTCAGGGAGTCCTATTTTAGAAGCGCTATTGATTTTTTTTTTTAAAAAGCTTATACGTGGCAACATAAAGAGACTAATTACCGCCTGCTGCTTTTCATCGGCTCGCCCGACTGAGAGGTTCACGCCTGCAAGAAATAACCTCCCTTGATTGTCGCACACGGGCTCCAGTGGACCCCCACGACCCCTACGACCCTGTCGGGATAAGCAGCCATACAGGATGGATGCTGGTTTACTCTAATGGTGGACCTTATTTGTAACATGCTTAACTGTGGGACCAGTGAAAAACATCACGTTTGCACTTATACACAATACAGCATGTCCGAAAAGGAGTAGGAAGAACCCGAGTTTATTTAATCCTATAATAGAATTATGATGTGTATTTAGGATTCCTTATTCATGAAGGCAATATTTTAAATAGTCTTTTTAACATTAGAGACCTCAATACATTAAATAGCACCCCTATAGTCACCTTTCTCACTCATTAGTAACGGGTATCTTGTGAAATTAAAATGTAAAAAAATGTCTTATTCAGAAATTTTATTTATTTATTTTAGAAATTTATTCAGAAATATTCTTATTAAAATGTGAAAAAAATTCTTATTCAGAAAACAGTACAACATGTCCGAAAAGGAGTAGGAAGAACCCGAGTTTATTTAATCCTATAATAGAATTATGATGTGTATTTAGGATTCCTTATTCATGAAGGCAATATTTTAAATAGTCTTTTTAACATTAGAGACCTCAATACATTAAATAGCACCCCTATAGTCACCTTTCTCACTCATTAGTAACGGGTATCTTGTGAAATTAAAATGTGAAAAAAATTCTTATTCAGAAATTTTATTTATTTATTTTAGAAATTTATTCAGAAATATTCTTATTAAAATGTGAAAAAAACTGAAAACAGTACAACATGTCCGAAAAGGAGTAGGAAGAACCCGAGTTTATTTAATCCTATAATAGAATTATGATGAGTGTATTTAGGATTCCTTATTTATGAAGGCAATATTTTAAATAGTCTTTTTAACATTAGAGACCTCAATACATTAAATAGCACCCCTATAGTCGCCTTTCTCACTCATTAGTACGGGTATCTTGTGAAATTAAAATGTAAAAAAATGTCTTATTCAGAAATTTTATTTATTTATTTTAGAAATTTATTCAGAAATATTCTTATTAAAATGTGAAAAAAATTCTTATTCAGAAAACAGTACAACATGTCCGAAAAGGAGTAGGAAGAACCTGAGTTTATTTAATCCTATAATAGAATTATGATGTGTATTTAGGATTCCTTATTCATGAAGGCAATATTTTAAATAGTCTTTTTAACATTAGAGACCTCAATACATTAAATAGCACCCCTATAGTCACCGTTCTCACTCATTAGTACGGGTATCTTGTGAAATTAAAATGTGAAAAAATGTCTTATTCAGAAATTTTATTTATTTATTTTAGAAATTTATTCAGAAATATTCTTATTAAAATGTGAAAAAAAAATTCTTATTCAGAAAACAGTACAACATGTCCGAAAAGGAGTAGGAAGAACCCGAGTTTATTTAATCCTATAATAGAATTATGATGAGTGTATTTAGGATTCCTTATTTATGAAGTCCTTATTTAAATAGTCTTTTTAACATTAGAGACCTCAATACATTAAATAGCACCCCTATAGTCACCTTTCTCACTCATTAGTACGGGTATCTTGTGAAATTAAAATTTCTTATTCAGAAAAAAACTGTCTCGTGGGCACAAGGTGTGGGGGTATTTATTTTTTTAATGTCTAAAATATATCCAGAGAGGTCACAGTAAAAATATATTAGTTTGCTATTATAAGATCTGCTGGTTATATTTATATTGGTATCGGTTATTCAATGGGATCAGATGGCAAGAAAGCCAATATCTAATAAAACTTAAAACCGCTAGCCAAACTTGGGCCGCATGTTGGACACCCTTGTTCATAACGTGTTTGAATTTGCGCTTCCAGGCAGCAGCAGCAGTGCAGTAAATCAGCGGTGTGTGTAACAGTCGTAATAACGTGTGAATGTGTCAGCCTGCACATGCGCCTGTCAAGTTGATTAACAGCATTTAGGGGGTGTAGCGCCCCCCCCGCCCCCGGTTCACCTACCACCCGCTCCCGCAGCTATGTTGTAGCACATGTTGGCACCCAGCGAGGCCGCTAACACCTTGTGAACTGCGCCGATGTTTCCAAGTCTGGGATCGTTTTACATGCTCAGGTAGGAAACAAGGAAAGGGAAAGAAACCGGAATAATCAGGAGCAGGGTGGTCCGGAAAGGTGTTACGGAAGTGTTGTTTACGGCGTGGAGCGGACCACACACCTTATATTGATAAGTGACACCAATCCAAGGAACAAGTGATGGAATTCCTGAAAAAAAAAGCGATAAGGAGGGAAGACCCTTTCACCCGTTAGCGTCATCAATAATGCAGCCTTGAGGATTCTCCCAATTTCCTCTTTATGTTTGAAGCTTTTAGTTTGCGTTTGGACATTCCAACCTTTGTGCTGAGCGTGCAAAAATGCCCTTTTAAGCATAACGCTGTAACACTGCAATCAGCAATGCATTATGGTCCTTTAACCCTTAGATGCATGAGTGACTGGACCCTACAGTCAAGTCAAAAATGACCCATATTAGAATCAATGCGTTTTTATGCCAATTTTGCCATTTTGGTTAGGAATAATCATTTTTATGATATTTAGTATTATTTTTAGGGCCACACGAGAATGATTTCATGTTAGAAACATCTTAATTTTTCACTTTTTTCCATCTTAGAAAAAGAAAATGACCCCTACAACAATAGAAAATGTAAGGATCCATTGTGTGTTGCATAAAGATAAGTTAAAAATGTGAACGGCATGATATCAAAAATATGTTTTTTGAGGAATACCTAGAATATGAAATGATAAAAAATGTTCATTATGAAGATATTTCAAGAAAACAACCTGACCGGGTCATTTTTGACCCGCTTATGGAACGTTTGGGGTAGTAACACAAAAACAAAAAATTCTTAAAATGTATAAAAGATAAGTTAAAAATGTGAACGGCATGATATCAAAAATATGTTTTTTGAGGAATACCTGGAATATGAAATAACAATTTTTCATTACGAAGATATTTCAAGAAAACAACCTGACCGGGTCATTTTTGACCCACTTATGGAAGGTTGGGGTAGTAACACAAAAACAAAAATTTCTTAAAATGTATCAAAGATAAGTTAAAAATGTGAACAGCATGATCTCAAAAACATGTTTTTTGAGGAATACCTAGAATATGAAATGATAAAAAATTTTCATTATGAAGATATTTCAAGAAAACAACCTGACCGGGTCATTTTTGACCCACTTATGGAAGGTTGGGGTAGTAACACAAAAACAAAAAAATCTTAAAATGTTTAAAACATAAGTTAAAAATGTGAACGGCATGATATCAAAAATATGTTTTTTGAGGAATACCTAGAATATGAAATGATAAAAAATTTTCATTATGAAGATATTTCAAGAAAACAACCTGACCGGGTCATTTTTGACCCACTTATACATCTAAGGGTTAAGAAAGTTTTCATGGTCTTAAAAACTGTGTGCCTCATGCTGCTGAGGAGTTCAAGTGCACTCCGTATTTGTAGTTGTAATGTCTGAGACAAATCTGTGCTTTTTCTCCTTTTGTTTTTTTGTCCGGCCTTTTGGAACGGATCAAGGATGAAAGCAGAGGTTCCACTCTAATTGCTGTCTCTCTCTCTTTTACTGCCCCCGGTGGCGTTCGCTCATCCGTGAGGACCAGACTTGGAGGTTCAAGACCAGCCCTCATACTTGGACACTCCCGACCCCCGGTTTAAGTGTGGTCCATTTTCGTGGATGCAATCGCTCCTCCCACCAGTTGAACCGGTTGCATACGGGGCAGTGTGAACGCCGACCACCAGGGGCACTGCAGAGGCAGGGTGGATACTACCAGAGCCCCAAAGAAGTACTATAAGGGTATAAAGGGTGTTCTTCTATTTCGTCTTCTTGACCCCCCTTCCACTCTGCCCTTGAAGCTCTTAATCGCCACACTGACATGTCAGCTTTTTTCCAGAACGGCTAACACAGCCTAGCATGGTGGGGGTTGGAGTGGGGGGGCGACGAGGAGACGAGGCTGATGAATATTTCAACAGCGCTGACGCTGCCGCTTGATGAGCAGTGTGATTGGGGGGGGCGTCTAGTGGGTTTCACCGACAGGAAGTGGGAATGATGTGCGGTAAGCAAAGATTCACCCGTGAAACAGGAAATGGATGTTGGCCACTTTGCAGGTCATCAATGATTTAGCCGTGCACTTCAACGACACGCTCAGGTGAGGTCGGCGGGACGGGGGGGGGGGGTCATCTCGGCGTGCAAACCGGAAATTGGATGTAACCTCCCGGGGGGTGCGAGCGCTTAATTGCTGCAGTAAGTAGTGTTCGTGCACGGCGCCGATACCGTAATTATTGACTACGCGGTTTAATTAGCGGCAGCAGATTGAGTTGCGTTCATGTACCACTATGCATGATGGATGACGAGCAGGCCCTGCCCTCGGGTGCCAGGCTCTCTCATAGCTTTTTCTCGGCTAACACAGCCGGTGAGTCATCACAGCAGGGAAGAGGAGGAGGAGGATGAAGAAGAGGAGGAGGAAGAAGAGGGATCCGGAGAGAGAAATAAGAGCGTTCTGCCCGAAAGGGGATTTCAAAAGAAAGCAGGAGAACAAACAAAACATCATCGACTACGATTTACAGCCCCCAACAAAGCCAAACGATGCACTCGTGGTTTTAGAATAAAGACCAGACTGTTCAATGTGGACAGCCAGGTGGATGTCTTTCATTTTACCCAGGAGGGAAATTCTAAAGAATTTACTGCGTAGGTCAAAAGTGTTTGCATGGCTACTGACCAGCAGCAAAGAAAAAAACACACATTACTGTTCTATGAATGTTAAAATTACCATACATCATTAGTAAGTCTTGTTAGACTTGCAGTGACATATTTTTAATATAGCTGCATTATAACGATCTTAATTCCAATCTTTTTTTTTTTTTTTTTTACATATCCTGACGTCAGTAATTTAGTCAGGCACCTTGAAGGACAGCCGTGGGTCCTAATTGGAATCCTTTGACCAGGAAGTTGGTTCGGTGCTTCGACTACTGATGTCTTGATGACAATGTAAGTGATAAAAAAAGCCGCTATTTTTTATATTTTTGTTACTCTTTTGTTTAGCCTTTTGTTATTTGTATCGTAACTTTAACAATGACAGTGTTTTATTAAAGCAGCAGCAGCTGCTCGGCTGCTAGCCAAGCTAATGCTAACCTAGCTAGTACACTGTACACACCCACCTTGGCCCAAACGTATTTGGACATTTTTGTCTGTGTACATCACTACAATAGATATGGAATCAAAGTACTTTCTATTTTATTGAAGTGTAGCTTCCATTTAAGTGTTTTTTGTGAAGGATATATCCATATCAAAAGTATTCGGACAAAATGGTGGTGTATAAAACGACAGTACATTTTGTCCCAATACTTTTGGGCCTGTTTGTTTCGCTTCACTTCAGTGTATTAAGACGTTATTATTATTATTCATTTCAAATACTGTGTTTATTGAAATTAATCATATGTTCATACATTGTATTAAAATGTCATAGGGTTTTTTTCGTGAATTTAATTTATTACCCAAATTATGATCCTGTGCTTATGTAGAAATTGAATTTGTATTCTTTCCTGGCTTGCAGTAGTTTGACAAACCTTCTCATAAGAAGTCAGCCAAAGGAAGAAAAACATGCCAAAGTTTAAAGTCTGTTGTGGAAAAAGTTTTCAAGAATCTCTCATTCCTTTCAATTTAATAACATCCCTTGTGGTGAAATAAGAAACATCCAGCATTTTTGTTTTGTGTGTTTGTGTGTGTGTGTGTCAGAACACACATACACACACTGCCGCAACACTGCAGAGCATCCCACCACACAATTGGTCTTGTCATAATTGGACGAGCGGCGTATCGTTGACCTTTACTGGCCACTTAGCGCTGTGACAAAGAAGCCTTGGTCGCTTCTCTTCTGTCACAGTGTTGGCACGCGGCCCGGCTCGGCCCGGCTGCCTGCTTGCAGCACACTGAGGCGTGTCATGCGGTGTCAACAAAATGGAACCTTGCCTTATTTCCTCACGGTATGACTTGTTTCGGCCTTTGTGGGTTGAAACATTTAAATATATGCATGAAAAAAAGTCAATAATATAAGGAGTTCGTCCCCCTCGGGGACTGAAGGGGATTCATTTCTTCAGCGTGACATCAGAGCTGACGCGTGGCTGCGCTCGTTTGTTTGACTTTGAAAGTGTTTGCAACGGCAGTCACAAAGTCAGCGTGGTGACTGATGCAACAATGCACTTTTCTCATCATGCCGATGTTCTCCAAATATTCCCAAAGCTCAAAGTTACTTTGCGTTGAAATAAACTTTCTTGATGCTCATTCATTGACTAAAATTTGTGTCTTTTCCTCGCAGGTGTTGGACGTGACAATACAGCGGAGGTGTTGGAACTTGTTCCACGGATGGTCCCATACAGAGAAATCAGGCGGATGTGGTAGGCCATGTTGATATTTTTACAGTCATCTTGTTTATCTCGGTTAATTTGTTCCAGATTTCCATGGAGTAGCGTTTTGATTAGAGCCCTCAGGACACGAAACAACACCCCTATAGTCGCCTTTACATTTGTATTACCCAATATAGTAGATACTATATAATCAGTGGAAATATATACATATTCAACCGCCTTTAAATGACGATGCACTCGTGTTACCAAATATAGTAGACGGAGTAAGAGTAAACAAGCCACGTAAGACATAAAAACCTGAGTCGTGTCACAGTAAATGTGTTCCCCAGGGGATCTTGGTGAGGAGTCAAGTTCCTGTTTCACCAAACACTGACACCTAGTGGCCAATGTGAAATACAGTACATTTGTAATGCTTCTTATGCTTTGTTTGTACAGTGTTTTACCTCATTTAGTTAGATCAGTCATTGCTTAAATATTATTAAGCTATTGTGACATATTTTTTGAATTTTATTTTTTTTTAAAAAAAAATATATATATTGATCCTTACATGTTTGTATGTTGTATGTTTCCCATACGTTTTCCCCTACCTTCATTTATTTACTGCGTACAGTACAGTGAAACTCTGCTCCTTAACACACCTCCTATCTCAAACATGCTCTGCCAGAGAAGAAGACGTTGCAGGAGGGCTCAGTCGTGCCAGTTGAGCGATCATCAGACTCCTGCAGATGGTCTTTTTTTTTTTTTTTTTAAAGCCACCAACAACAAATCTAGCAACTTTTCCTGGTGTCATTGGATGACGAGCAGAGGTTCCTGCTGTGCCCCCCGACCCCCACCCCACCCCATCATCCAAAAGCACTTCCAGGGAGCTCCGTCTTGCTTGTGACATTAAAAAAAATCCCAAAAAGAAGCGACAGAAGTAAGTTCATTAGCATTTTTAAATGTCATGATTTTTCTACATGCGCCATGGCCATTTATGCAAATTAACTTGTCCTTAGGTACCAATTCATCATATTTTGGACAACTGTATGCGTCTAATTTAGTGGGAGAAAGGGCCTTTTCTGTTGCCAGTGCACAAAGCAGGCGCCATGAAGGCCTGCTTGGATGAGTGTTGTGCGGTAGAACTGGAAAACAGTCCCACAAGCAGCACAACTCCACATTTTGTTCACTTTTCCCTTCCCGTAGCCGTCCCAATACTTTTGTCCCTATGGCACACCAGCGGCAGTAAAACCAGCGGAACATCTGGGAGCAAAGGTTAAACGGTGAGAGGAGCAACGACTCACTGTCGAGGCACTGCGAGCAGACGGTCTGGGTGGCGCCGCACGGCCGGACCACGCCCTCCCCGGGGGGGCACTCCTTGCAGCACTCGCCGTCCTTGGTGTACTGGGCCGAGTCGCACGGAAGCTGCACCGCCCGCTCGCTCTTGGACGCCGCCGTCGTTAGCGTCACCTGGCGGCACGAGGGGGACACGCCCATGTCAGCGAATAGAAGAAGTAAAGATGAAGTACAGTGAAAAAAGATGGCTGTTGGCCGTACATCATCATCATCATCGTAAGTTGCCTGAGGAGTGGTCAAAACGTGTTTTGGCTTTTTCTTTAGCTTTTGTGTTAAGAGGAAATCTGGTTAGCCAATAAATCCTCACGTGTGCGTCCGATGGGGTCAAAGGTCGAATCAATACAAACATTTGAATGTTGCGTATGGATGTAAGAACTGTGTTGATTATTAATAGCAGCTGGTGCGAGATGGAAGGGGCCACAGGTTAAGTCCACTTCAGTGTCCTCCTCGCTTCCTTTCCACATCGACAACAAAGTAGTCACATGATCTGGCTAAGTCGTCCCGCTTTTGTATCCTCCCCGATTTCATGCTCAATTTGGGCCAGGTTTATTCTTCCCTAAATTGAATTGATGCGGCGTCATGGCCGCCCTTTAGGCCAGCTGTCACAACACAGCGCTTGGCAGCGCCACACGCTCCTCGGAAACAGCTGCCTCCGAGCTTCAATCCCGCCCGTCGTTCACCTGCACTTATCCTTTCATGAATAATATCCCGCTCTAGAGGTTCTGATCCGGAAGGGCCTGTCAGTGAGGAAAACGTCGACGAAAGAGGCGCATGTTGGAAGGAGAAACGCCCATTAAGCGCTGCACCCTGACTCCTCCCTAATTGCTCCCTTGTTGCAAGACAGCTGCCCACTTGGTGGCGAAGGCTACACACATGCTGTCAAATACTGGAGCGTGATTATTGCATCGTTATTGCTCTTCAACTTAATGCAGCATTGGTCCTACGGTATCCAATAGGTAGACACAATTCTAACCTATAGAAAGTGGTTTGATGGCGCTATCTGCAGGGGGAAAAGTGTGTTGCAGCTTTGGACCCAGCAGAGGGCGCTGTCTGTCAAGTCAAATCATTCAGCATTTTCTAACAGGAAGACCTTCTGACAAAATGTGGTGTACATATGTATAACTGAACGTACCTTACCGGATACTGTAGTAATCTAAGTCAATACATGAAAATGCAAATACAAGGCAGAAGAAGCGTTGTAAATGTGAATGTAGTACAGTGTTCTACATTGGCCACTAGGTGTCACTCAAGAAGGTGTCTATCTTCTATGTTGCTTATTCTCACATGGGCATGCTGGAGCCTATCCCAGCTGACTTTGGGCGAGAGGCGGGGTACTGGTGGCCAGTCCAGGGTGTAGACAACCAACTCTGAAAGTCTTCCATTTGTTAAGAGTGAATCCTACTCAATGGAAATGCACTTATTGGGATCGGGTCAGGATCCAAATAGCAGTGATAAGCTAGTGATTACTGTAATGTAAACAAATATGTTTACCAGTACTAAAACTTTCTATGGTTGCTTCATTATGTTGTTTTTTAATGTTTATTGAAAGTATTTACAATTTTTATATGAAAAAAATACCAAATACCAAAGTAATTGTTGATTACATTGATCATCTGTGAATGATCCATTAAATAAATATGTGCTTATGTTTATTCCAGATCATGTCAACTATGCTGAATGGCTCCCTTTTTAATGAAGACAAGTTGCAAGAAGACGAGTGAGTCATCATAACATCACGCCGTGTGTACGAACGCGCTTCATCATTCAAGAAAGTAGTGTTCATCTGAAATATTAATACAAGGCATGCATTGCAGTGTCGGTGCATCGCTTCTTCATGTATTATTACTGTGCATTATTATGCATAAGTCATGCCATGTAAGAAAGTACTTTGATGACTGGAGTTCAGTCCAGAAGAAGTCATTCAAGCGCCAAAAAAAAAAAAGATGATGAATAAAGTGCATACTTACAAGAGTGTACACTATCACAAGTGCCGGAAAGGAAGTCATCCTGGTAGTGAGGCTGCTGCTGCTGCTGGAGGAGGAGGAGGAGGAGTAGGCACCCACCACCCCCAAAAAAAGAAATTCCAAGAAGTGATAACAGGGAAAAGAAAGCTATGTTGAGGTTCTCATTTCCATCTCAAATGTTTGTTTTCTTGTCTTAATCACAGCAAGTCCACTGCAGCATCACGCCACCCAGCCGGGACCTCCTGGACTGGACTCGACCATGAAGACACAAGAGGAGGAGCAGGAGGAGGAGAGTGTCCTGTCCGATGTGAGGCTTGGAGGCAAGTGCAATGCAGAGGAGGAGGAGGAGGAGTGAGGGTCTGTCTCGCTCTCTCCCGCCCCCCTCTCTCGCTCTCTCTCACACTCTAACTCTCTCCTCCTGCAGGTGCAGACAAAGGTAATGAAGACACTGCAGTCACGACGAGCACCCCCCCCCATCATCATCATCATCATCATCATTGTGCAGGTAGGTAGTATCTACAGTCATTTTTACTCAATGCCAACTTTTTTTATTCCCTTGACTGACGGCTTGGCTACTTTGGCCACGCCCCCTCATCTCATGACGACAGTGCCATCAAAAGGTAAATACTTTCTTTTACAGGAGTGGAGCTATACATTCAAGTGGGGTGGGGGGTGGGGGGCAATAAATGACAGACACATATATATTCAGGCGCCAGCTGCCTGCATGATTGCCCCATGAGTTGATCATGTGATTGCTTGTAATGAAGCTCCATCTGGCTAACATGCGCTACAGAGCTTTGTAGTGCCGCTGACAGCCACAAGAGGGCGCCTCTGACACCGAGCTCTCACAGGGATGCCCAAACGGAGATTCGAACTCTTATCTGACATGCAGTCCTTTTTTAAAGAAATCCAAAAAATGTAAAAAGGAGAGTTAATGCTAGGTATCGTTTAGATATAATAGTTATTCAAGTGTAAAATGTTCCAAATGTAAATCAATCAAACCATTCAAATGTAAATCAAGAGGTAAGAATTTAGTTTTTAATCCATTTTTATCACCATAAGACTGCTGTACAGTAATATTTAACATAGCTGACACCCTTACCCGCTAAGCAAGGGGTGTCCAAACTTTTTCTATTTTGTGCTGCATACTGTCAAATCAAAGAACATGTATTTTTTATATTTTTAATTTTGTAAAAAGGCTATAAAAACATAGCTTTTGTGCTATTACTAGTTGTTAGTATCAGCATTTCAGGTTTGTCTTCTGCAGTTTTGCTCCATTTATGTTTACAATGTTCCAAAAAAGCCCCCCACCCCCCCACCCCCAAAAGAATTCTAAGATGTGTCCAATCCACGCTGCATGGACTGTCCTCATCACGGACACCGCCTGTAAGGCCCCCCATGGAGCGTGACAACAAAAACACCCGCAGTCACAAAAAAATGACTCTGCTATTTTCTGCTGACACCCCCACCCCCCCACCACCACCCACCACCACCCTGCCGACAAGCAGCAGCAGCACAGCGGCCACAGAGTGATTTAGTTTCACGGCTGAGATACTCTCTATTATTGATCCCGGCACACATCAATCCCCCCCACCCACCCACCCACTTCCTATGTCCTCCTTGGAGATCACGCCTGTGGCCCCTCTGAGTAACCTACAGCCACGTATTTACTTCCTGTGACCTCTAGAACTTGACCAAGGCAAGCCAATGCTCACTTGATTGGGGACGCCATCCAATCACACGCCTTTACAAATACGTTTGTTTTGGTGACACATTTCAGCAATGGAATATATCTACAGCACTGGTGGCAGATGGTGTCACCGTCTCATTTGCATAACACGCCATGTCTGATGAGCGCTTTGAGGCCATGTCCGCACAAACATGGATATTTCAAAAACAAATATTTGTCTACTCTATTTTGCTTTTGTCCTTAAAAACGGAGCTAGTTTTCACTACCGTATTTTAAATCAGTGGTTGTGGAATGTTTTTTTTTACTGTCATTTGTAGCGTATATAACGTGAGGCCAGCACTTTCCCCCGTGAATGTGCTTATATGTGGTACGTTGAGAAGCAGCATTACGATGCCACCTACAGTATGGAGTTGGAACGACAGTCCCATTATAATGTGTTTAGGGCGAAGAAGTAGCGCCACATATTTACTAAAGCAAATGAATACATGGGAGATATGGAGATTGTGTACTTAATGAAGTGGCCTGCAAGTGTGTATTTACGTCCCGAAAAGAAACGGTGCGTGCTCTGTTAGTCATGGTAAGCACATGCGTGTAAAATACGAGCTGCCAGCGCTTGGACACACAACCTGAAGAATTCCTTGGCGTGGAGCATTGCAACATGAAGGAAGAGATTCCCACGTGATTGCCGCACGCAATGCAGGAGAGGTGCAGGTAACCGGAGAATTCCGGGGCCATGATCATTCCTCCATTAAAGGTCGCCGCGTGGATATAAAGTACAGATGTTGGGATCTTCAGCCAAAGTTCAGAGACAACAGGCTTCACCTGCTCTTTAGAGTCGGAGTGATCCGAGCACGACGTTAATGGATCACAGCAACTCCTCCTCCCATCTTCTTCTTGGAGGCGACGGCATGCACGGCACGCCGCCAGGGGATTGAACGGCGAGCCAAGGGAAGAAGAGCTCGCTCACCTGGGACGGGTTAGCCGTCGTCTGGGAGCCAGCGTTGGGAGGAGGAGATGCACTCAGCCGTGGAGAATGAATATCAAGCGTCAAACTTACAAGCTGGAAGCCGCGGGATGTTAGCCAGACCTGCAGGGCGGGGAGGGATAGTGATGCTACTCTCCTGGCGGGGTGTCTTCACGTTGGCATATTCATGGCCGGGTTCCTGGACTCACTCGGCTCGGGTATCACCCCTTCAAAGAGACGGGATGAGAATGGATGCGGAATTCCAATGATCCCAGAATAAATGGCCTTGACTGCAGAATTATTATCCGTATAGTCTTTCTCACGTGGCGTATTTATTTACAACCACATGGACGCCATGAACATCTTCATTTTATGCTTGGACCTTTGACCCACGCTTCTTACGGCCATCCTTCATGCTGCACTCGCCGCCAGAAATCAACTCCCTGGCTAATTAGCGCAGGTGAGTGATTCATGACCTGCAGGCAAGCGTCCCCCTTGGGTCATGTTCTCCTTCGGTGTTTACGAAGCTTTTACGCTCAATGCCAAAAAAGCCTCAAATTCTAAGATGTTCAAAGTTTCCTCCTGGCCATATTTCTCCAACGGACATTCCGCAGTGAAGGAGCAAGGAGGCGATGACCTGCTGCCAGAAAAAAAAGAAAGAAGCGGCTGCTGATCCGTAGAGCAGATGTGCTCCTGGTTTGGGGGGGGGTGGGTGGTCACTGAGCTGTAAATTTGGAATGGTGATGTTGTACAACGTGCTAATGGATGCTAATTGCCGCTGCGTTAAAGGTCAACATTCAGCAGTTCAAAGCACGTTTGTCATCATGGTGCAGTTGCTTCATTTAATAGCTTTTATGGATGCGTGTTTTTTTTTTTTTGTCAATTTTATTTTGCCCTGAACATTTGAGTTATTTTTATAGAGTGGCGTTACTGCCGCTACTGCTGCCGAACATCCAGATGAGACATTTGAGGGACGTTCCTGGAGGGATTGTATTCCACAACTGGCCTGGGAAGGCCTGCGTGTCGGGATTGGCCATCATTTGTTTATATGATAACATTAATAATAAATATATGATAATATAGACATAAATAAGAATAACATTAAAAAAAACAATTTATATAACAAAAACATCATGAAGAAGAGTTGAAGCAAGTTCACCAAACTCCCGATCTCATTCCACATCACTGAATTCTTCATTCTTCTCCTTCAGTCATTAACATGTAAAGACATGCTTCCAGCCTGCCTGGTGGACCTTCTACATGGTTTTGGGATTTGGGATGGCTTTCTTCCACTCCAAAGTGATGCCTTTACGTGGACTGGGAATAGAAAAGGCCCTTCCCACAACCTTGGAAGCATCCATTTGTTCAGAATGTCTGGCTCATACCAAGAATAAGAACTGAGGGGATGTCCACTGTAGTTGAGTATTGACGTGGATCATATTGAATGGCATTGAGATGAAAACACGATCCTCTTCCTGCAGCAGTCGTTGACTTCCTGTCGCTTCCTCCAGCGCAGTCGATAAACATATGGGTTCATGAAGTCTCATTCATACGCATGGCCACTTCATTCTGCTGGGTTACGTGTGTATTAATCGTTAATGTGCTGGAAGTCCTCCACACGGACATAATAGACCCCCGCTGCGCATCTGCATGCGTGGCGCACCTCTGCTCTGAGATCCCAATTTGTAGTCATTCGCCGCCGTTTCTTCCGGCGTCTTTTTTCCCATTATCTCATTTTCCAGGCGGTGCGTATGACTGGTTTTGTGCATGGCAAGCATGCCAATAAAGTTGTGGAATATATTTCTTATCTTCATCTAACAGATGTTGATTCAAGACGTGGAACCAATGAAGGTTACATTGATTCTTGTCTTTGTGATGTATGCCACTTGTGCATGATTGTATGTGTGTGTGATAACTGTAAGATACAAAAAAAATGCAATTATTATTTGACACGCTAAACACGCGTAGCTAGCCAAAGTCAAAACATGACTTAGAGACACATTGAAAATAACAATTGAGGAACATTTGTCAGCGTTATTTAAGTGATTTGCACACAAAAATATTGACAGAGACTAATATTTCTGAGTTTCAGATGTTTTTGAGCAAATGCAGCCCGTATATTAGCTCTTCCGGACTTGGTTACTAGCTTGTACTTGTATATATGTACAGTACGGTGTTTCAAGACAACAACTGGGCATTAACTGGAGGCAGAAGATGATCGGAGAGAGGCTCTCCAAGGAGCAGACGCCGTTCCCCGACGTTTTCCCACTCTCAGACGTAATGATTTAACACACATTGGCGGCAGAGACGCTATTTGCTTCGTTTGGGTTAATTGTTTCCTGAACTTTGCCCTTTAGTGTTTCCCCAGTCAGCTCACCGTGGATGGATGGGCTTCCACGGCAGACGTGGAGAAGGGGACGGGGTGGTATGTGTTGGCCAGGTGCTGGCAAAAAAAAAGAAATAAATGGAGTTGATTTACTTTTGACACAAACCACACATGCATGCCGCTGGGGTGCAACTTTTGGACCTGGGGTGTCAGTCTGGGGTCCATAGATGCTAAAGAAATCCAATGTCGGCGACTATATGCTCAGCTAAATATCTCAGCTTTGTCTTCGAGATGACAAAGCAAATGAGTGTCGTATATTTTAATATCATGAATTCTGTTTTTCAGATGCCAAGGGACAATAAATCTGGACTTCGGACACCCCTTGGAGGTGTTCCTGTGTCAGCCGTAAAACGCAGTGATTGACATTCTTCAGGGTTCAGAGTTGATGTGGCCTGCCGAGGTGCGGTGGAAGAGAGGAGGATGGATGTTTCCTTCCTTAAATCAACTCTCCCTTCCATCTTCTGCCACAAGGCAGGAGGAGGCATGAAGCCAGGGGGTCCCTCCGTGCCGCTAATGGAGACGGATATGGACTCGGCACCTCCGTGGGGACGTGAGTGAATTATTTCTTCTTCTCTCGCTCCAGGCAGCAGGACTACCCTAATGAGGCAGGCATGGGGGGGCACGGGCCAGCTAGGAATAAGGAATAATAATACTGTCAAAGCAATGGGAAGGATTTGGGATTTTACCCATGGAATGAGAATAATACAAAGATGTTGACAGTTGTATTTAAATGAACATTAACACAAAAAAATGTTCACTTGCTATTATATTTTTTTAGTTTTTGAAATGCATTCAGTTGATATTAAATAATATAATAAAATAATAATAATAATAAAAAATAATAATAATGTATTTCAAATCAAAACATTGCTTTGTGGGGTACCCAGTTAGCAATTGTGCTAAACTTTTTTTAAAAATTCTAATAAAAAAAAAATATATTTTCACACAGTAGCAACATTTGCCTTTCTCCTGTTGGTAAAATAATGCAATAAATGTATATAAAATATAAAAAAAAGTAATAAAAGTTGCACGATTTATGAACAACTCAGCACTACATGAAATTCTCATATCAACTGAATACCTGTGAGCATTATTTACCCTTTTTATCTCAACTATATATTGTACAAGTACATCATTTGTAAATCTAAAGTCGTCAAATACAGATATTTTATTCCGATATCTTCATTCAAAGAGTGCGTGGCTTTATTAAAAATGTCCATTCTGTGTGACACATTGACGGAGAGATAATGGTGGCTGTAATGGTGGTGAAAGTGGGCCCAGCTGTTCCACAATGATGTCCTGCCACAGTGGATGATGTTCAAGTTGTGTCCACGTGTGTGCAAAGCTGTAGTCCGATGGTGCAACAGCTCCCTCTTGTGGACGAGCGTGTGAAGGATGCCCACAGTTCCTCATTCACAATATGTTTATTATTGTCATTATGCTGTTGTGCAGCACTGCTAGCTACAGTAATAAACATATTGTTTTTGTATACAGCTCATGTATCAGGGCTGGCAGGTGTACCTAATGTTGTGACCTGGCGTTGCGTTTGCTTTTGCGTCTCAGGTCCTGTATGATCGTCCAGCTGAGCTCCAAACTCCTCCTCACCTCTGCCAGGTCTACCCGGATGTCCTCCAGGAGGTCCAGCTTGGAGAGTTTCTGATCGATGGACGAAAGAAGCTCACCCTCGACGCCGTTGTCGCTGTGCACCGTGGGGGCGGAGTCACACGCCTGAGGCGGCGCCGTGACCTGCTCCCACAGCAGCTCAAAGTAGGAGTCAATGAAGGCCTCCAGCTCCTCCAGGCTGGCCCGGTCGCTCCGGAGGTCACTCTGGATGCAGAGGGAGCGCTCGAGGCCGGCGCTCCCTCCTGGAAGCATCCCGAGGTGAGTGTGGGGCAGCACCAGGAGCATCGTGGGAGCGTGGAGCCACCCCGGAACGTTAACGGTTAACCTGTGGCCGCCTCCCGCCCTCAGCCTGTCTGCACTAGCGAGCATGGCGACCAAACGGGAAGCGGCGTTCCCGCTGTTCCACACGGACAGATCAGTCCGTCCTCGTTCCCGCCTCGTGTCCAGAAGCGCGACCTGTTTTTCATCCGCTGCGTGGCTGACTGATGGACGCGTGGAGGAATCACTGGCTGCCACTGCAACCACAGCAAGGTAAGGTGGGTGTGTGCATCATCATTATTATTTATTATATATAAATATATATAAATATTTATATTTTTTATGAAAGATATTTTTTTAATGTAAGGCTGACTTTTGATGGACTGTCATTCGATACCAGCACTAATGTTTTGTTTTAGCTAACATCAAAAGGTTAGAAACGGCGTTGCAGACTCACCGTCATGCGGAAGCTGCTGTCCTCCACCTGGCATCAAACACACGTCCTTCCTGCAGAGCGCGTCAGCGTGCGCAGTGGATGCCTGTGTCGTGTGATGAGAAGCAGCCAGCATCTCCTCCACCCGCATCATCAGCTGCACGACCTGCCCGCCATCCTGGCGCCGCTTGTTGTCCAGCACGTGGTACCTGTTCCCACACTTCTCCACCAGCCTCCGCAGGGCCGCTCCCTCGCTCTCGATGCGTCGTTCGATGCCGGCGTCGCCCAGCCAGTCTCCGTGGCTGAACAGGACCAGAGCTCTGCGCCAGGCCGAGTCCCCGCCCTGCAGCTGAGCCTCCAAGGCGACGCCTCGGCTCTCTGAGAACGAGGCGCTGGCGTTGACCACCAGCAGCACGGCACAGGGCGTCCTCAGGAGGTCGGCGGTGACGCGGAAGCCGGCGGGCGTGTCCAGCACCGTCACTACCTTGTCACAGATCCTGCCTCGTTCCACGGCGCAGGAAGTGGTCTGGCGGTGGGCGGGGAAGCAGTCTCTGTTCAGGATGGTGTTTCCACAGCAGCTCTTGCCTGTTTTCTTGCCGCCAATCAACAGCAGCGTGACTTCTGTGAGGGGGCGGAGCTTCTCTGAAACATCAACAAACTGCTTTGGTGGTTGAAGGGACTGGTGCCGCTCCAGCAGGGACTGGACCAGCAGGTTTATAAACGATACAGAGTGGCTCGGCTCACCAAGTTGCATGCGGGCCGCCCTCCTCTGCCTCCCCCGCCTCGTCAGCCTGTCCTTGGCTCTCGTCATCTCGGCCATCATCGTCCTCTCCAGCTCGTCCGCATCTGTCCTGGGGACCTCGTGATGCCGGCCGCCACAGCCCGCCACCATCTCCTCGATCTTCCCCACCAGCTCCCTCACCTGGAAGCCGTCTCCTCGGGTCCTGCTGTTGAGGACGTGGTAGCGGTTCCCGCAGCGGTCCACCAGCCAGCGCAGAGGCTCGCCTTCGCTCTCGATGTGCCGCTCGCTGGTCGTGGCCCCCAGCCAGTCCCCGAAGCTGAACAGCACCATGACCCGACTCCAGATGTCCCGGCCCAGCAGCTCCAGGTGCTCCCTCGCCGCCCTCCTGTAGGTCTCGGAGAAGGCCCGGTCCACGCGGATCACCAGCAGGAAGGCGTGAGGACCGGGAGGACACAAGGACGGGCTGAGCTGGATTTGTCTCCTATCGAAGACGGCGCTCTCGTCGCTGAAGTAGTTCATCCACCAGCCGGGGGTGTCCACCACCGTCACCTGTCTCCCGAACGCCACGCCTCTTCCCACCGCGCAGCTGGACGTTCTCCCTGAGGACCGGTCCTCCCGGCCCAGGATGGTGTTAAGAGCTGACGTCTTTCCCGAACCTTTGGCTCCGAGCAGCACAATCCTGACATCCGGGAGAGGACGGACCCGCTCTGGAAGGTACAGTCCTCACATTTCAGCAACGTTCTAATCAATATTCATTGGAGTAGTCAGTTAGTAGACCTCACAGGAAACATCAGCTAACCCTAACCATGCCCCTAAACCCTCTACTGTCCATCTAGAACTCTAACCCTGATCCTGGTCCTCAGCCCTGACCTCCAGCACGCAGTCCGTCCCCATTATTCTCGGAGAACCCGCCAGGAAGAATTCTACCTTCACTTGAATATTCGACACACAACACAGGAGAACCTAACATCTTCTCTAACCTCTCATGATGGATCTCTGGGTCTTCATCATCAGAAGCCTGGCATGAGCCGCCTCCTCCACGCGCGTCTCCTCCTCCACGATGCCCCTGCAGACGCTCTCCGTCAGTTCAAACACTCGGTTTCCATTTTCAGTGACCAGTCTCTGGATGCTCTCCAGAAGCTCCGAGGCTCCATGTCCTCCGCTCAAGGTGAGGTATCTCTGTCCACACTTGCTCTTCAGCCAGCGTACCGCCGCCCCCTCCGGGACCTCCCGGGCCGCCTTGTCCATTGAGGTGAAGACCACCAGGCAGTGACTCCACACCCGCTCCCCCAGGAGACCCACATGCTCCTCCAGGGCCCGGCGACGCCTCTGAGTGAAGTCCAAGCTGGACTTGACCGTGATCAGGAAGACGTGCGGGCCTGGGCAGCACAGAGGGACGCTCGCCCGGATCTCCCTCCTCACCAGCCGGGTGGTCTCCTCTGCAGTGAAGTCGCACCACCAGCCGGGGGCGTCCACCACCGTCAGCCAGCATCTGCCCACCAGAGACAACCTCCTGGAGCAGGACGTCCTCTCCTTGGTGGCAAACTCCTCTTTGCCCAGGAGAAGGTTTCCTAAGGAGCTCTTCCCTGAGTTCCTGCCACCCAGAAGGACGATCTTTAACTGGGATGGACACCAGCCCTCGCCTGACATGGGAAAAACAGGAACTGGATTATTTGGGTAAGCATTGAAAATGGCGGCCACTAGATGGCGGCAGTGATCTCTACTAGCCAGCCGGCAAAGAAAATACAATTTAATGTTGATATTTAGCATATCATTACATTGTAAACAATGATGAATGATAGAACTGAATGGGATGACAAAACAGGCAAGCTGAGCACTAGATCATGAATAAATAATTATAATAATAATAATAAATAATACTAAAATCCTTACAAACAGAAAGTATGCATGCAGGAACGAAGAAGAGGGTCAAAGTCGTTTTAAATTGCTCAGCATGCCACAGCGACGACGGGTTTGGGTTTTCTTGGGATTTTTTTTTTCCAAAGAAAAAGCAAAAACAAATCACGCAACGCAAAAGAGACCTGACTTACCTGCCGCCAGCTCACTGCTCGCCATCTTTTACGCTCAAAAACAACACAACATGGCTCCTTCTTTTCCTCTCTGGGAAACGTGAGCCACGCTCGGTGAAAAAGGAGTGACTGAAGACGTTTAACATTTTTATGTTTTTATGAGTCTGAAGGTCATCCGTGCTCATGGATCAACCGAACGCCACCTAGACGTGGACGCGTACTGCTTCATGTTGGCTTTTGATATTTCTTCTTCCATTGTTATTAAGAAATATGTACATGAATGTGGAATCCCCTGCTGACTGTTATCAGGCCGGCTTAGCTGATGAGTTAAGTTAGCATTTGGAGAATCTGCTGATATTTCCTGAATATTTTCCAAGTACAATATAAGCTGTTTATGGAATGTTAGCATATCTGCTGATGTGTATTTGCGGAATGCGTGGGAGGGTGCGGCCTAAGGAGCTCCCAAACCTCTATCAAGGTGTGCACAGTTAGGCCCATTCTTTTCCTTAGACCAGGGGTCAGCAACCCACGGCTCCAGAGCCCCACGTGGCTCTTCAGCCTCTTTGTTGTGGCTCCCTTCGCAATGCTCAAGTATTTAACACCCGAGCTTGTTGGGGGCCAGAGTAAACAACAAATGTAAACATTTGTTGAACAGAATTTTTATGTACATGTATTTTGCATGTACAACGATAATTATTCCATGAAATGCCCTTTTGTTCAGATTTTTGAATTGTGTTGACATTATTTCCTATGGATTTTGTACGTTTTTGGGATAGGGTTTTCATCAATGATGGAAAGCGAGATTCCACTTGCTATAGGATCTTGTACTGGCCCCTTGATGTACTATGTTCTATGCTGGCTGGTGTCACTCAGACACTCCTCTTCCGGAAAAAACAGCAAGTCATCTCAGCAGCTAGCATGACTGCTTCTGGCGAGGTCGTCATGCGGCGAATGGCCACGTTCCGCTTGAAATGGAATTCAATGCCAGCGTGTCAAAGGGAAGTCACACAGACTTCTAAACAAAAAAAAAACAGCCTGCGGTCGTTTATTTTACTTTTAAGTGAAGTATCAAATCAGTATCAAAGTATTGAGTATGAAAAGTATGAAATCCCCACAATAACCACTTTTTTGGACACATTTTCACGCCATTTCACGCTGATTGTGCTTCCATTCCAGTGCAAAGGCATTCAAATTAGACTCAAGTAAGACTCGTTTTGTTGACACCTAGCAAGCTGCCGATGGGATTGGCTTTTCGAATAGAAGACTTTAAATGCGTGACTTTCAAGCTAATTTCATGTCGACTGAGTGAAATTGTAAGTTGAGGAAAAAGTGCAGTATTTTTCAATTAAGACACATCACATGTTGCATTCATGACGTCATTCAGACACATCAAACTGTCTGCTTTCAGGACACTTTGTGAATATTTTTATCCACGCTACACACACAAATGAAAGCATGGGCATTTCACAGCGATAAACACAGCAATTATTTTTCCTTTCACAGTTGAACAAGCGTGGATATCTCCAATCATGCACTAGACACATAAGGTATTCTATTGATGGCACCATGGTGATATTGACTGTGTTCTGAGAGCTACTAAGGGATACTGTACAAATGGGACTGTCTCAAGGCTTAACTGGCATGATGTATTTCACCTAGTGTGCATAATGTGGGTGCCAAATGTCCTGGTTTTCATTGTTTGTCAATTTTCCAATATGGTTTGTGCTTTTGTAGTTATTCCCCCATATCTATAAAGGATAACCAACATTTTTTTTTTTTTTTAGTGTCACCTTTTAGCTACACTCGGCAAACGTCAGAATTGTAAGATAAAACATCGCTTTTATGTACTAACAAGAAAGTCTTTAGTGGCCTGAAAGACATAAAACAAATGTGACAAAGCGAGTAAATGTACAACTTCCGGTCGTGCTTTGTGACTGCGGTGAAGCCCCCGTCACGTGACCTGTATTTGTGGTGCCATCGTGGCCCCGCCCATAGCCCCGCCCCTAACAGGACTCCTCTTATACACCAAGCTAAGCGGCTATTTGCATACTTTGCTAACACTGCGATTGCTGTGGTTGCCTCAACAACAACAAAAAACAACAAAAGATGGGAGTGGTAACAATAAAAGTGGAATACTGGTAAGTGCTAACATTATCACACTCTTTATGTTGGCTCTGGGTTTATGTTTCTGACGTTTTTAGCCGGCGCTGCCGACTCTTGGCATGCGTAGCTAATAGCTAAGCTAGCCTAGTGCCTTGTTTTAATTCGACGTGTTTTTTATTGTTTTTCTTCACCTCCAGTGGCAACTGAGGCTACGGGCCCCGCTATCAGGAGCTCGCCCGGGTTGTCAAGGCCGAGTTTCCTGATGCGGAGGTGTCGGGCTTTGTGGGGAGGAGAGGTAAGTAGAAAAAACAGCTATTGTTATTAATGGTGGCGTTTCCTACGGTGGCCGGCTGGGGCGAGCATACCATAGTTTTACGTTCGTGTGACATAGTGCATTCAAATTATGGTTTATCATCCTTTTTCTAGCCAGCTTTGAGATTGTCATCAACGGGCAGCTGATTTTCTCCAAATTGGAGCTCGGAGGATTCCCCTACGAGGATGATGTAAGCAGCATCCACTTGAGAACATCTCAGTGAACATAGTTCAAGTTACTTGTTTAACCTGTTTACCTTTCTATGTGCCTTTTTATATGCCCAGGTGTTGGGCACCATCCAGAAAGCGTACGACGGCCACTCCTTGCAGAAGATCACCAAGAGCCGCGCGCCCTGCGTCATCATGTAGCCGCGACGGAGTAGTCCGCAGCGGAGAACCGGTGCAACTGGACGCGCTGCTCTGCGATCACGTGAGACGGGATGCTACGAGGTTATCACTACACTCTTACCTCCACGAGACGTCTCTTCTTCTGCTGCCGGCTCCTCTCTAAGCTCTTAACGCCGGAGCTCCAGGCTGCTTATGACTAGTGCAGGCACAAAGATTAACGGCTGCGCTATGATGAATTCACGCCCGGATATCCTGTTTTGCGTTAAGCGCGGCGACGAGGACAGGCAGCGAAGTCCAAGTGGCTCATTTTTGTTTTTGCATTCATCTCGTGCACTTCTATTTTGTTGAATGCAAGGTCAGTAAAAGCTTAAAGCGGATGTTTCAGTCACATTAATATGCATTTTTGTAATAACGGTTTTTCAGATACTGTGCATGAACTTGCGCAGCTGCGATGCAAATAATTTCTAGATATACAACAACAGGCTTTGCGAATTATTTACTTCAGAATTTGGGTGTAATAACTGTCAATGAGAGTAAATTGCAATGCAGTACTTGGATGCAACCATCAGAGGTGCTGTTGAGCTTGACCACAATAGGATTTTCATTTAAAGTAAACAATTTCTTTGATTTTATCTTATGAAACGCCCGTCTTTTCACTTTTTGTGTTTTACCAACACAACTACATGATTCCCGTGTTCCAAATTCCCAAGCAGCATCACCACCAGGAGCGCTCCTGGTGATCATAAGGCACTTTTCACCAATTTACTTTAATTTACTGTCCCAATGCTGATGTTGTTTTTTAAAATAAAGTCAGCCCTTTCAAGTTCTCTTGTGTTTACGCGCTCTTCCTTTTAGGAACGGTGTGTTCTCCCAGCAGACGGCAGCCTTAGCGACCGCCGTGTGTTCTGGTGTAAACATGTTTTTGTCTCACATCACACTTCAAAGGCGTCAACAAGATGGGAGAAGTGTTGTTTTCCAAAAGTCATTCTGCTTGTCAGGCGTCCAGTTCTTCCTCTTAGGTTTGCCATCTTCATGGAAACAAAGCACCGCAGTCTCCTAATCGGTACTATACTCACGCCGTTGCACTACACGGTGACTGACGCTAGAGGGCGGCAATTCACCAATGGCAGTCCAAACAACTTGCAGTTGACAGATGGAATAAAATCAACTATTAAAATACATTTATTAATATTAAAATATTAACACGAAATGTAAAACCATGGTTTAGTAAAGCACAAATGACGGAATGTGCCCTTTTACTGCTGTTTAAACTATTTGTTTTGACAAATACCCGTGCAGCCCCTTGTTGGAGAACATTAGTTGTGCAAAATACTTAAACCTTTACCGCATGGACATTTGTCCCTAGATGATTCCAAAAGGTCGAATGAAGTTCTCCTTTAAAGATTTTAGTGTACCTTAGCTTCATCCTGAAAGTTAAATATCCCGAACTTGAGTGAGTTTAAACAGAGCAGTGTGTGTTTAAGAGGGCAGGGTGTGTCTGCATCTTGGTGCATGGAGCGAGAAGATAGCTCCTAAAGCTGGTGATAACAAACTTGAAGCACAGTTGTCTTCAGCGGGGCCTCACTTGGCCCTCAAGTAGGGTGGTCCTTTATGCTCTGCGATGCTGTAAAGTTGCCACCGTCTTTGCAAGTTCATCCCCAGGCAGCAATAAAGTATGATGTGTTGATGGGTGATGATCTTGAGCTGTGTCGTGCCCAGGTGACCTCATACTCATATTTACTGGCTTTGTGAAGGCCTCACTCAAAAATATAATTCCAATTTCATGGAAAATGGCACTCCGGCTCCTCTCCCATCATCCTTGGATTGAATGTGACAAAGTTAAACATGGACTCACAACACTGCATAGACATGCAAGATAATATGGTAGTATAGTATAGTATGGAGAGGAAATGAGCTGATATCCTGTCAAAGAATTGCTATAATAAACATAAATGCGGGCATTTGTACAAATAGTGTCCTCAAAGATGTAAGAAATGGTGAATTTCCATTTTAGGATTTTAATTAGTATCATAAATTAAAACTCAAATGAAAATACGATTTAATATAATATACTGTTTATGAATATTGTTTCATATAATGCAATTAAATTACAAATTAGGGTTGTCAAACATTTACCATGATCCCTAGTACTGCTAAAGATTAATTTGCATTTAATTTATTTTGTGAAGTTTAATAAAAAACAATTTTATGTAAGACTGTTTTGATGCACAAGGATACCGTAAGAGCATTATTATTTTTAAAATTAAAAAATACATATTATGGTTGTTTAAACGCTAACATAACCGAAGTACACAATGGAACAGAATCAACCGAAACAATGCAAAAGAAATTAGCAATAAAGAGATAATTCTGCGTGTGTTTGGATTGTGATAAAACGATGAAATGAAATATAATTGACTTCCGTAGTGGGCGGGGCTTGATTCAAGATGGCCGCCAAGCAGGAAGAAGTTGCTGAAAGTGAAATTTCGACTTCCTGCTGCCGGAGAAACAACAAAACTTGGGATTTTGCTACATATTCAACTCTTAAAGTGTCTCATCCAAACAGGTAACTACGGATAACGACGTTCCTCCTAACATGACTCACCATTAAGGTTCGTTCAGCTCCAACATGAATATTGCTACTTTTTAATGTTATTATAGATACATATCTTTGTTAGGCTTTCCCATCGCCCTCAATCGACCAAATAACGCCTTTAATTTGGTGATTTGGTGAATTTTTGGTGATTTTCACCACTTAATTAGCTGTTTGTGTGTCACTTTTTTCTACGTTCGCCACTTCCTGTTTCCTTTTCCAGACTTCCTGAATCCGCAGTAGCGTGGAACTAAAGTGACGCTGTTTCTTATGTATTGGTTGTGTTTAGCTACATTAGCATTAACAATTCAAAACTCCAATCACAATTTAAACATATTAAATGAATACGTCTCCATATCATTAGCACCGCTGACGTCAGCGGTCCCGTGAGCAGCACAAGACATCCACGCTGTTTGGCCGCCATGACAGTCTCATGTACAGTAAGTTCACTTCAGTACTTTTTTAATAATAAGTAGGACCGATGCGTGGAATGCAGGCCCTTTTCTGTGTGACTGATGCATTTTATAAGGTGGTCAGCTGCAAATAAACTTAGCAACCAGTGAGGAAAATGTGTTTGCATGTGGTCTCACGCTAATAATAGTAATTATTATGTGGCTTTTCTGGTGACGTAATTGCATGGTTACTTGTTGCTAGGCAGATTTGGGCTAAATCATTTAATAAAACTTAATACATGTAGGGGGAATGTACCTTATCCCAATCATATGCTAACTTGGCACCTCAGCACTGAAAACTCAGCTGCCACATACAGTACGGAAAGGGCAAGGAGGGCTGGAAGGAACAGGAAGTCAATACAAATGTATTGATGAATTGTTCCAACATACAATACAACTTTATTCGTAAATATTCTTGTCGCAAATGTGTATATTTCATTTTCTTTTATACTTATCTAGGTATGGGTTGCACGAAATGTGTCATCCGGGGATCAAACATGTGCGCATTTGGTCACGGGCCGCATTCTTTACCACCCAGTAATGGTTGACGTGCGTCTCGTCAGCAGGTGAGGCCCATCGCTATGAATGAATATGACAGTTGAAGCTCATAGTTCTTTCATGTTTTACAGCGGCGGCGTCCTTGTGACTGGCGGTCCGCCATCCCCGTTTGGACCACGGACTCACCGAGACCACCAAGAACTGAGGTGGCACGGGATGAGTTGAGTTTGAGGGAATCCCTAACATGACGATGCAATCATTTACCCCTTTTCTACCCCCCCCCCCAGCGTGGCATGACTTGAATTCAGCACCTCAGACGACCAACCGTGAGGGCGGCGGCGCTCGGGGATACCCCCCCCTTTCAAGGTGTCCATGAATGATAGCCCTGTTTTGCTCTCACGCAGGCCTTATCTACGCCCGCCCAGGCGGGTCTTGGGCTACGGCGTCTTCTGGACTTGACGTACGTTTTTGACGATGGGTGTTCCCGCTTCCTCGGGGTTGGGTGTCGTCACGGTTTCTTCGCTTTCGGCTCATTTTCTTCACGCCGCCAACTCCGTGAGCGCCGTGCCGGACACCGGGTGGGAGTACCTGCTTGCAGGTAAGGGGTGTGGCCTTTTCAGGACACTGCGGGGACAAAGGCGGATATTTGAAGGTATACTGCGGAGCCTTGATTGTGGGATAATGAAGTTTGATGCTCCTTCTGTAGACGGAACTACTTCAAATCTTGAGCAACCTCAAATTGGAGATGATCGTAATTTGTTTTTTCGGAAACGTACTTTTCTGTAAATCTACTTACTAAAAGTTAATTGTTTTTGTGTTTTGTTTTGATAGATTCCCACTCCCAACAATATTGGGAAGATGCTAATTTTGTGTTATTGTAACCTTGTGCTACTGTAGCTTGTCGTTTGTGGACACACGCTAAGAAGAAGAGGGTGTAACCCAAAAGATAGAACACTCATAGTGGATGTTTTCAACGGCTGATTGATTATCTGTCCGCAGTCATGAGTCTGCACGCTAACACTTGGAGTCTTAGTCCGGTCTCCATTGTCTCTCCTGCTGTGTAAAATCCACTTAGACCGAGAACCCGTGTCGGGAACCCAAATGTTGCATTCCAAAATGTCCCTCTTCCTTCCAAAGGGCATGTATAAAAGTAGCTGAGAGTGTCGACGCAGAAAGCACCCATGGAAAACACGTTCAGTTTCGACGAGGTTGGTGCCAAGCTTAACCAATGCCGCACTCAAATGTCGGAAAATTCATTGGATGGCTAATTCCGACGTGAAATCCTTTGCCCTCCACCGCAGGCTTTGGACTTGTCATATGAAGACAATGATGCAGCCCTCCCCTCGGCACTGACAATGTGAGTCTTTATGTCACAACACATCATTAGATACCCTCCACGCTGTCTTTTCATGCTGTCAATCACCAGCTTTTTACCATCCCAGTATGACAAACATGTGGTGAAATCAGCCGCAAGTTTAATAAATGTCTTCATTTTGACAACGTTTAAATACATATTTGTAAAGCTATTTTGAAGTGAAGGCTTTGGTTCGGTTAGGAGTGACAAGTGCTGCCCCCTTGTGGCAAAAAAAATATTTGAATAATTACAGGGGCCCTCTGTAAGCATGACCTGCTGCCATCTTGCGGCCAAAAAATATTTCTATATCAACACTGCCCTCTGGTGGCCAGAAAAATTATGGTATTATTTTTAAAATCAATACAATAAACATCCACCAAAAAAAATGTCATTCCAAATTGTTGGGTTGGAGACATAATTGTCATAAAATTGTTCTATTGTGCAAATTTTGACAATATCAAATATTTGACATTTATTTTTGAATTTATTTGAACATGCATACAAGTTAGTTAATACAATTTGCATTTGGTTGACGTCAATAACAATACATGTATTGCAACTTTAATTATTATTTTTAAGCATACAGTTATGATCAGCCTCAATTTCTTCAAAATAAAACGTGGATCTCGACTAAAAAAGGGTCCTAAGAAAAGTCCTCGGTTGAGCATTTGAGACCCCTGCTCTAAAATGTTTCTCTCGGCCCCGGCAGGACTCCGATAGACCTCCGCGGTGTGGAGATGGGGATGAAACCTGACGACGATGACGACGAAGCACCCGTAGAAACGTATAACATCCCCATCGATTCAGATGGTGAGTCGGTGCTCTCTCACGCCCTCTAGTGGCTCCCTGAACCGACGCTAATGTTCCACCTGTGTCTCCAACCAGCCTTCCTCAACCTCAACACCAACGCCACCACCAGAGGAGACGCACAGGTCAGTTCTCCCCCCAGTTCTCTGACCCTCGTTCTCATTGCGTCGACTTAACGCACGGCCTGACCCCCCCAACCCCCCCCAGGCGTACGTGGAGCTGAACGAGCTGCAAGGAAACACATGGCAGGAGACGGGTCGCTGGGTGGGCTACGAGGAGAACTTCAACGCCGCCACGGGGAAGTGGAGTTCTTCTCACGTGTCCTACCTGACCTTCAAGAGTCTCATCCAGCTACGCAAGACCATGAGCACAGGTGAGTATGGAGGATTATTTCTTCTAAACAGTTGCGTAAAAGGTTGGCTTGATGCTGTCACACGGGTTTTATACCCTACTTGGCTTTGTGTATATGTAGTGCTAATTCATTCATTCATTCATTTTCTACCGCTTTTCCTCACGAGGGTTGTGGGGGGGTGCTGGAGCCTATCCCAGCTGTCTTCGGGCGTAAGGCGGGGTACACCCTAGACTGGTCGCCAGCCAATCACAGGGCACATATAGACAAACAACCATTCACACTCACATTCATACCTATGGACAATTTGGAGTCGCTAATTAACCTAGCATGTTTTTGGAATGTGGGAGGAAACCGGAGTACCCGGAGAAAACCCACGCATGCACGGGGAGAACATGCAAACTCCACACAGAGATGCCCGAGGGTGGAATTGAACCCTGGTCTCCTAGCTGTGAGGTCTGTTATGTAGTGCTAATGCTAATGTTTATTGGAAGAATCGCTATTATGCACGTTAGCCACTTTTTCGGGAATGGGGAAAAGCTGCAAGTAGTTGAGACTCCGAGAAAAATTCCTTGGACCAAACGCTTCCCTTTCTCACGGTGCAACAAAAAGTCACATGGGAAATATGCAATGTAACTGCACTACATGGACCTAAGTGGGTATCAAAGTAAACACTACTACACTACCATACATTCAAAACGATACTATTTTATGCTAACATTTAACCCACAAGGCATGCTGGGTAACTTATTGGGGGCTTCCCACATGTAGCAACGTAACACTAAGGAGTGGGACATATTCCATGAAGATAAACAAAATGATACAGAATAGCAAAATAGTTGGCAGAGCTCCATGCTGCATTTTAAGATGTGTAGCGAAGCCTGTCACAACCGCGTCCGGCCGTGTCTGCAGGTGCCGTCATCTTCGACCTGAACGCCAGCAGTCTGTCCGCGGTGGCCGAGAAGGTGGCCGACGAGCTCCTCGGCAAGAACGAGATCCGATCCAGCGATCGGGACTCCGTGCTCAGAGCTCTCCTCATGAGACGCAGGTAGGAGACACCTCGCCGACGTCCCTTTTTGAGTGGCGGTGCTTCTCCAAAGACGATGGTCTCTATTTGTTCCTCCAGCCAAATTGGGGGGCCAGAGGTCACCCCCGCAGGAGACATCCAGATGCAGACTTTTTCAGTTTCTCAGAAGGTACGAGACATCACGCTGATGGTCCTCCACACCAAATACTGAACGTGTTGTGTTTGCAGAGAGACACCTCTGACAACATGGAGGCGTCCATCGTTCTCACGGGTATGACAAACGAAATGTTGAAATGTTGGGATGTTGAAGCTAAAAGAATCTTCCCACAAGGTGTCTTGGAGATCCTGGAGAAGCCGGTGGTGGCTTTTGTCCGACTGAAAGACTCCGTGGTGATGGAGTCCACCCTGGAGTGTCCCGTTCCGGTCCGCTTCGTTTTTGTCCTGTTGGGTCCCAGCCAGAGTGGGGTGGACTACAGTGAGAGCGGGCGCGCCATGGGGGCTCTCATGGCCGACTGGGTGAGGGAGGAACAGGACCACCGTGGTGTACGGTTCCGTATCGGTTCAGATGAGGTGAAGTTCTCACCATCTTCTCTGTAGGTGTTCTGCTTGGAGGCTTTCCTGGCCGAGACTGACAAAGACCTGACCAACGCTATCGCCGACTTCATGGACTGCAGCATCGTCATCCCCCCCACCGAGATCCAGGACCAGGGTATGCTTGAGCCCATCATCAAGTTCCAGAAGAAGATGCTGCAGGAGAGACTCCGCCCCAACGACACCCGTCTCGCTTTTGGTGACCGGGTGAAAAGTAAGTCTTCACGTTGAGATCATCTTCTGGACCGTGATCATGCGTCCACCTCTCCAGTTGATAAAGCTCCAGAACCTCCAAGAGAAGACCCTCTGGCCCGCACCGGGATCCCCTTTGGGGGGATGGTGAAAGACATCAGCCGTCGGTACCGCCACTACATCAGCGACTACACGGACGGTCTTAACGCTCAGGTCCTGGCGGCGGTCATCTTCATCTACTTCGCCGCCCTGTCGCCGGCCATCACCTTTGGAGGTCTTCTAGGTAGACCAGCGGGCCTGAGCGCGTCCCTCACGAGACAAACGGTGGTTTCATTCCCTTCCCGTGTTTGTCCTAGCCGACAAAACCGAGAGGATGATGGGCGTGTCGGAGCTGATGATCTCCACCAGCATCCAGGGTGTCATCTTCTGCATCATCGCCGCCCAGCCCGTACTCGTCCTCGGCTTCTCTGGACCGCTCCTGCTCTTCGAGGAGGCCTTCTACGCCGTATGACGCTGCTCTGTGAGTCCCGTGGTCGGATTGGTGACTGACACGCGTTCTCTGTCCGTTCCGTGCTAGTTCTGCAAGTCTCAGGGAATCGAATACATAGTGGGACGCATCTGGGTGGGCATGTGGCTGGTGGTCATCGTGGTCATCATCGTGGCCGTGGAAGGCAGCTTCCTGGTGCGCTTCATCTCCCGCTTCACCCAGGAAATCTTTTCCATCCTCATCTCTCTCATCTTCATCTACGAGACCTTCTTTAAGCTCTTCAAGGTTCCCTCACCTCATTGCTACTTCCTCTTGTTCTTCCGACCCTCACCTCGAACTTCTTACCTCGCACAGATCTTCAAGGCCCACCCCTTGATTCTGAACTACGATAAGCTCAACGACTCTTTGGAAGACCCCTTCCACCATGGCGTCCCAAAGAATCCCGCCTTCAACGCCAGCAACGAGACCAGCCCTGGGTCCGCGGCGGGGATAAAGGCCTATCCCAACACCGCCCTGCTGTCCATGTGCCTCATGCTGGGATGCTTCTTCATCGCCTACTTCCTGCGCCTCTTCAAGAACGGCACCTTCCTGCCCGGCCCGGTAAGAAGCCACCCGGGATCGGGTCAGGTCTCCTATCGCTCCCACTAAAATGGCGGCTGGTCTCTTCACAGCTGCGACGTTTGATCGGCGATTTCGGCGTCCCCATCGCTATTTTTGTCATGATCGCTGTGGACATCAACATTAAGGACACGTACACGCAGGTGAGTGACGCGTCCTGTACGACGTTGCTTAGTCCCGCCCTTTTCGCTTAATGATGGCCGTGTTTTTCAACCCATCTTGCTCACATTTGACACACGTGCTTGACAGTTACCTAAAACGGCGTTTCGGTCTTGCAGAAACTTGTGGTGCCGAGAGGTGTCCAGGTGACCAACCCACAGGCCCGAGGCTGGTTTATCAACCCCATGGGAGAAAAGAAGCCCTTCCCCGTCTGGATGATGGCCGCCTCCTGTGTCCCGGCGCTCCTCGTCTTCATCCTCATCTTCCTGGAGTCCCAGATCACCACGTGCGTGCGACAAACGAATCACACCGTGTTTTTTACGGCGACCGCCAAATTCCAACCATTCCTCCATCTGCAGGCTGATCATCAGCAAACCGGAAAGGAAGATGGTGAAAGGGTCCGGCTTCCATTTTGACTTGCTCCTCCTCGTCATCATGGGTGGCATCTCCTCCATATTCGGGGTGCCCTGGCTGAGTGCCGCTACCGTGCGCTCCGTCACCCACGCCAACGCGCTCACCGTCATGTCCAAGGGCCCCAAACCGGAGATAGAAAAGGTGGTGGAGCAGAGGATCAGCGGCATTCTGGTGGCCATCTTGGTTGGTAAGTAAACAAAGCAGGATGTCCATTTGTTTTTGTTTTTTTTTTAAATCATGCTTTACTCTTCTTTCAAATAAATACATTTTATTTTAAATAAAATTTTATGATTTTTTCTGTTTTTGTATATATTTTTTATTTTTTTGTTAAATTATAATTTTAAAATGTGTCAATCAAAACAGCCCCACTTTAACTTTGGTTTATGTTGGACTCCAGGTGTGTCTATTTACATGGAGCCCATCCTGAAGATGATCCCAATGACGGCCTTGTTTGGCATCTTCCTCTACATGGGTGTCACGTCCCTGAATGGCATCCAAATGTGGGATCGGATGCTTCTGTTGATCACGCCCAAGAAGTATTACCCATCGGATGCCTACGCCACAAGGGTACGCACCTCATAGGACAAAAGGGGGAGGGGAGTGGTTCATTCAGAAATGGACAAATTAAAAAAATTAATCTGTAATTTCAATTATTTTATTTAGTGGTTGGGCTCATTTTTAATTGTTCCACAGGCCATACAAAAAGTATGTTGACTTTTGAATTGCTGCTGTGTATAACATGGAAAGTACTACATGACGCATTCGTGTTTTCTGTGTGTGTTTGCCACAGGTGACCCCCATGCGGATGCACATGTTCACCCTGATCCAGCTGGTGTGCCTGGCCGTCCTGTGGGTGGTGAAGATGAGCCCCTTGTCGCTGGCGCTGCCCTTCATCCTCCTCCTCACCGTGCCCCTGCGTATGGGGATGACCGGCACGCTCTTCACAACTTTGGAGATGAAATGTGTAAGTACATTTACTTCCCCGTGGGCGTCCATCTTGATTGAATACTTTTATTCTTGTTAAGCACGTTTTGTTGGTGTTGCAGCTGGATGCGGACGATGCCAAGGTGAAGATTGAGGAGGATGTCGGGGAGGACGTGTACAATGAGTCTCCATTGCCTTGAACATACACAAAAAAAGTTGCTTTTTAAGGTGAATTTAATTGTATGGAGAAAAATATGAGAATATTGGGTATCTTTACAAACAAAATGTTTGCTTATGTATTAATTTTGGAAGGTTGCTGTCGCTATCTCTTCTCAGTTCTCTCACATTATCCTTTCATGTAGCATTAGTTTGGGGATCATTTTGTTCTTTTTTTTTTAGATGTAGAATTTTCCTTGTGTGGATGTTTCTTTTTGAAATGTGAGGTCAAATCATTTGAATGCATTACATGTCGAGGTCTAATGTGGTTTAAACTAATATTTTCATTCTCGTGCGTCAAGATGTCTGCCTTCTTTGGGTAAAATTCCCTCTTCTGTCGATATATTTAGCCTTGTATGAAGAGTTCAGTTCATGCTTATGAGATACTCTGAAGTGTGTGTGTGTGTGTGTTATTGCTTTTCATGAGACACAGTGGGAAAATACATTTAACTGGTGCTGTTTATTGAAAAATAAGAGAAAAACCTTTATACATATTCATTTGTCTGTGCCAAATAATGTTTATGCTTAGGATTTTAACATTAAAATAAAACACTGCTATCAATTGTTAAGGTGTTTTATTTACAAAAAATATCACTGTACACAAACTTCTGCAATGTTCAATTACCGTACGTAAAATCCTTTATTGTGAAAGTTTGCTGACAAAACACAAACCATTTGAAAAGTTGCCTTGTGGGACGACTGGATGATGAATCAAACGTCACGTTCGCCTTCCAAAAGCTTAAATTACTCCAAATGTGAAATGCATATCAAAATTACAAATGAGCTACATTAGATATCCAACAGCAAGCGAACGCCTCACTATTTAAACAAGGCCCAACGCCTAGGAGCAGTTTGTTTTCCTCACCGGGCTGACACGATTGGACGGCCTGGGGTTCCGCCCACAAACACACAAGGTGGAGTTGGAAAAGGGAAAAAAAACATGCTGATCTAATATGAATCTGTCAAACAGCCTTCCACAATTTACAAAACGAGCATTCCTACGTGCAACGGCACAGAGACTCATTCAGTCACATAGTATAATCAACTTTAGTAGACAAGTGACATTAAAGTTAACTTTTAAAATTTTATCAACGCCAACATATGTCCGTACAAGCATATAGCTTTCCAAATTTGTGGTTCGTCAAGCGGTGCGATCGGTGTTAACTCGAGGCGTTCGGGTCAGACGCAGTTGCCCGATCAAAGTGTGCCAACATCGGCGGAGGATCGGCCACTGTCGCCCCTCCAGATGTAAACGCGATGGCTCCGCTTGGGAAACAACGGCGGTCGTCGAACGCTCGGACAACATGGAGGACGTCTCGGCGTAGCGAAATGGTTGGGTGGGGAGTAGGAAGCTGCTACGCGTTGACTGGAGGGAGACGGCGAGTGAGATGGAGGCGGGGGAAGAATCATCTCTGCGGGGACTGGAGCCGAGGACCGACGGCGCAGTACTGGCGATCGTTCAACCCTCCCCTTCTTCCTCCACAACGACGCCGAAGCTCACGCCGTGCAGCAAGGTAAGCCAGCGGAGCACTCGCTGGGCTCCAACGCGACACGATTGCGCCATAAAAATCACAAACGAGCGACTAAATTCGCCAAAGTAGGCATACATGTGTTTTTAGACGTGTGGAAACGCGGGTCGGTCGGAAGCCCCTTTGTACTTAGCTCGACAAGCAACGACGGTGGGAAGGGTACAGACGAGGGCGGCCATAGCCGTGCTTCTTCTGCGGCGGGCGGAAAGTTCTCGACACAAGGCCCGGAGGTAACGCTAAACGTTGTTGAAATTAAATTCAAGCGGATGGGTCTTGAAAATCCCCTTCATAGAAACCCGTCGACCGAAGCTATATTTGGGTTACATTCGCGAAAGAGCGAGCGGTGCTTTCGGCGCCCAGACCTCCATGCGGCAGTTGGCAGAACAACCAGCCGCCCCTCTCGGTTAGCCATCAGGGATCTTGGTTTAATATCTCACCGCCCTCTCTCTCCCCCTCCTCTCTCACCGACCAGACCCGGACTACCGACCACCGAGCTCGAAGAACCCGCCTTCTAGACCTCGCTTGTGCTCTTTTTGGGAGCCCTCGTGGTTGAGTTCTCTGCCCGTCATTTCGTCGCCGAGCAGTGCGCCATTGGACCTTGTCACGGTAGGTTTGAGCTGAAGCATGGCGGACCTCGAGCCTTGTGGGCACCATGGAGCCTTCTCGGGCTTCGACGGTACCCTAAGTCCTTTCGAGTTCAGCTTTCAAACGGCGTCGGTTTGTTACAGTAAACATACTTTGTTTTAATGTAGCTTTCATATTTTATTTAAACGGTTTGTCTTTGTAGCTCCACTACCACGACGTTTGTTTATAATGTTAAAATCAACATATATGTAATATATTAGAATATAAACATTGTGGTAAACAATGCGAATTATGTCCCCAAAACAAGGGACACATGTCGACCGTGTGGACTGTTTACATTTTGGGCTAAAATTGGAGCCCCATTCCCCCGAAAACAACCACGCTACATGTCGACCGAAACGCCGCCATTGGTCGTGAAAATGCCCCAAACTTTTGTTTCGTATCTCATATGTATGCGTTGTACTATGCGTGTTATTTAGCCACGGAAAGTCCTAATTTGTTCCGTTTGACATGATGGCTACCATCCAAAGGTTCGGCGGTTCTGGGTCGCACAGTGGTGGTTCAGCTAAGCTAGCTAGCTAGCTGGAGCCATGAAGGACACGACGAACAACGAGCAGCCGCCATCATGGATGCACTCCTCGGCTACGCCTCGTTGGGGAATGTAGCAAGTTTTTTCGCTTGAATTTCGAATAAAAACCACACACGTTGTTTTGAAACACCACAAAACACAATTAGGAACGGTAAACGAGAATGTGTGTCAATTTTCCCCCGCCACAAGTCGACATTTTTAGGTTTCGGGGGCTGCAGTTTGGCACGGCGGAGCAAGAGCCACGACCATGAGGTGATGAGGCTCCGAGTGGCGCAGTGCTGACTGCAGTGCTTCCATGTCGCCATTGCTCCCCTTCCACGGAGCCCCAAAGCAGATCCCCGTGGTCAGCTGGTCGCCTACAGCTGCCTGTCCGTCCGCTCGCCTCCGCCTTCCGTGGATCCTCCCCAACCTCCGCTGCTCACGCTCCAAATCCTCCATTAAGCGATCTCTGCTGGAAGAGAAAATGGTCGCCCTGGCTTGTCCGCGGATCCCATTACGGGGATGAAAGAATCGTACAGAGACACGCCAAATTCCGCCTTTGTGGAATTAGCTCGACGGGCGGTGAGCTAGCAGTGCTACTAGTTAGCCCTCCGCTGTGTTATTTGAGATTGGAAGCCGTCACAAGCTATCACTGAGTCTCACCATGGAGCGTAAACGTTTAAGGGGCGGTGTAATGAATATAACCCATTATGTCGACACACATTCCGATTCCTCCCTTTTGGAATCGCATTTATTTGGCCTTTTTATTTCCACTAACAACCTATAACAATTTACAATGAAAAAAAATTACATTTGTCGAAACATTTATTTGTGATTTGCATATATTATGGAACTACTCATACTTGATCCTCATTGAAATGTGTTGTTTTTTGTGACACATCAACATGATTTTTTAGTAACTTTAGTTATTTATTTCCCCCCCAGATTCAAAAAGGTATCGCCCACAAATGAATGGAGACATGGAGACAACATGCGACATAGGTAACGACATTAGTTTATTTTTGAACAAGTTACATCAGTAATAACCATCTTTACACAGTCTAAGCAATTACTATTTATGGAAAAATTTCTACCAGTGCAAAAATATGTGGATGACATACAATATATACATTTTTTTTAACTTTTTTTTAGCCTGGGCACAGGATGACCTCCTCCAGCTGCTGGAAGCCATGAAGGTGGCCCTGCCCCAAAAAGACCTGACCAAATACAAGACGTCAGAGTCCCACCTGGACTGGCAGAAGGTGGCCTTCAATTCCTACACTGCCGAGATGTGCAAGCAGAAGTGGCAGGAGGTTTCTAAAGAGGTCGGCCAGTTGAATTTGATGCTCGAGAAACGAAGCCAATTGATTTGAGACTGAACGTTTCTTTTTGTCCGCCTGTTCACAGATCCGTAAATTCAGAACCTTAACGGAGCTCATATTTGATGCTCAGGACTACATCAAGAACCCATATAAAGGCAAGAAAATAAAGGTAAGACAAAAGATCTTGTGTCACGAGATCCCGCAAGTAGTTGCCGCCGCAGAAGCTGTAGTAATTCTACCTTTGATCAAACATGCTTAAGCTTGTCAGATCAAAACACAATTGCTGCACAAAACGTCCATGAAAATGTGGGCTAGTAGCATCTATATCACTTGTGTTATTTTTGAATTGGTAATTATTTTTATGACAACTTTCACTTATTGTACTAACGCATTGTTTTGTGACTCGATAAAACTAAAAACCCAATTGTCTCATGAGTGTAGCGTGACATTCAATGACAATTGGATCTCCTTTTGCCGCACAGAAACATCCGGATTTCCCCAAGAAGCCCCTGACGCCATACTTCCGCTTCTTCATGGAGAAGCGGGCCAAGTATGCAAAGTTGCACCCGGAGATGAGCAACTTGGATCTGACCAAGATCCTGTCCAAGAAGTACAGAGAGCTGCCCGACAAAAAAAAGGCAAGTCTTAGGCTTTGTTGTTGCAGCGGAAAGGATGCTAAGTTTTGTGTTTTTTTTTTTGTCACCTTTCCAGAAAAAATATGTGGACGACTTCCTGCGGGATAAAGAGACATTTATGCACAGCATGATGAGGTTCAGGTGAGTTCATCTGGCATCATGGCGGTATCTAGCGTACATGTAGATGCTTCCCTTGACTCTGTGCTGTGTTCATGTTCGTGCAGGGAAGAACACCCCGACCTTGTGGAGAGCATGACCAAGAAAAGCTCAAATGTCCCCGAGAAGCCAAAAACGCCCCAACAGCTGTGGTACACCCACGAGAAGAAGGCTTTCCTCAAAGGCCACCCGGATGTAAGTCTGCACATTTGGTACGTCGTCGATCTCGTCGGGCGCTCGCTGACCTTCCGTTTCATCTCCCAGGCCACCACCAAAGACATCAAGGACTGCCTGGGCAAACAGTGGACGCAGCTGTCGGACAAAAAGAGACTCAAGTGGATCGCCAAGTCGTTGGAGCAGCAGAAACTGTATGAGGTGAGATGGGAGACGTTGAAGAAACCCGACATTAGCTCCAACCACTTTCCACTCACCTTGCTTTATTTACTAGCTAATAACCGCTTTCAACGCAGAGTTGAAAATGTAATATTTAATTCATAAAAATCAATAAATACACTCATGGTCATATAATTTCTGGCTTTGCTTCTTCCAGGGGACAATGCGAGAATACATCCAACAGCACCCGGAATTGAACCTGACCCAGGGGGATATCGTCAAGTCCACACTGACCAAAGCCGAGAGGCACCTGAAGGACAAATCTGATGGGCGGCCTGACAAACCTCCACCGTGAGTGCCTTGCTCGGTGACCAGATTGGAAGAAGTGGGAGTGAAAGTGGGTTTGCTCAACACTGGCTTGTGCTTGCAGGAACGGCTACTCCATGTTCTGCGCCGAGCTGATGTCCAGCATGAAAGACGTGCCCAGCACGGAGCGCATGGTGATGTGCAGCCAGCGGTGGAAGCTGCTCAAGCAGAACGAGAAGGACGCCTACCAGAAGCGCTGTGAACAGGTGACTTGTTTCCGAGGGATTAAATCAATTGGCCAGCACCCGATCGGAGTATGACCGCCATGTTTCTCTCTGCAGAGGAAGAAGGAGTATGAAATAGAGATGAACAGATTCCTCAGCGTAAGTGTCTTTTCTTATTATTTAATCATTTTGATTTTTAGTTTATCTTTGACGTTTTCCTTGACTTACCAGTGGAAACGACCTACAGCCGGTCTCTGATTGGCTGAAACGTGATGCCTATTAAAGCTTATATTGGCCTCTGTCGCCTCGGCATGCACTTTCTCATTAGTTTAATTATAAAAGCTTAGTTGTTGGTGTCGCCGCCCTGCTGGCCATTCACGGTTCTGTCCCCTCGTGCTTCTGCAGAGTTTGTCTGAGGAGGAGCAGCAGCGGGTCCTCGGCGAGGACAAGGTCGGCTTCAAGAGAGGCAGCGTGGCCAACAGCCCCGCGTCCAAAAAGAAGAACTCTAAAGCCAAGGTACCCCAAAAAAAAACAGTGTTTCCCATGCATTAGGCCTAGCTAGCTGTTGGCCGTGGCTAATGAACACATTATAACACGTCAGGTCTACTAGTGAATAAGAAGATGTAGCAGGAGGGCGCGGTGTTGCCATATGTAGCAACAATTTAGCAAGTATTCCGACCCCTCTAGATACTCTAGCAACAAATCCAGCCAGGAGACTTTTTTGACGACTCGGACATGGAAGCACAAATTGCACAAAGTGCTTCTGTGTGCCATCTGAAAACGGCTCAGTCTTGTTTGTGACATTTAAAAAAGGAAGCAACAAAGAGTTAATTTGTGGCTCCAAGCATATTTCATGTTTTTTTTGCTAATGTGCCACAGCTAATTATGCAAATTTGCCCATTACACCACCCTTTCCCAGTCACCACCACCACACATAGATTGCAGTCCTGTGGGGGAAAATGCAATCATCAAACATATTACTCAGATCTTCCCTTTTCCTGGTGTCTGCATACAGGTCACCCCAGAAAAACCCAAGAGGCCCATCTCCGCCATGTTCATCTTTTCGGAGGAGAAGCGCCCCAAACTGCACCAGGAGCGCCCAGATCTCTCCGACAGCGAGCTCACCAGGCTCCTGGCGCGCATGTGGAACGAGCTGCCGGACAAGAAGAAGGTACGCTGAGACCGCCGGGTTGTCGGGCGATTTTGCAAATGCGCCGCTGCGGCTGATCCGCGATGTCGCGCAGGAGAAGTACAAACGACTGGAGGCCGTCCTGAAGGCGGAGTCTGAGAAGAAGGAGGATCGCAGTCTGCCGGACCCGCCCAAGACGGCGCAGGACATCTGGCAGCAGAGCGTCATCGGAGACTACCTGGCGAGATTTAAGGTGATCTTTTCGTTTCTCCACGTTATTCCTTGGAATACACGACAATGCGGCTGACGAACTAACTCTGTTTTTAGAACGACCGTCCAAAGGCCCAGAAAGCTATGGAAGCCACTTGGAGCACCATGGAGAAGAAGGAGAAGATCATGTGGATAAAAAAAGCAGCAGAGGACCAGAAACGATACGAGGTTGGTCTCGGCTTGCAAGCCGTTTACTTGAGATGGTTTGCTCCGCCAGCGTCTAACCTTCTCGTTCTTTGTCCTGGTTCCACAGCGAGACCTGTGTGAGATGCGCTCGCCCGTCGCCACCGCCGTGGCCTCGGGGAAGAAGATGAAGTTTGAGGGCGAACCCAAGAAGCCGCCGTCGTGAGTTTTTGTGATTTGACGTTCCTCCTCTGGTGCGCTTGGCTCGCCTAACCTCCTCGCTCTGGTCGTGCTTTTAGGAACGGATATCAAAAGTTCTCCCAGGAGATGTTGTCCAACGGAGAGCTCAACCACCTCCCCATGAAGGAGAGGATGACGGAGATCGGCAGCCGCTGGCAGAGGTTACCCCTGAAGGACAAGGACCGCTACAAGAAGATCGCGGAGGAGATGCAGAGGCAGTACAAAGTGCTGCTGGAGCAGTGGCTTGCTGTGAGTCCTCGCACGTTCACAACATCTGCTGCTCAAAAACCAAACCGTCTAACGTCTCTCGCCTTCTCCGATCAGAGCGTGTCTTCTCAAGTGAGGAACACGTACAAAGAATATAATTCTCAGGTGTGTAGACAATCCTCCGTCTGTTAAAGGAGTTTGGATGTCTGATGTATTTTAAAACGTTCCCGCTTTGTGTTCCAGAAAAGGAAAAGTACGGCCAAACCAGGTGGACCCAAGGCCAAAGCCAAGAAATCCGTAAGTGTCTCCGAACTCGACTGTGGCTTTCAGAACACCTTTCCTAGAGGATGTCATGGAATCCAACTTTATTTGTAAAGCACTTTACAACAACCACATGTGACCAAGGTATGGAGCTATAAATAAAAGCACACAAAGTCACAAAAGCCAACAGGTATATCTCAAATAAAATAACAAAATAGTGATTTACATCATATTTACATTTGTATCATCTACATATTTAGATTCCCTGGCCGTGATAACATAGCGTTAGCAACTGGGTTCCTAATGATATCAGGATTAGTTAGCATTTTCAGTATGTGGCTCCAACTCCATTGCTTTTGTCTTGGCATTACAAATTGGTGCTTGTTGAAGGCCTCATTTTTTTCTTATGATGAAAATTCCAAAGGTCTCCTATTTTTTCATACTCTGGATAATAGCATTCGGAATTATTCCATTATCTGGATCAGTCTTTTTTTTTCCATGTACCATTTTCTGTAGAGTGAAATGCCCAAATGCTCCTATCTTGCAATGTTAAAGAAATGTTTTTAAAAAAATCCTGGATTGAGAAGGTGATCTGGATCACCCCCAAAACGTAATCAGGTCTCTCTATGTCTGACAATTCCTGAAAATTCCATCCAAATCAAGCTATTTTGAACACAAACGGAAAAGGCTCCTTGGAAAGGGAAACAATGTGTTGTGCGCCCTCTGCTGGTTGCTTCATGTAGTGAACTCTTGTGATCCGCCTTGCATCAAGGCTCAGCCTGTCTGATTGTTGCTTCCCACAGGACACAGAGGAAGAGGAGGAGGAAGACGACGACGAAGATGACGACGACGACGAGGATCAGGACAGGGCTTCCTCCGACGGCGCCTCCTCCAGCGAGGATGAAGAGGAAGAAGAGGAGGAGGAAGAAGATGATGATGAGAATGACGTAAGTGGCGTCTCTCTTTCTCTCTCTCTTTTTCGTCTACTCTCTTCCCACGTGACTCAAAGTTCTCCGCCGCTGTTTGCGTTGAAGAAGGAAGACGAAGACGACGACGACGAAGACGACGACGAGGTGGAGGACAAAGAGAACAAGTCGGAAGACAGCAGCAGCGAGTCGAATTCGGGGGACTCGTCGGACACCGAATCGGACTGAAAGCGGGCGCGGCGGCGTCGCCGCGGCGACAGACGGACTGAGCAGCGCTGAGCTGAGCCACAAGGGTCCATCCAGGGAGCTCTGCCACTGTGCCAACCCCCCCTCTCTCTCTCACCACCTCCCACCACCAGAGGGCGCCCCTGCAAACGCCTCCTCCCATTTCACATACCCGCTTTTTTTTTTTTTGTAACATTTTTCTCAGTTTTTGTCCAAAATCCCAAATTTAGTCCCGAGTTAACTCGAGAACTGCATCCCGCTGGTTTGGCGATGTTGCAAACTTTTTTTCCCCGCCATCTTTTTTTTGACAATTTACGGTTCAGAGTTTTAATGTGCCGAGCCTCCTGTTTCTTATTTTATTGTTGTGTGTGTGTGTGTGTGTGTGTGTGTGTGTGTGTGTGTGTGTGTGTGTGTATGTATGTATGAGCGGTGAACAGGCTTCTCAGAGCCAAAGAACATAACCAGGTGGGGGAGGGGGTGAGGCCGGGGGGGCGGCTGTGTGTGCGTGTATGAAATAATTGCACTCTTTAGAATGTCTACTTGTTCATACTTCTTTTCTCCCTTCTCTTCTTCTTCAAATTTGGATTTTATGGTTTCGTTCTTAAAGAGGTGGTATTTTTTCAGAAAAAAAACCCAACAAGCCATGATGAATGTCTGTTTTTTTTTTTTTTAAGTCGCTGGAATATTCTGATTTCTTCAGCCGTGTTCTCGTTTAAAAGCTGTTAGTGCCCATAAAGTTTGCAACCCCTCCTTTTTCACAAATTAGCTTCATTTAGCGCCTGTTTTTCTTTTTTTCCGGACACAACAGCCAATAAATGTTGCATAATTTCCACACTTTATTGATTAGAGTTGAAAAGAGAGTGTGCCTTGACATGGCTTCTTGTCTACAAAATCTACAAAAGGAAGCAGATTACACATTTTTCATTAAAAAAGCGAGGGTGTTGAAACTCTGTATGGGCACTGCAAATATATTTTTATTTCATATGATGTGTCATAATACAGTGACACATTCGGTTATGTTTGTGTGAAACAATTCCTCTCGGTTTGCAAGTTTTTGACTTTTAAAACTATTTTTTTTTTGTTCTGTCCTGACAGAAATAAACCAGTTTGTTGTGCGACCACAGAGTTTGCAATGGAAGCTGTTATTTAAAAGAAAAAAAAATGGATTCAAAGTTTAATTGTTGACCGGAAATCCTTATTCATTTAAGTGTTGTTGGTTGCCCCCGCCCAAAAATATGCACTTACAGCAAATGTGTCCATTTAGTGTGAGTCTGTGTGTATGTGCATATCACAGCAATATCATGAATGTACATACTGTCCATTTTTTTCCTGCTTTGCTGTGATTGGTTACCTACACACACACACATTCATTAAAGTGGCTGGCTGTAAAAGGGAGCAGAGTTGCCAGTGGAGTTGGGTTAGGGGGGGAGAACAACTTGTATTTTTTCTTGTAAATACTGTTTTAAGTTTGTATGGAGTGCTTCATGTTTTGTTTATATTTTTCATTTGGCAAATTCTCACTTGCGACCTCTTGCGTTGTTGTCCTGTCGGTCGCTTGTTTGTTTGTTTTTTTTCCTTCAAAAGAGCAAAAGCTTTACAAGGTTTGTACTGCTGATCATTTCACAAAAAGAAATTTGATGTTTTCTATAGCTGAGGGTGTTCTTATGTACTTGTAGTTCAAGTATTTGGGCAAATAAAAAACAATCTTGGACAGTTAACTTGTGCTTTGTTTCAATGTCTCTACACTAATTTGGTCATTAAAGGAGTATTAGTGCTTGGAAGAATTAGTTTCTCTTAAATAACTGATTTTTTTGCAATATGTGAAATCTATACTCTTAATTTGTATTAAGAAACCTTAAACACTGAGTGTAAATGTCATGTTACACAATTCTAACTACGTCGTAGATCAAGAAACTATATTAATAGCGTAATGTGTCTTCGTCAGGCTTCCGTAGTGTGATCATTTTTACATAAGTACCAACATCCTCTGCTACGCCCCCTTCTAAACAGGAAAAATACGAATGCCCGTGAACGTAACCGGAAGTGTGTGGTTGTTCGGCGCCGTTGATTGGTCGAGCACTGCTGCATGGCGTGCCTCGCGACTGTTCCGCAGGCTCGTGACGCTGGTTGGTTTGCGCAACAAAACAAAAGACAACAATTTGGACTTCTTTCTTTTTTTCTTTTAATCTTTATTCCCACTTTTTATGTGACAACCACCGCAATGGACGTCCGCGGAGCTTTGTCGCAGTGACGCCGTCATGTCTCAGCCCGGTTCCGAGTCCGCGGTCCATGACGACGAGGTAAAAGGAAACCAAAATAAAATGTGATGTCACTGCCACGGCCACGCGCACCGTTTTTTCGCGCGCCCGTCACTGCTATGTGTGGCTATAGCTAGCAGGTGTTTGCTAACAAGCTGCTGTTAGTTCTTCTTGTCGTTGGCGATGCTGTTCTCTTTTAATGCTCACTATAACCACAAAGTTATCGAAAGCATGTTGACAGTCCATACCACATGTCAGTACAGTTTATCAATTATGTTGTATATTTCCGACAACTAATAGCCAGCTAGCTCGTAAATATCCACGCAAATTGAAACATCCGTTTGTTTTTATTGTAGTCAACTGTTAGCAATCAGCACTACAATACACAGTATTTAAAAATAATACATCAAACTTGGACATAGTTGTCTTTTTTTGGATCTCAATAGATGTGAATTTGTCCTCCACAGGATGAAGAGAGACATGCATCTGCTGCTCACTACTAATTTCAAAGTGAGTAACTTGAAAGTTGTGATGGATAGATGATAGATGGATGGATGGATGGATGGATAGATGATGAGTTTAATTGTGTGGCTTTTTCGTTGGAATCTGCAGGTCAGCATTTCATTGCCTCACCATCAATATTTACCAGACAGATTTGCAAATGAAAATGGAGGATATGGCCCTTTCAGGCCCAGACAACACCAGGCTGGAGGTGATACATGTACATATACGTATACGTGTAGAAATGATATATTTTATTGATGTTAAACTTTATGTATTGTGTTGCAGGCTTTGGTCCATGACGTCTACTCTGAGCTGGTGGAGGACGCCTGTTTGGGCCTTTGTTTTGAGGTGCATCGAGCCGTGAAGCACGGCTATTTCTTCCTTGATGAAACTGACCCGGAAAGCACAAAGGAATTTGGTTAGTCCTGCTTTTGATAATTTTCCAGGCACTCTTTTATTGTTGGTAATAAATGTGTCGTGTCTTTCATTTTGTAGAGATTGTAGATCAGCCGGGGCTGGACATATTTGGACAAGTGTATAATCAGTGGAAGAACAAAGAGTGCGAGTGTCCCAACTGCAAGCGACTCATTGCGGCCTCTCGATTCGCCCCCCACTTGGAGAAATGTCTTGGCATGGGACGCAACAGCAGTCGCATCGCCAGCCGCAGGTGGGCATGACACGATACGACACCTCACTCTGAACACTGAGCTGGGTGTTTGATGCCTTTCTCTGGGTTTCATGCCTTGACAGGTTGGCTAGCAACAACAACAACAACAACGTCAGCAAGTCGGAGAGTGACCAGGAAGACAACGATGACCTCAACGACAACGACTGGTCGTACGGCGCCGAGAAGAAATGTGAGTGGCTCGTTTAAAAAAAAAAAAAAAAACGAGCGCAGCATCACACTGATGACTTTTTCTGTTTTCTGATTGCAGCCAAGAAGAAGAAGTCGGATAAGGTTGTCTTACTTATTTTCTCCTTTTAAAAAAAAAAAACAATAACAATGCTGTGTACTGTCTTCTAAAGTCTTTTTTTTTGCCTGTGCAGAATCAAAATTCACCACGGCGATCCAAATCTCTTAAACATAAAAATGGTGGGTTCCTATACTACAGTAAACCTCGGATATATTGGACTCGGATATATCGGAAATTCGCTCACAACGGACAGATAAAAAAGAACCAATTTTTCTGTAATGCATTTCCAATAAAAATTCATTGCATATATCGGATTTTTTATAACGGATTTTGCCTATTTCGGACAAAATCTCCAGTCCCATTCCAATGCATTTCCATTCAATTTCCCTCGCATATATCGGATGGCCGCATCGTGGCGCTCCGATTCGCCGAATCGTGACAGGCCGCTATACGACGTCATTTGCAGCGTTTGCAGCGTTGCCTGCGCGTCCAGGTACATTGGAAACATAGTCAAGGAAGTGCCTTTTTATAACGGATAAAATCCCATTTACGCATATACCGGATATAAATCCGATATATGCGTAAAACGGACATTTTCCGGTATACGCATATAACGGATTTCGCTTATATCGGACAAAACCAGTGGGAACAATTGAATCCGATATATCCGAGGTTTACTGTATTACTGCCTGTTACTATGAGGAATAATTCCTGCTGATAGTTTCCCACAGGCTTGCAATTCATCTGTGGCAGTGGGCGTGAGTGTTAGATGACACTATTGTCTCATTTACATAATTGTAAAACTGACAAATTGTACTATTTTTCTCCAAAATGAAACTGCGAATGAGAGAATGCATTGTTTAATGTACGCTACGTTGAAAAATGCTGGCTCTGAGTCAGTGTCAGTCAGTGGGACGTTTTGATAAATGATAATTAATTTAATGTATGATTTTAACAGGTGAGCTCGGAACCGGCGTCAGCTCCGAAGCTTTCAAGGTGACGCCTCTCTCTTGTCATCGTCACTTTTCGTGTTTACTGTAAACGCTCGTGGATTCTGACCGCTCTGTGTTTGCCTTTCAGTACAACAACTACAACGCCGGCATCAGCTACGAAAGTCTCGCGCCCGAGGAAGTGAGATCGCTGTTGACAACGGTGAGGCTCAGGTGCAAAAGTCTTCTAGCGCCACTTTTAAGTTGTGTGACTTAATGACATCATCATTGCATTGGGAATCACAAAGTGTATTACATGAGGTCCAAATTTGGCTCCTTAAGTACCAGAGATGCACAGCAGTGTGCCTGGCTCCACTACAAGGTCTACTTAAGTCTATGGAGTGGGAATGCCATGAAAAAGGCTATTTGTACTGCCGTGTGGTGGAAAGAAGGCTGTGTTACTGTGGATTCAAGTGGTCTATCTGTGTGCAGCAATGCGGCGTGATCTCTGAACACACCAAGAAGATGTGCACCAGGTATGTACTATACATACACACACACATGTGTACAGTGACCTAGTGTGTGTCTGATCCTCAGTTTGACCTTGGGGTTTAACCTTGGCGCCAAGGTGAAATGTCATGGTGGAAAGTGAAAGTCCGCCATGGCTTTCCTTTCCAGCATGCAAGGTCCTGTTGTGTTGGAACCAAGTGGCGAATGATCCATTGGGCCACCATCAATGGAATGGCAAAAAATGGCTGCAGATGTACGCACCCCCCCCCCCCCCCCCTCTCCCCCCCACGGCAACGACCGCCAGTCTGCCAGTCAGGGATGTGTAACGTCACCTTGTGTCCCCTCCTCCCCTACCCTACCCTCCCTTCCCCTCCCACCAGGTCTCAGCGATGTCCCCAGCACACGGACGAACAGAGGAGGGCCGTCAGGGTGTTCCTCCTGGGGCCGTCCGCGTGAGTGTGCCCCCCAATCCTCCATCCTTTACCCTCCCATCCCCACATGTCTGCTTCACTAATGTGCATATGTGTGTGTGTGTGTGTTGTCATGGGGATTGTGCTCAGTGGCGCCCTCTTCTGTCTGTGATAGTTACCTTACAGCCACCGCCACCGTCTTTTCACGGCAATCCCTCCCAACTGCCGGCCCTCGGGCCCAATCCATCACATGAATGATATCAGATGGGCCGGTTCCCCCACATTAGTGATATCGGACACATGGATGATATCAGTTTGACCAAATCTGACGCATGAATGTTATCAGATTAGCCGAATGTGAATGAAATCAGATGGGCTTAATCCAACACATGAATGATATCAGTTTGATGGAGTCCAACACATGAATGATATCACTTTGATGGAATCCAACACATGGATGATATCACTTTGATGGAATCCAACACATGGATGATATCACTTTGATGGACTCCAACACATGGATGATATCAGTTTAATGGAATCCAACACATGAATGAGATCAGTTTAATGGAATCCAACACATGGATGATATAACTGTGATGGAATCCAACACATGGATGATATCACTTTGATGGACTCAACACATGGATGATATCAGTTTAATGGAATCCAACACATGGATGATATCAGTTTAATGGAATCCAACACATGAATGATATCACTTTGATGGAATCCAACACATGGATGATATCACTTTGATGGACTCAACACATGGATGATATCAGTTTAATGGAATCCAACACATGGATGATATCAGTTTAATGGAATCCAACACATGGATGATATCACTTTGATGGAATCCAACACATGGATGATATCACTTTGATGGAATCCATCACATGGATGATATCACTTTGATGGAATCCATCACATGGATGATATCACTTTGATGGAATCCATCACATGGATGATATCACTTTGATGGAATCCATCACATGGATGATATCACTTTGATGGAATCCATCACATGGATGATATCACTTTGATGGAATCCCACACATGGATGATATCACTTTGATGGAATCCCACACATGGATGATATCACTTTGATGGAATCCCACACATGGATGATATCAGTTTAATGGAATCCAACACATGGATGATATCACTTTGATGGAATCCCACACATGGATGATATCACTTTGATGGAATCCCACACATGGATGATATCAGTTTAATGGAATCCAACACATGGATGATATCACTTTGATGGCATCCAGTAGTTCCTTAATAACAGCAAAGTGACATGAAATGCAATGCGATGACATTTATTCCCAAAATAAGACGGTAAAGATGAGGACGTATCTGACGGATGCTAAATATGAGTGAGAGCTAACTGGGACTCACTTATAGCAGGAAGTCATCATGTAATGGTTTTCCTGTCCCAGGTCATGCCTTCCCGACGCCGACACCGCGATGGAGAGTGAGACCTTTGACCTTCCCGACAGCGGCCAGAGCCTGATCAGCCGCCTGCAGTGGGAAGACTCCCCGGATATTTCCCCCACCGACTCCGCCTCATCCAGAGCCAGTAAGGAATTTATCACCATCACGTGTCCTAGTCATTTTTTTTTTTTCAATCCAGGTCACACATCATTTTCCTAAATTCACTACTGTTCTTAGTCTTTTCCAGTGTTGACTTTCTTCAGGCTTCTGATTGGCTAACTCGTCCGTATAGCTCTATAGTGCATATTAGTCATTAGTAGTTGTCTTTTTAACAGTGTTGTTCCTTATTTTCAGGCACAAACCACTCAGACCCTCGGAGGCCCAAGAAGAAGAAGCGTTGCTCTCTGGCTTTGACCAGCGGAGGCGGAGCTGAAGCAGGAAGTGGAAGCCTGACAGGAGGGGGCGGAGGAGGCGGAGGAGGCAGCTCTCAGAGTAACATCAGCAGCTTGACCAGCAAAAAAAAGAGACCCAAACTTTCCGCACCTTCTATTTCGAGCATCTACGACGACTTAAACTAAGAGTTTGGACAGATGATGCATTCAGGTGATGTTTTTCCCCCCCCCCCCCTGTTTTGGGCACAGTTGGTGAGCGCCGCAAGATGTGACCGTGTGCATGTAGGTCACGCACAATCACGTTGACACATTCCTCTGCTGCTTCATCATCGCCTATTTAGTAACTCTGTTTTTCTATGCGGCATTTCCTCACACAACCAAGCATCCTTGAATGTGACAAGTTTGCAAACGTCTTTTTGTGTACTTTGTGTTAAGAGATGTGTAGTAGCCGTTATGGATCCTAATGGTCTTACGTGACATTTTGTTTTTGCACATTTGATGTTCTGGTAGATGGCGGCGGAGAGCAGTGTGCACTGTAAACAACAATAAGCTCATTTGCATCAACCTCAAAACTGGATTAAGACACTCTTGATTTCGTTTGAAATATAATTGTATATATTTTTATAGTCCTGTGCAGTTTTGTAATGTCATTGGAGATCAGGTCTAGTGATGTGCACTAACTAGAAATGTCGTAAAAAAAAAATGTCGTTAGTGACATATAGTACTGTTGTGCGTACTGTTGTTTAGAAATAAACCAAGACCGGGACATATTTTTAAAATGATTTTAATTGGAGATGTCACTAAAGTCCAGGACTCCTCCAAATGTCTTTTTTTAAATTATTTTCCAAGTGCCGGATGGAGTTTGGTCAGATTCATTCATTCATTCTTGGTTTTATTTACACATTGTACAGACAGGTGACAACTCACAGGAAACACAACCCTAAGAAATTGCACACGTGAGCCACTCTGCTCTAGTTTGTCTTCACATTAGTCTTCTCTTGTCTTTTATGTTAAATTAATTTCTATACAATCATTATTTTTGAACATTTTTCAGCTTCATCAACGTGATTGAAACAAGCTGAGATTCCTGCCCCCCCCTCTCAAAAAAAAACCACACAGCGGAAAGCAAAACATTTGGATGCAGAGATGAGTGTACCATGCCGCCGCCCCCGCCGCTAGAAGACACAAAATGACAAACTTTAGTCTGACTGTCAGGGAGGTTCATGTTCGACTACTTCAGTGGGATGCGGTGAAGCTTCCTGGAGGGGCGGGGCACGGGCCAAGGAGGAAGCTATCAAATGCACGTGGAATTCTGCATTGTTTTGACGACACTGTGCAATAGGCCATTTAATATTTTGAATGTATGATCATTAATATCTATGAAGATGTCGATCCAAATGAGGAATATTTAGGCATTGGCAGAAGTCGACGCTACACATTCTACACATTCAGCTGTGGTGTTCATTTGACTTCCAGAGTTCTCTCCTTCCCGCCCTCCTCCTCAGCGGCTGTGCATCCCAAAAATCAGGAAGCTAAAGAAGACGGTGACCCCCACCAGGGAGATGGTGGCAGGAGCGGTGAAAAACTGCCTGTAGTTGATGCGGAAGTACCAAACCACGGCGAGTATCACCACAAAGATGGGCACCACCAGGCTGCCCGTGCTGACGGCCACGCCCGCCGCCCTCCAGCCTCCCGAGACCGCCCCGGCTCCGGGCCCGGCCCTGGCCTGAGCCCCCGCGTCGGGGCTGCTGCTGTCGTGCAGTGCCTGGGAGACGTGGCAGTGGATGACGCTGTTGTGAGTAACGTTCAGAGAGAGCAGCGTTCTCTTGGGGTCCTGCAGCAGCTGGCCTCGATAGATCAGCTTGATTTGGTGCTCCCGTCCAGAGAAGTACTTGCTATGCGAGAGAATACAAGATTAACGATCCTGCTAATTTGAGGATTATTGGGAAAAATGCACTTCCTGAACTTGAAACGTATCTATTTGGAATGTTTGTTGTGTTGGTACCAACCTTTTGAGTTGCGCCACGGTGTCGTGCGGCTTAACCACAGCCACCTCTTCTGTGTCGTTTAAAAACTTGAGTCGTACAGAAATGGAGGATGTCGCTATTTCCTTGACACTCTTTTTATATTCCTCCTCCAGCTCCTCGTCTTCGCCGTAATCATCTTCCTCTTCGTCTGAAGCGTTACCTCTTCCAGCCTGAGGGGCCTTACTCCGAATGTCCAACAGAGCGTCTGTCCTCACTCCCTCGGTGCCCGTTTCCTCCACCGCCCCCTCGCCGTCGCCCCTCTCGTCGCCTTCGTCGGGCTTGTTCTCCTGCGGCGGCGCCGGGCTGGTCTGCTCGGGGGCGTCCGCGCCGGCGGGGCCTCCGCCGCCGTAGCCGTCATCGCCGCCCAGGCCAATGAGGGACGCGTGAGCCCCCACGGTGAGGATGGTGCCCAGGATGTGGTCCCCGCGCTCGGCGACGTGGGTGGAGAGCCAGGCCAGGACGAGGGCCAAGACCAGGAGGAGAGCGCCCCCTGCCGCCGTCACCTCGCCCCCTATCCCGTCCAACATGGTCAGTGCACACACTGCCATCTGTCTGTCCTCCACACCTGAGCACAAAGACCAGACACATTAACACACTTGATAGCCGGATTTTTGAAATGATAATAATGCTCACTTTTGATTGACAGTGTCAGAGAGCTATCAATTACCTTTTTATGATTATGCTTTCATCTGTGTAGGTTTTGGTGTCGCTATAAGTGCAGATGTACCTATTCCAGTGTCATTAAGTCGTACATACACACAACTTGTTTACACGATGACAACTTTAATGGCAGTAAGAAGCTAATTAGGGGTAAAGTACACACATACTATTTGCGTGACACATCACGTTTGCGTCACAATCCCTGTCATGGTCTTACATGTATAAAAATACATTGAACAAACCGTTCTAGAATAACAGGCAGGTACTCCAGTCTAACGCGGCTAAGTCTCCCGATTAGCAACAGTGGGACTTTCGTCAGTTACGTCAACTAGCGACGCTATTCACGGAACAGCTGTTTACTTTAGCTTAAGACTTTTATATCCAAGCTACCAGCAAGACACCAAATGTTGACATAAAAGCTCGTCTTGGGTGCTGTGATGCTACAAGATGACGCCTCTTCTCGACCTGACTAATAGTTAGCAAGTTTAGCTAGCCTGCGAGCTAGTGTGCACAACTAAGCTTAACAAAAAAAGCAGCTCTTTCGGCTCTTATGTGCGATTTCTTCAATCATAACGTCACTCATCAATTGATATATAATGGTTTAACGTGCGTGGTAGTCAATGTGTCAACTATTCTTACCGTCCAGACGTGAAATCAGAGCATGTTTGAAGACGAGCCTCGATGCTAGGTTGCTAGTGGCTACTTCCTGGAACCAAAAAAAAAAACAATACATTAGGTAGGGAGGTGATGTGACGTCATCACCAGCCAGCCGCTAACACCTTGTTAAGCACATCATAACAACGAATTTAAACACTTTTATTGGTAATATTTTTACAATAAATGGGGCGATGTCATAAACTAAAATTGAAGAACCCAATACTTTTTGGAATGTCAAATTAATTCAAATGAAAATTCATCCAACATGAACAATCCCATAATAACATGTTCAGACTGGTTGTATTTTAAAATCAGACAGAAATCTTGCTCTGTTTATGTGCAGTGTTGGGCAAATTAAAAAGTATCGTTACTAGTTCATTTCCTTCATTTGGTGGAAGGTTTTCTTCATAAATATTGCGCAATTATTTTGAAAAACCTTCAGGTGAAATCATAGTTTTATAGCGGAATATGTTGCTGAGACGTCTTTCATGAGATCTCATGAGGGCTGAGCTCATGGATTAAAATGTTATACTACAACGAAACACTAGGGGGCGGTGTTACTGACTTGCTGGCTGTGCACTTTTTGACTGCTAAATAACCCACCATGGGGCCAAACATTTACAATAAATTCCACCCAGTCTTTACTTAGAATGATTTTATGCATGTAAAATTATTACTGTTATTTTTTTTTCATATTTCTGGGTGTCTGTAAGAGATATATTGGATTTATATTGAATGATTGGCTCAGTATTTGTCAAATCTTTTGGAGGGAGAAACAACTTTTGTTGTTTGTTTTTTGAACGTTTTTATTTGCAGGGTATCGGACCCAAAAGGCGGTGAAAGTGCCAATATGACACGCTGGGGAAGCCAAAACAAGTTTTAAAAACAAACAAAATCGTAGAGAAACTGAGTCAAGAGTTCAGTGGAGAGTCCCGTCATTGTGCAGCAGCAGGTAATCCTTCAGGCTGCCGGGAATGTCCAAGCCACTCACTTTTGAGCCGCACAGCGCCCCGAAATGTCCCCGCAAAGTGCAGCGACACAGATGCTGCAGAGAGCGAGGCTGACCGCTGCGTTGACGCACCAAGTCGAAGAAGCTTGGGTGTCCCTGCGAGAAAGTACAGGGGTTGTCAAAAGGTCACGGAGACGTGATGGAGAAGGAGTCACCTGGTATATCTCCCGGGACACGCAGCCGTCCATCCAGTCGCACGGGGGGATGGACGGGTACGAGTTGAGTATCACCTCCAATGTGGCGGCAGAGAGAACGCACGACCTCAGCATCTGTGCACGTGGAAGTACATGCATCAAATATTCAAATATTGCAGAAGACTTCAATTAGCTTAATTGAAAAACAGACTAAATTGTCTTTGGAAACCAAAATGGACTCTGGGACTTTTCATTGCCAACCTTTGTTGCAACTGGCTTGGCTCCGTGGTTGAGGAGGATACGAACCACATCTTCAGGATGCTGGTCTACGTAGTCTTCCACCACCTTAAGAGAACAAGCAGTGTTTACTTTGCGTCTTTTAAGACGACGCATGTGATGTCGTACCTGTAGGACACAGTCCATGGGCGTGTATCCTGCACAGTTGCTAACACCAGCTTCTGCTCCATGCTGCAGAAGAATCTCCACAATCCCGGGGCAGCAGTTGGCGCAGGCGTTGTGCAGCGGCGTGTGCAGCTTCTTGCCCGCCGTTTGCGGGTCGGCCCCCGCGTGGAGCAGACTCTGTACCACGCGCCGGTAGCGCCCCGCCTCGGACGGCCTCTCGGCCTTGGAGCACGCCGCATTCAGGGGGGTTTCTCCCTCCCGGTTTGTGGCCAAGACATCGGCTCCGCGGGCGAGCAGGAGATCCACGTGGTCGTCCAGGCCCCGCAGGGCGGCCACGTGCAGCGGAGTCAGCCTGGAGTCCTTGGTCCTCACGTTGACCTCGGCGCCACCGTCTAGAAGCAGCTTTGCACACCTGGATGAGACAGACATGCTAGTTACATCTTGGAATGTTGTGCCTTTTACACAGAACCCAGCAAAACAGGGCAGTCATAGTCCTACGGTCATATTGCTTTTCACACAGCATGTGATATTTCCAGTCCGGTCCGAGAATTACAGAGTACCTTTCCACACAGTTGCCATCCCGCCTCTGTTCTGGCTCTGATACTAGCTCAGAATGTGGAGGGTTGCTGGGTCAACTCTATACAGAAGTACAACCTAGCGGGCAGCAACAGAGGCGGGATGGTGCCTGTGTGTAGGAAAGCCGGGACCGGACAGTGAAGTCTCAGTTACGGCAACATCCAGTCTTGCTGGGTTCTGTGTGAAAGGCAAAGGCGGATAAATGCTGGATCTTCAGGTATCTGTGTGACGGGGCAAGATTTGGCGTGTTCCGTGTAGCTAACATGTTCATGTATCTGTCCAAGTATGAATCTGGACGGAGCGCCGACTCACTGGAACGACAGAGGCGAGGTGCACAGGTGAAGAGGAGCGCTCCCGTCCGCAGCCAACACCTGAGGATCTGCTCCGTGAGAGAGCAGCAGCTGCACGCAGACGCCGTGACCCCCCGCGCAAGCGTCATGGAGCGCGGTGCTGCCCCCGGGGTCGTCATTGACCTCGGCCCCACGGAACAGGAGCTCCTCCACGCACGCCGCGTGTCCTCGTCCGGCAGCCAGTCGCAAAGCGGACGTCTGCTTCACCCTGGAACTCATGGTCCACATGCCTGGCGGAGGAGGAAGCAGCGCGGTTGAGAGGAACACCAACGCAGAAGTAGCATGAGGAACGTCCTACCCATCTCTGGGGCCCACACCATCTCCTCATGTACCGTCTCCATCAGGGCGTTGACCATGGCGGGGTCCTTGAGAACGGCGTACACGCCCTTCATGTCTCCACACATGAAAGTGTTATGGATGGCCGGGTCTCGGCATCGGGCCTGAGGAGGGGGAGCTCTGACCTCCTGGAGGCGCCGCTGCCTGGGGGCTCTCCTGCGGGCCAAAGCTTGCCGTGCATCCTCCCAGTCCTGGAACTCCTGCTCCAGCCTCAGGGAGCGCAGGGTGGTGGTGGTGAATGGGAACGTGTTCTTTGACATGGCGCTTTCACTTCATGGAGGACACATGGAGAACACCATACACAAAAGACAAGAAGAAAGTGTTATTTTGCTGTTCCATCAAAGCGGCAATGTGTTTACTAACTTGCCCGGGCAGGTGAATCTCGGAAGAGGAGACTAAAAATGTTTCCCAACAGGTTTGGCTCACCCTTTAGTGGAGGAGCTGAACGCAGTAGCAGGTTTCAACTGAGAGGTTTCATCATTAAAACCGCCGTTGTCCCTTTGTCTTGCTTGATCTTACACTTGGGGGTCGAACACAGTCGTCGACGTTCTAAACGCAAATTCAGAACCAGTTATTAATAGATGGTGGTGTAAACAGATACTTGTCATTCCTAAAAATGGCCAACAGATGGCAGTGTTGAGTTTACATTGCACCAACTGACATGTTAACGGATATAATAAAACTCTTGGATTAAAACGAGTTATTTTTAGCTAGCTATTTTTAGCCAGATAAGCTAGTTGTTTCTACTTACGTACAAAATAAGTAGAGTTAGATAAAAAAAAAAGGTTCTTACATTTTTTTGTAAGGTTTCAACGAAGCAGCGGGTCGCTCCACTTCCGCATTGTCACGTACTACGTCATCACGTTTGAACGTGAATCGCGGGCTCAAGCATCGACGACAGAGCTCTTTCTTCGACAACGACTACTTTCTGACGGACAACAGACGTTTAAAAGACTAAACAGTCAGATTGATTGTCATCGGATGGCTTTGGACGTCGTTTGCACTGATCGTGGTGTCTCATGCCTGCCATGGTAAGCACGTTTGTTAGCCTCCTGTGGAAGTTAGCATTCTAACGTGACTTCCGGTGCAGTGTTTTTTATTAGCATAAAAGACTAAAATGTTACTTGCTAAAACTTTATTTGTTAAATAAGCTTGGCGGGAAGAATCCTTTGTTTTATTTTGACTTTTTTACAGAGCTGCAAATTGAGTGGGCTGTTCAGCATTGGCGAGGACTTTGACGATGAGGTGAGAAGCCAACACACCTGATGCCAACTGTTAATCATCTTTGCTACAAAATGTTCGGCTTTTCGGTGACATTTCAGGGTGAAAATGCACTCAAAAAACGTATACGGACGTTCGTTACAGAGTTTGAAGAGTGGCGTTAGAGGCTCGCATTAAGGTCGTCAATGGAGGGCTCACTTTGTGTCATGTGCCCGCCTTAAACCGTTCCCCCTGCAGCTATGTGTCCCCTTTAAAACGTTCCCACTTCAGCCAGTGTTAACTAGGAACCTTTGTTTCTATAATGGAAAGTCAGAAGTTAATGAGCTAATTTGCCTTTAAACTACTCAAAACCTCAGTTCTTGTTGTTGTTTGTGTGGCAGGACCTGCTGGCTTCAGAGTGGTCCCTCCCACAGGGCGCCCCTTCTGCGGGCCTCAGAGAGTCCGGTACAAAGCACCTCCAGCCAAGCGGAGCGAGACCAGCATCCCTCCGTCCTTACTCAGCATCAAGTGCCTCCTCTGAAACTGTTGCTCCGAGTCTGAGGAAGCTCTCCTCCATCGCCCAGGCTCACCCCCCCAAGCCAAATGTACCCGAGTCCCACTTGGTTTTGGGCTCGGGTGCGCAGCAGAAGCCTTTGGTGGCCCAAGACGACTTTGACGATTGGGATGTGGATCTGGCAGACTTGGAGGAGTGTGATCGTCAGATGGGGTTCTTAGCCCCAGCCCCCCCCGTCAAAGCGCTGCGGCCTCCAACCAGCGGAGAGACCCAAATAAAGTCCGTCTCGACATCCGGTCCGAGTGCAGCCCCTTTGACCCCCCGACCTGGACCTCCACAGAGACCTGCATCTTACCTTGATGCCACTTTGTCCTCCCCGGCACCCAGCCTGCTCCCGAGGACCCTCAACAGTCCTCATCAGGCAGCTCGGGCCACCCCAGGACCATCCTCCCACCTGTCCCCGCCACAGAGTCCTGCTGTGTTCCCCGGTCTCACTGCCTCCATATCATCCCCTGGTCCCCTTCCAAGGACCCTCAACAAGGCGGCCACTCCGGGCACCTGGTCCCGGCCGGCCCCACCACAGAGTCCTGCCGTTTTCCCAGGTCTTACCGTGTCCTCTCCATCCCCTGGACTGCTGCCTAGGACCCTTCACAAGCCTCCTCAGGCAGCCACCCCGGGTCCCTCATCCCGCCCGGTGCGTGGCCTCTTTGAGACCGTTTCGCCCCCGTCGTCATCCCCTGCCCTCAGCCCCCACCCTCTCAGCACGCCGGTTCTCACCAATCGCTTGGTCCAGCTGGTGTCAGCTTCCAGCAAGGTGCCCAGGAAGAGTCCTCGCGCCGAGCCTCATCAGCCCAGGACACGACGCTTCCCGGGCCCGGCGGGACTCCTCCCACAGCAGGTTGTCCTTCGCGGTCTATTCCGCTCAGGAAACGAACCTGATGTTTTTGTTCCATTTTTTCAGGCTCACAGTCAAAGTCTGGATGAGGTCGTCGTGTCTGTTCCTCAGATTCCTGCTCACGGCGTGAAGGCACGCCTTCCAGGCCATGTATGTAATACTCTTATGTACGTTTTACGTGCATTCATACCACAAATGTGACTTTAAAGCAGTACTTCTGAAGTAGTCATTAAGACACGCCTCTTAGTCAATGAATGAATAAGTGGGTGGGGCGGACCCTGAAGATCCCAGTTGTTCATCTTGCTAAGACGTGTATAAGCATCTCGTGCAACCTACCATGATACATACGTGCTGTGATCCCAAAGGTCGCCAGCTCCCAGGCCGAGGATGAGGAGTTCAGCGCCGGCGCCTGGGCGGCGATGAAGGCGGAGATGGGCTTGGACGAGCGGAACCCCTCCTGCTTCCTGCGCTCCTACAGCGTGGTCATGGTGCTCCGCAAGGTCCTCCCTCCCTCCCTCCCGCCGAAGCTCCGTGTCACGAGTGCCCTCGCCGTGTTTGATTTTCGATTTGCCCCCGCCCACCCGCAGGCCGCCCTGAAGCAGCTGTCCAAGAACAAAGTGCCAAACATGGCCGTCCTCCTGAAGAGCATCACCCACACGCACGCCGACGCCAAGGCCGTGTTCAAAGATCCAACGGGTGCGCATTGCTCTCTCACGACTGTTTTATTTTTTACTTGTCTTCGTGTTCTTGTCTGAAGGCGAGATGCAGGGCACAGTGCATCGGCGGCTGGTGGAGGAGCGCCTGGGAGATCTGAAGGTCGGCGCCGTGCTGCTCTTGAAACGAGTGAGACCCCCCCGTTCCTCGGTAGCGTACCCCCAGCCCACAGGGGGCCCAAACTGAACAACAGAACTTTGCTTGCAGGTGAGCGTGTTCTCCCCCTCCCATCGGAACCATTACCTCAATGTCACGCCCAACAACCTGCTCAGGATCTACTCGCCAGACGGATCCTGCCGGTCCTCGGCTCGGCTCCCCGCGTTGGTACTGGTGGGCCACAAAAACCATTTTAACCTGACATCCGCACGTGGAGACGTCAGCTGTACTCAATAAACATCTCCATCCAGGGCACGATGGCGTCGCCACCCGGTGTCCCGAAGGAGCACGTGTCTCGCATGCAGCTGGTGTTCGACGAGGAGGACGACGACGACGGCGGCGGCGGCCGAGACCCTCGCATAGAAGGAGTCCAGCAGGATTTAGGCTGGGACGCGGGTGAGCATCTCCCGTTTCCTAAACATCCAGGACGCCATGTTTGCTCACGGCGTCTTTGTTTTTTGTAGATGACCTGGATGAGCTGCTGGGTGCGCTCCCCGAGGACGCCTACAGTCCATGACGCCAACTGACCCGCAAACGCCGCTGATACTTCATCATGCTTCCTATGGATATCATGTTGGAGATGAGACAAAATGTCTTTTTTTTTTTTTTTTTTGGATAAGAATATAAAGGTCATTCCATAAATAATAATTATTCAGTAAGTCTGTAAAAAGCAACGCTCCTGTAATACAGATGATCCTGGTGTGTTCGAGTGCCGTGGTGATTTTCATTCATTGTTGCGCCTCGCTGACCTTTTTAAAAGGTCACCAGCAGGTGTGACAGGAGGTGTTGATTGACGCTGTGGCCATTTTGTAACGTGTTTTCACCGCTAGGGGGCAGCCTTCGCTTGGCATCCCATCATGTCCTGATTTTTTTGGGGGGGGGGTCAGCACCAGAGTCTAGGAGCAGATGTAACATTCAGTGTCCTACTGTTTATGTAAAAAAAGAGAAAAACAAACTAAATAGGTTGCACGCCATGCAGGGTCCTAGTACGTGCTAAAAGGTGCTTGTACCATTAAGTCTAACTAAGAGTGGACGCCCACCAAGAACAGAGCCGCCATTTTGGGCAGAAAGGTGTTAAAGGTCAATATCATGTCCGTTTGGCCTTCAATCAGCAGATAATAACACGCTACCTCTACTTACATATCCAAATGACCTCCATCATGGCGGCTTCATCGTCCCATAATCACTCTTGAGTGAGGTCGCACATGATTGGCCGATGAGCAAATTGGGGGCGGTGCTAACCTGAAGAAGCCACACCCGTGTATCATGTTGTGATCACTCGGCGTGGCCGATACTGCCAATTGTGTTACCGCTTCGATATCAAGTACATCCGGTGCCAGTTTTACCGATGACGATTTTTATTTTTAACTTGCATTTTTTTTATCAATAACCCAAGCAATATTTAATACTAGAATATAACGATATTTACAAAATGATACAATTATTAAATTTTGACATCCAATTGTTTAGCAAAAGAAGCTAGGTTGGTTTCGGTTCCTCCGGCAGCAGGTGATTTCATTGATGAGCTCCCGGCGTCGACCTGAACCAGGTGACGCCGGACTGGAAGGAGAAACTGCAGAGTCTCGGTCCTGCGTGGCGTGAGTCCGACACCCCTGAAAAGTCTCTTCATTTGAAGGCAAACAAGCCCAAACACAGACGCTAGACGCTGACAGCCACAGAAGACACAGAGGAGATGCTTCCCACGCCGGGCTGTGGAGTTCCTGCCGGAAGTAAGTGAAGTCTGGCTCGTTAGGAGGAAGAAAAGTAGAAAGTTTGTGTTTTAGAAGCTGACGATACACTGAATAATTGTCTTAATGATCTCTTCTTCACTCGGACATTCATATTTTCCACGGGTTTTTGTAGCGAATGTACATTCCGCATGTTACGGTTATTCGTGTTAATCTACTAATTGTGTTTAATTAGCAAAATGACCTCCAGCTGTGTCAGTTTGCACCATGTTAGTTTTCTGCTAATTGACGACGTGGCGTGCAAAGTAAACGCATTTCGTTTATCTCATTAAAAAGTGATTTGCGAATGAAGATGTTGCAAAGTTGTTTTGGTTAGATTGACGTGTAAAAGCTGTGTTTATATTTGTGGCAATTGTCACAGTTGAAGTCATTGTGGCCTAATTGAACGTTGGCGCCCCCTGCTGCTTTGGCAGACGCATGACAGCCTGCAAATTGATTTAATGTGGACTAAGTGCGTGCTTTTAATGTGAAAACGAACTTGCTAATTTTGACAGCCGGTCTTTTAGTTTGTCACCTCAAGACCTCCGTAGAAAAACAGGAAGGGAGTGAGACCTTCTCGGTCATCAGTTTGTCTCATTGGGTGGATGCGGGGCTGCTAGCATACACACAGAATAGTACAGAATAGTCATGAAATTTGGTAGATTCTCGTCTCGTGAGTCAACTCTGAAAATGGTGTGATGTCTTTGAACGCAACACCATTGCTGGTATTGTCCTGTCATTTATCTTTATTTTTTTTTTGTTCATAAAATTCAGCATAAAAAGGCACATTTAACACACAATTGCAAATGATGAATTAATTTAGTGATTAATTTGATTAAAATGTTGAATAATTTGACAGCCTTATTAAAAAATGAATATAATGAAAGTGCTGGAGAGATGATTAATATACATTGTTTATTCTGTTATGTTCAAGGATGACTTGACCTAACATAAATATTATTTTTTTTCCTCTCGTGTAACCTCTGACCTCTCTCTCTCTCTCTCTCGCCCGCACTTCCATGCCATCTCTTCTTCCGTCTTATTTGGTCCAGCCCCCCCCCCCCCACCCTGACCAACATCACGCTGCCGGACGCCGCTCCTCACTTCTGCTTCACTTGCCATGACACCCCCCCCCCCTTCACCCCCTCCCTCGCTCCCTCGCCATCCATCCGCCACTGTTCTCCCCTCCGCCATCCGTCCATCTTTCCATCCGTCTGTCAGTCTGCGTCTTGGCCGCCTTCCTGCTTCTTCCTTCGCCGTCGATCCGAGGTGATGTGAGCGGGAGGGAGTGAACGTATCCAGCTTTCTTCCTCCCCTCTTTCTCTCTCTCTCTCTCTCTCGCTCGCTCCCTCGCTCGCTCGCTCTCACGGTGCGAGCATGTTGTTAGGCGCCGCCACAGATGAGCTGGAAAGAGGAGTGGAAGCGGATGTATCTGGACCCAGCAAGACGGGAGGAGTTTGGATCGGCGCACGCGACTAAACAGTGGCTCTGATCATCAACAGATCTTTCTCTCTTTCGCTCTCTCTCTTTCTCTCTCTCTCTCTCTCTCTCTCTCTCTCTCTCTCTCTCTCTCTCTCACACACACACACACACACACACTTTCACCCTCCGGATGTCTCCTCGCTAGGCTGAGCTGGAAAGGTGCAGAGGCTCGCCGTTAGCTGAGCATGGAACCTGGGTAGCTTGTGTGTGTGTGTGTGTCAGCTTTGGTGGTTCCCAGTGACCCCCCCCCCCCCCCCTTGCACCCCCCCGGCTGTGGGTCTTTGTTGTCAATGAGTGAGGACAGAAGTGTGTGAGGACGGGTTCTTTCCTACTTTCCAAGTGTCGCTTCCGCAAGTAATGCCCACATGTTTCCCGTGCAGGAGGCGAGCGAGCGCCGGCGGCCCGCTGGCGAAGGCGGCGGAGCCCTGATGATGGACCTGAAGGAGAGCTGCGGCAGCCGGGGGGGCAGCCAGGAGAGCCTGCACCCCGGCTCCTGCCAGGCCTTCGCGCACAGCAGCACCCTGCACGGCCTCCGCTTCGTCTTCCCGTACGGCCACGGCACGGGTCGGCGCCTGCTGTGGGCGGCGGCGCTGCTGGCCTGCCTGGCCCTCTTGGCCCTGGAGAGCGCCGAGCGTCTGGCCTACTTCCTGTCCTTCCCTCACGTGACCAGCGTGGACGCGGTGGTGTCCGGCAGCCTGGTGTTCCCCGCCGTGACCATCTGTAACCTCAACACGTACCGCTTCAGCCGGCTCACGCGCAACGACCTGTACCACGCCGGCGAGCTCCTGGCGCTGCTGGACGTGCACCTCGCCATCCCGCAGCCGCACCTGGCCGAACCCGACGTGCTGGCTTTCCTGCAGGAGAAGGCCAACTTCACCGCCTACAAGCCCAAGGTCTTCAGCATGAAGGAGTTCGTGGAGCGCGTCGGACACGACCTCAACGAGATGATGCTCTACTGCCGTTTCCAAGGCCAGGAGTGCGGACGCGCCGACTTCCAAACCGTGAGTCAACGCTCAAATGTCAGCTGGGGGTTGTCTGGGGACGTTTGTGGCGCCTCGTTGGCCGCCGTGGATTTCTTCTGGTGATGTGCTGATTTATGCTGCTTGGTTCCTCACGCTTGGGAGTTCGCTTCTCATTACGTTGCCTCGCTGATTCTAGAAGTACACACACACACACACACACACACACACACACATGTCTGTCAATCACAGCCTGCAGAGGCTGTCTGCGTGTTTCTTCTAAGACACTTGTTGCTGCGCTCGGTCTGATTGGTAACCATGACTCAGCATCTTGATTGCCTTTTGTTCACGTTTCTACCAAGAGCGGGTCAAGCATCTTCTCATTGGTCTAAACGGCTCTATGTCGGGTTGTTTGTCCTTTTTTGGGATTCAAGGCCTTTTGAAAGATGTTCCTGTCAGCGTGGAGTTGATGATCTGCTGTCCATCATCCCTCGTTGGTTCCAGACTTGACTGTGATTGAGAAATGAAATATTTTGGCAGTTGAGAGCATAGAAAACCTGTTTATGACCTTCTACACAGTTTATGCATTAGAGCCCTCTAGACATGATATAACACCCCTATGGTCACCTCTATACCATTACCCGATATAGCAGGCATGGAAGACTTGTGCTTGTGTGTTGCTGTAAATGTGTTCCAGTGCTGGGGGAGCTGAGTGGGGGCCGAACAGGAAGTGGGGCTTTATAGTTTTATTTTGGCCTTGGTTAAAGATTATTATTATTATTATTATTATTATTGCCTTTAGCGAAATACTTCCAACCTGCAATAAAATGCTGTTGTCTGAATGCTACATTGCAGCTAGGCAGGGATGCTCGATACGTGGCTCATGTGATGGCTTACGGTCTTAGGTCGCCCCCCCTACTGGTCATTAGAGAGAAGGCTTGGTCTTATCACCGTTAGCCTGTGTAGCATCCAGCCGGCCCCCTTTAAACTCCCGCTGGCGGCCATCTTGGATGTTGCGGTCGCCATTGAAAGGCCCTCTGCCGGAGCCTCACGTGGTCTCACCCCGCTCTTGGTGGGCGGGGGACCACTAAAATTCCGTTGTTGACTTCAATTCGGACGACGACAGGAAGTCGGCTCAACGTTCCTTACTGTGACACTAATTAACACGGCGACGCTATTACATCGCAACCTTTGACCTCACCCTCGACAGAGGGCGGGACTTGACTTCTAAGCGACGTGCTCCGCCTTCCCGGTTGTTTGTAAGCCCGCCGCAATCACGTCAGCTCCAGATGGATGTACTTCATCAATCGCGCCGCGTTGGCGTTAACGTTGACGCTTTCGCATCCTGGCAGACGTGACATCTGAGACAGGAAGTGCTGCCGCCGCCACCAGCGAGACCTGTGCTTGTTTAATCTGCTTAGAGGAGATGATGCTGGCGTGTAGCCCGCACACACACACACACACACACACACACACACACACACACACGCGCCGTGATGATGATGATGATGGTAAACACCAAAGCGACGTTGATTTAGCTTGTTTGCTCTGGATTACTTTGATTCATTGACGAGTTGGTGGCTATGCTAGCAGCTCACATGCTATTGAAGTGGCGTCTGCTAGCATGAGGTCATGTTCATGATGCTGTCGTCCCTCACCTCTTTCACTCTTGGGGGGGGGGGGGGGGGGGTCCATAGATATTAAATCAGGCTTTGTGGTTGAGTACAGCTTATTAGTCAGCTAATTTAACTCATCATTTTTTCACAAGTTTTAGTATTTTCAAGCATAAAAATGGCTAACTGAAATACAATGTTCAAAGACATGATGTGTGGTATCCTACATTGGTCACTAGGTGTCAGTAATGAGGTCCTAGCCCCTAAGGAAGTATTATACAGGGACTGGAAATGGGAAAAGAACAAGGAGCTGTCCAGGTGCTGAATTGTCTTTTATATATGTATTTCTTCTATCTCTAGAGGGCTCCAATAATCATTTAGAAGGTTGAAATTCACTTATCACTGTGGGGTGTGGAACCAATGAACCTTAAACAACGTGGGAATACTGCAGTACTGTATAGTACTTCTAATCCTCCTTGGAGACTCGTATCTGCTGGTTGTGGGATGAACTCCAGCCCCCGCCGTGACCCCGGTGAGGATAAAGGGGAGTGACTTTATCTGAAGAGACGTGCTTGCGGCAGCTCCGCATGGGGGGGGGGACCGGCGGCAGCTCCGCATGGGGGGACGACCGGCGGCAGCTCCGCATGGGGGGGACCGGCGGCCCCATATGGGAGACCAGCCCCGTGTCCGTGTTTTGACTTGTAGTGTGACATCCCGCACTCGTGTCAGGACAATGTGCGTTCCATTCGTCAACAACGTGATGTTTGTGTCGGCCATGACTTTCCTCACAAGGCTAAAGTTGTTTTTTATGTTTGTGTCACCTCGGTCTTTCGGAACGGGGAAACTGCTATCTGTAATTCAGGGAAATTATGAAAATAATAATAATAATAATAATAAATAATAATAATGGGTGTAATTGCAGCTAAGCTGTTCTATGCTAGGATTTAAAATGAAAGCAAAAATCAACCTTGTATCCATTGTTACCATGGTGATGCCGGAGATGCAAACAAGATGATCTGTACATGATGGCCGCCCCACGTCACGTGATCGGCCGGCGTCTCCTTCATATCCTGGGGGGAGCTCCTTTTTTTTTTTTTTTTTTTTGGGACAAGTCCTGATCGTTGCGTCAGTTTAAATACCTGCCATCCAACATGTGGGTGCCCCCCCCCCCCCCCCCCCGCTCCCCTTCTGCATCTGATTCGTGTCTGCTCGCCGCCACTCTCTGCTGTCGTCCATTATTCAGAGAGTGGCTGCTTGGATGTCACACATTCAAATGTGCTCCAAAAAAAAAGCTCCTCCGTCGTCCATCGTGCCGCCATAGCAGCGTTGGGCGATGCGACCTTGGCTTATGTCACCGTATTTTTTATAGCACGCTAGCGGTTTGAGATGTTTGACCAAAATATGGTAATTTAAATACTAAACATGCTGACTCATCATCAGTGCAAGCCTGGACTTTGTTGTCCAGATAGAAAATGATGATGGTGGGGGGGTTGGACGTATGCATGTTTTCTTATTTTAACATCCATTTTGTTGCCCAATTGTTTAGCTAGCAATCAGGTCCCTTTTTTTTTTTTTTTTTTAAAGATTTGACCCTTGACCCTTTAGCATGTCCAGGATATGGCCGAGAACATATTTCAAGTATGGCTGCTGTCGTCATCTGGTTGAATCTAGTATTCCTCATGTACCGCCCCCCCAGCCCCACCCTCAGCCCCAATGAGAGCGCTTGCTAGTATGCTAATATAGTTTGCCTCGTCATGTACAGGAAGTGACGGACAGGTGACAGAAGCATGACTGCTGCTTCATTACAGCAAAGTCATGTCATGCACTATTCATTCTTCAGTCGTGTGTGTGTGTGTGTGTATCCCCTCTGGTGCTTGTGTGTCCATTTCCTTGTGCGAGTTCTCATTATTTGTTATGAAGCGAAAAAAACAACCTAAGCAGAAAAATGACGTTTTCTACTCTTGCTAACGAAACCTTCAGAGACCTGCCAACATGTAACGTATGCATTTGATGGACACCATCATGTTTTTTTGTTTTGGCGTCGCGCCGCGCCGTCACTGATGCTGGAACCTAACATCAAGCCCATCAATCTGTGTGGCGAGACGGCCTCTAATGTATTTCCTCAATAGATGCTGTTGGTATGTGGAGATTAGTAGTTTTTATGTATATTTTTTGAAGTAAACTGTCTGGGATCAGGGGCGGCACGGTGGTCTAGGGGTTAGCGCACAGACCTCACAGCTAGGAGACCAGGGTTCAATCCCACCCTCGGGCATCTCTGTGTGGAGTTTGCATGTTCTCCCCGTGCATGCGTGGGTTTTCTCCGGGTACTCCGGTTTCCTCCCACATTCCAAAAACATGCTAGGTTAATTAGCCACTCCAAATTGTCCATAGGTATGAATGTGAGTGTGAATGGTTGTTTGTCTATATGTGCCCTGTGATTGGCTGGCGACCAGTCCAGGGTCTACCCCGCCTTATGCCCGAAGACAGCTGGGATAGGCTCCAGCACCCCCCCCCCCATGTGAATTTTCATGTTTGGTTTCAGCACAAAGCCTGGCTGAGCCGCTTTGTTTTGTTTGTATGCTAGCACTGAAATTTGACATGAAACATGTACTACTACTACTAATAATACTACTACTGTTACTACGATTGACTATATATATAACATAAAAATTAACTTCCTGTCTCATGGTGCCAGTCTAGGCCGAGGAAGGATGGTCAGGACAGCTGACGGTCGAAGCCCCCCCCCCCCCCCCCCTCCATCAGTAAATAGACAATGTCCATTTTGCTTGTGTTTTGTTGCACGTTGCCAGATGCATTTATCACGGCAAATTGTTGTTTTTGGAAAGGTGAGCAAACGTCTTCAAGGTCGGCAGCACTGCCTCAGGAATAATCGATAGGTTTTTTTTGATCCAAGTCAATCATGTTCCTCGGCCGGACATTAAACCTGGCCGTAGAGGCCCGCCCGGTGGAGTTTAACAGCATCTTTTACACGCTCTTTACGTCTCTGATGGGAGCCCCCCCGCTCCCATCAAGGACTGAAAGTCTACATGAAAGTCTTTTTATCTCCTTCCGTTTATGGGAGTCCATTTGTCAAGCACTGCAGCATCTTTTATAAAAGGGATGCGATGCAGCCTCTTGGTCGGGAGTCGAACACGCGCAACAAAACCGCATGTGCGCCGTGCGCCGCCTTTGTTAGCCTAACCCAAGCGTGTCGAATCACAGCTTCTGGTACACGGCGTGGAATTGTCCTGCTGGGTAAATGGAAGGTGAGGCGGTGGCAGACTGCGGGGACGAGTTGGACGGTGGGGGGTGGGGGGTCGCCCGTATGCCCGGTACACGGGAAGGCTTTTAGCCGCGGACGCGTCTGACAGAAACCTTGTCTAAGAATAGTTGGGGGTGCTGACATGTTGTCCACGGTGTTCGTACACGTGTCTTGGCGTCTTCCTGTTTTGCAGTTGCGGCTAGCTTAGCATCGTGTTTTCTCATGGAAGCCCCCCCCCCCCCACCCCCCCTTTCTCGACATGTTTGTTGCCAGATTCGCTGCCAGATCGGCAATGCGGTGAATGATTCGGAAGACCTAACAACATCATTGATTTTTAGAAAGTGTCTTTTCCTGAGTAAATGAGCCGTTCCCCTTTTCACCCCCAGCCGAGGGAGGGGGGGTGTTTGCACTGGGAATGTGCTGACAACGCTCCTCTCCTGAGTGCTGTCACAAGGAAACTCCTCGGTCTCGTCGACGTAGAGTCTCCCTAAGTCACCCGAGACTTCTTTTCAAAATAAGAGAAGCCTAAAAGGGGGAATTTCTATGAAAAAATGGATCCGCATCAACTTTATTATATTCATTCATTCATTTTCTACCGCTTTTTCCTCACGAGGGTCGCGGGGGATGCTGGAGCCTATCCCAGCTGTCTATGGGCGAGAGGCGTTGTACACCCTTGACTGGTGGCCAGCCAATCACAGGGCACATATAGACAAACAACCATTCACACCCACATTCATACCTATGGACAATTTGGAGTGGCTAATTAACCTAGCATGTTTTTTTTTGGAATGTGGGAGGAAACCGGAGTACCCGGAGAAAACCCACGCATGCACGGGGAGAACATGCAAACTCCACACAGAGATGGCCGAGGGTCTAATTGAACCCTGGTCTCCTAGCTGTGATGTCTGCGCGCTAACCACTCGACCGCCGTGCCGCCCCACTTCATTATACAGTAAACCTCGGATATATCGGATTCAATTGTTCCCACTGGTTTTGTCCGATATAAGCGAAATCCGTTATATGCGTATACCGGAAAATGTCCGTTTTACGCATATATCGGATTTATATCCGGTATATGCGTAAATGGGATTTTATCTGTTATAAAAAGGCACTTCCTTGACTATGTTTCCAATGTACCTGGACGCGCAGGCAACGCTGCAAACGCTGCAAATGACGTCGTATAGCGGCCTGTCACGATTCGGCGAATCGGAGCGCCACGATGCGGCCATCCGATATATGCCAGGGAAATTTCATGGAAATGCATTGGAACGGGACTGGAGATTTTGTCCGAAATAGGCGAAATCCGTTATAAAAAATCCGATATATGCAATGAATTTTTATTGGAAATGCATTACAGAAAAATCGGTTCTTTTTTATCTGTCCGTTGTGAGCGAATTTCCGATATATCCGAGTCCGATATATCCGAGGTTTACTGTATGTCAAAGAAAAATGAATTTGTCGGCTCCAAATACAAGTTGATGATATATTATGGGAAGGAGAAGGAGACAAATCAATACAACCTCAATCTCAAACTGACAGGAAACAAAGTATGTGAGACTACGATAGTCAGACTCGCATGCCCAGACACCCAAGGTTATTTGAATCGGGTGATAAGCATGTGGAGGACTTGTTTTGCCAGCAAGTCGTGTGACGTTAATGTGCATCTCGGCAGAAATAATTTCTACGTTTTTGCACAATTGGAACTAATTAGTCCAATGTATTTTAGAATAATGGAGCCTGTGAATAATAAAGCATCTTTTCCTGACAGCATCGTTAAGAAGGACAACCGTCTGGCATGGTAAATTGAACCTGGATCCCACCTGCATTGTAAAGCTAAATGTAAATAGAGTTGAAAGACGTTTGTATGGTATCGTAAATAAACCAATAAACGATAACGGATGGTTGCCAAGGCTACAGCCCTGGTCCACAATGGACTACAGTAGAGTATCCTTGCCGAGTTGTGATGCCGGACTTGGATTCCTCCTTTTTGACGCTGAGAATGAAAGCCGACGTTCGCCATCCAGAGGCTGGAATATGAAAAGTATAAATATAAATGCGGTACACAGCCGCCGTGGGACTTCACATTTATTGGGATGATATTTTAATGTGTTGAAAGCGACTCCAGAGTGCTGTTAAGTGACTCGCCGAGGAGCGGCGGCGGCAGGCGGCGGCGGCAGGCCGCGGGCGAACCCGCGACTCTTTTGTTGTGATTATCCGAGAATACGAAGGGGAGCGCCGCAGGAAGCGAGATGCCATCTTCAATGTGCAACGGCGACCGTTTGCTTTGTTTGCCGGCACTTTGTGATGCAAATGACCTCAAACGGCCGCCATGTACTTTGCTAATCTGATAATCATAAAAAAAAAAAAACATTTTTGAGAGACAACACGCACGACTGCTGCGTTTGGTCATCGGCCTTCAGTTCTTGTCATGTACTTTTTGGCTGCAAGATGGCTTTGAGGGAGGCGGGCTATTTTTGACAGCACATCAGTGACCTAGATAAACACACCCGCCATCCTTCATTGTGCGGCGCACACACACACACACACAACACAACACAACACTGCGCTAGCTTGTCATAACAACATGTTGACTCGGAGCCTTCCGCTGCCTTTATCGAGAGGACAATCCGCCGATCTGTGAAGCCTCTTCCAGTCCCGTCTTAGCTCGAGACGTTATTAGCGGCAGCTCGACGCGTCTGTCGGAAGCACTCCTGGTTCTGGAGCTGCAAAAATGAAAGATTCATTAACTATCTTAATTCGTCAACAACTCTTTGGGTGTTGGTGTCATGTTTGGATTTTAAAAAATGTAAACCCTCAGATTCCATCCCCTTAAATGTGAATATTATTTCTTTAGTCAGCCATTTTATATTTTGTGTTTTTGGTAAAAGAAAATATTCATCAGCTTTGACTTTGGGAACCGGGGAAGGACGCTTTGCTTTCATGATATATTGCGGACCAGACCACTGTTTGTTTGCTTCATATTAATTGAGTCCGTCGAGGGCAGTGGTGTCCACGTTTTTACCCACATACGGTAAAATGAAAGGACGGGGGTGGGGGGGCCCAGTGATAGTTAGCATTCTGTAGCAATAAGCAATAAGAAACATCTTCGTGTTGTCTTAAAGGTGACCGTCTATTATTGCTTTTTAGCGTTTTTGCAGTTTTTACAAATTTCCATTATTTTACCGCTAATTTTTCTTGCTCTTTTTGTTTTTCTTCATTTCCAAATTTTTGCAAAATTTACAAAATATGCCCGAACCCAATTTATTACAAAATAAATAAATCAGCCACGGGCCTCAAATGGCCCCCAGGCCACACTTTGGACACCCCTGGTCTCAGGGGCCTAACATGACATGATGACTGGGCTGGGGTCCCCCGGAGTCTTGTACTCTAACGGCTGTGAAATGGAGTCTAGGAGTCTGGAGGACGGTTCACAGTTGACTAAAACCAGCCATGCCAATGCCAGCACTGGAGAGAGCGCCGGCTAAAATCCAGTATGGTAGCCTCCCTTGTTCACTTAATTTAAAGTCAATCGAACCACGTCTCGGATGAAAAAAGTGGCGCAGATAAAAACAGGGTGCATCTTTCCCAAGTTAAATATAACAGTGGAAAATATTCCATTCCTAACAAATTGACAGAAAGCTTCAGATTAATTAAACCTTGCTTATTACCACTTTAAGCACCACAAATGAATGCATGGCAAACACTGGATGGACATACTAGCATGGCGTGAATAAGATGAATAAATAGCATAAACCATGCAATAAACGGCGCATGCTTTGGCTAACTTTCTGTAGTCATTCTGTAGTCCCGCTAGCGGCCCCATTATTCATCAAAAAGTCCATCCTTTGCAAGCTCTGCAAGGGAGAAACGTTCCAAGATCTATTGGTCCCGCTGATGCGTGAGGATGGGAAGGTTAACAGGCGCCCGGTGTGTCCAATTAGGCGGAGATGGAGGAGGCAGACGGGTGACTGATGGAGTGAGAGACTCCGTAACGAGATGCTAATTAGCGGATACATTGCCGGCCAGTGTTGGTGGCCCCGGCCGCATGTAAACGCCGCAATTAGCCGTAACCACGTCCCATTTACTTTTATATGTCTTTATCTTAGTCACCTTGCTCTCACGCCCCCCCCCCCCCCCCCCCCCCATCAGCACCCCCCCTTTTTCCTCTGTGTACTTGTGCCGTGTGCAGTGGGGATTAATCACGCTGCTAAGTGACCACGCCGGATGACGGCGATGCTGTGAGGTGCGCCGGCACAAATCCCATCATGCTGACGCTTCCTGAAGGCGTGCGGCATTGATGCCCATTCATCTTCCCAACACCTGGCCTCTCCTTCGGGAAGACGGGAGGAGCTGAAACGTTCCTGCTTCTCCTCTGCTCCTGTGTTCACGTTGTTGGGGAACGCTACATTTATGGGATTATTAGGGATTATTGAAAAGATGATTTCTTGCTGTACAAGCATAATGTTCATATTTCTTCAAAACCGAATGTCCAGTCGCCAACATCGGAGGGCCACCGGTGACACCTGGGGGCCACCGGAGCTAGGTTCTGGGTGAAAAATAATAATAATAATAATAATAATAAAACAGCAAATAAGAAAAACGTAAGAAACCACATACAGTTGGTAGAGAAATTATTTTTTTCAGACTCAAATGAACATGAACATGAATGAAACTTAATAATTTGACCCAATTAGCAAGTTAGCATCGTACTCAGTTCCATCCGGGAGCAGCGTGGTAACTTTAACAACATGTTTGATGAGATGCTTTTATCTTGACGTGGATTTTCCGTTTTATTCCAAATCATTTCCTGCATTTATTTGTACCCAGCGTCATAAGCCTTTAGCTTCATTGCTAATCCAAAGCAACAAACAGGGCGGGGTAACATGGTAGGGTAACAGTACGGGCGGGGCAAAATCATGTTAATTGTGTCCGGTGTGCACACAGCTTTAAGCTGTCATTTCAACATTAAACTTTGGGCCGCATTTGGCCCGCGGGCCGCGAGTTTGAGACCCCTGCGCTACATCTTGTCCCAGTAAGCACATCTGCATGAGGATGGCCCACGTTCATGAAGGCATCATCATCACCACCCGGTCGGCCTTGGTAGGACACCCTTGGGACCTGCAGGGAAACTGGTCTGTGGGGTTGACGGGGGGGTCTGGCGGGGGTGCGCACGAGTGCCGCCGCCGGCAGGGGGCGCGCACGAGTGCCGCCGGCGGCAGGGGGCGCGCACGAGTGCCACTGCCCGCAGGGGTGCGCACGAGTGCTGCCGCCTGCACGAGTGCATGCATGATCCGGCATGTGCCTGCAAGGGTGCGCACGAGTGCCGCCGCCTGCAGGGGTGCGCACGAGTGCCGCCGCCTGCAGGGGTGCGCACGAGTGCCGCCGCCTGCAGGGGTGCGCACGAGTGCCGCCTGCAGGGGTGCACACGAGTGCCGCCGCCGGCAGGGGCGCGCACGAGTGCCGCCGCCTGCACGAGTGCATGCATGATCCGGCATGTGCGCTCATGTGTTGCACGGCGTGCAACACACGTCTCGTCCTGAGTGGGACGCTGGCCCGCTGATGTCCGATCCCATCACTCTCAACCCCCCCACAGTAGACCCAGAAAGATGGATGGTGTGTGTGTGTGTGTGTGTTAATGTAAGTAAGACACGTCCGTTTCAAGATGACCAACACAACTGTCCGTTCTGCACTTTTTATGGACTCTTCTCTTTTAATGAGGATGTCAAGTAGACGAATTCCATTTTCCAGGTTGGACTTTTATGTCGGCAATTAGCCGAAGCACGGTGGCATTTCTCTGCCCTTAATGACTCGGCGCTTTGGCTTCGTTTGGAAGTGAATTAGAATCCATCATGGATCTCAGATGCTGGGAAAATGTGACATGGAAAAAGTCTTCACTTCTGCTGCTGCTTCTTTAAATGTCAGGGGCCGCCCGAGTGGAAAGCATATCTGCTTTCTTTTTGCTATTTGGCGGTCCTGATTGATCAGTGGCGGGCACACGTTGCCTAAATGAAGCAGTTTTGAGCATAAAACTAAAATACAAATATACGGTATTCAGATGATTGATTCATGCTATGTAGTATTCCACACTGGTCACTAGGTGGCAGTAATGTTACAGTAAGGAGACAATATAGCCACAGTAGGAAGTACAGCAAACTCTCCTAATGCTAACGTCTGAGTCTCTTATGTCTTTTTTTTTCTGTTATGTCTACTCCATCAGGTAATAGGAATGTAATGGTGACTATAGGGGTGCTATTTAGGTCTGTAAGACTCTAATGTTAAAGCGTACTTTAGAAGGTCGTAAGGAATAAAAATGAAGACATTTGCTTTAATTAGTGCGTCAGACAAGGTATAGACCTGACGGCGTGGGGGTGGGTCGGGGCGGGGGGGGGGGGGGGGCACATAAATGTTGTGATATGGCGCTGTATAGAAAATCCAATTTAAAATAAAATGAACTTTTTTTGGGGTGGGGGGGCAATATAATTGGTAAACAGTGAAATGGGCGAATAAAGCGATGACAAAACGGCGCATCGCTGTCTATAATCTAACACAACAACGTAATTAAACCCCGAATGGAAGCCACGTTGCTCATGTTTCATATTATATTGCATATTTAACGAGAAAGTCCTGAATGTTGCTGCTTGTCTTCATCTCGGGTTGAATGAGAGAATATTTCTTCCTCGGAAAGAATGGCCTCAAACCCAAAGCTTCTTCACAAAGGCAGCATCTCATTCTCCAGTCCATGAATAATCAATACCTTTTGTCCGAGGTAGTCCGGGAGCCCAATAATCCATCTTCCCAGGAACATTTGACCATTTGGGGGATTCTAATTTGACTTCTGCAATGAGACGTTTTGCTGCTTTTTAAAAAAAAAAAAAAAAACGAAAACGGCAACCTTCTCCATCTCGGAGCCTCCCAGGGCTTCCTGACACATCCACTCGGCGTGTCACTCTCTAACTCCTTAGACCGCATCCATTATTCACAGCTGGATCCCCCAGGCCGCGTCCGCCCGGGCCACCGGTGTTAACGAGTGGTGCCGCAAAGCAATCGGGGCTGGACTGCTGAGGTCCTTTCCAAGTCCTCCTTGTGGTCTCGCAGGACTCATTTATGGGGGGGGGGCAGGCACCGATTGTCCAATCCTGAGGTTTGTGATGTTTAACCACAATTTCTCAAGCTAACAAGCAATTAAAGCTGCGACTAACCGTTCCTTTGTCTGTTCATCGGATGCTTCTTGGTTACGTCGGGTCTCCAAAGTGCGGCCCCGCAGCACGTTCTGAAAATATTTAATAAGAAAAAGTGGAAAAAAATGGGAGTTTGAATCCCCGTTTGGGCATCTGTGTGGAAAGTGCAGACTGTGAATGGTTGTTTGTGGATATGTGCCCCGCCATTGGTTGCCCCCCCGGTCCCGGGTGCACCCCGCCCCTTGCCCCAAATCAACTTCTGTGTTGCCTATACTATTATTACTATTATTCCCACAAATGCACCACATGGTGCTGTTATGAAACGCTCCACTTTTTGACTTGAAATTTCTCCCACAGCTCAATGCGCTCCACAAAACACCCACTCTAACTCAACGATGTTTCGCCCAATCGCTAACCAAATTTGCTTGGCAGTTTCAGCGGCCTGACGAGCACGCTTGTGTGAAATTTGAGCGAGATAGCTTAGCGAAGAATATGGCCGCCATGGAGAGGAAGGGGCGGGACCTGGCAAAGAAACGTCTATTGGGACTTGAACGTCTGTGTAGTGATATCCAAGTTGAAGGTTAGGTGTATGTGAGATTCTAGGAAGCGTCGGCCATTGTCATGTCAAACCCAGATGAATCCGGATTGGATTCAGATTGCACATTTGGAGGCGATAAAAAAAAAAAAAAACAATGTTCTGGCTTGGATTTGTTTGTGCTCATGTGGAGTTTAATAACTTTTACGTGGATGTGATATTTCCTATTGTTATTAGTTATTAAATGTATTTTTGTGCAGGCAACGGAACAGGAATTTGATCCGTTGGCCTCAGCGGAGGACACGGCTTTTATTAAGTCCCCCCCCCACACCCCAAAGAAAAAACGGCTTGGAGAAACTTGTGGCGGCGTGTTAGCTCCACACCATATTGCTTTTTCCCCCCAACTTAAACAAAAGATATGAATTATTCATATTCCCGCCTGCCGGGTACTTATTAAGAAGTAGTATTTCTAAGTGTTGTGGTGACTGAGCTTCAATGTGTGTCTAAGGATTCATGCATATGGATTATGTTGCACAATTGGACTTGGGTACTTTTCTGTTGCCTGAAGCAGCCGAGTACTTCACTGACTTAAGTCCAGTCCAGTTTAAAAAAAAAAAAAAAATTTTTTTTTTTTTTTTACAATTTTTCAGTAAATTGCGGGACGGTCCCTAAGGATGATGTAGCAGACCGTGAGGCCAATTTGATAGGAAGTTGTGTACAAACAGCCCAGGCGTCCCAGGTGTAGCGGTGTGGAATCGAACAAAGATGAGAATATGATGATAGGAAGACGGTCCCGGAAAGTTGGGCTTCCGGCACAGCCGTAACGCCGGAGCATTTTCTCTCATTTGGCGCCTCTCTGATCACGCCGTAGACGCGCTTTAGCTCACTTGCTGCTTTTTCTTCTTCCCCCATAAAGGCGAATGCCTGCTGCCGCTTCAGTTTTTTTTTCTGTTGCGTGTGTTTTATGACCTTTGCCCCGTCGGCCACCGTCATGCATCATGGAGGTCATTTGTGTTTTGATTTTTACTTCAAAATAAAAGAAAGAAAGCACAACAAAAACTTGGAAAAAGTAGTGGAAGTGTTGACATGATCCTGTTTCTTTAAATGTTATAAGACGGCGTCCATGTTTAGATTAATTTAAAGAAAAGTACAATGAAAACATGTATTGACCCCCACTCACCTTTTGATTTATTGCTTTTTAATAGCCTAGTGCAGGGGTCTCAAAAAACGCATTTATTAAAAACAGAAAAATGAATAAACTTTGCTTTGGTTCGATTTTCTACAAGAAAAGCTCTGATAAAACATTCCACTGTTCTCAAATATCTTACTTTTTATTTTTCTACACAAAATAAGATCAAGAATAAAGAAAATCAATCAGTAATAAATAAATATAATAATAATAAAACGGCAAATAATAAAAACTTAAGAAACCACATATAGTTGGTGGGTAGACAAATTATTATTTTCAGATTAAAATGAACAAAGCATTATTAGAGCCCTGTAGACATGACAAAACACGACTATAGCCACATTTATACATTTTTTTATTTACAACATATTGCGCAACTGCAGGGTCTTGAGACACATGCTAACTCGCAAACTAGAGAGCTAGCGACCTAAACGGTAGCCTTCAAGTTATTTCCTTTTAAACTTAAAAAAAACAAAAACTTACCACTTCCACACGGATAGGGAGGATAACTATTAACAGTTATTTAACCTTTAACATGAACATTAATCAAACGTAATATTTTTTTCTGGGTACATGATACCATACAGCATCCATATCAAACTTTAACATTAAACTTTCATATCAAGGCGGGGGTCTCAAACTAGTGTCCTGCGGGCCACATTTGGCCCGCGTGTTTGAGACCCCTGGCCTAGTGGAATCAAACTGAATCCCTGGTGCAAGTAGGCGTTTGTAAAGGTTAAGTATTTTTACTCCGTGTCATGGCGGCTTGCAAACGAAGCAGATGATTTCCATTCCCTCCTAATCAAAATTGGCATTCATGAACATGTCTGGACTGGGAAAAAAAAAAAGTCTTCACGTCTAATCAGCTTAATGGGCACAAAAAGGAACAAACACGAGATGGCGGTTTTTGCAGCGCGGGTAATGACAGTTTAGCGCCGCATGCTCAAATTAAGCCACCCCCGGCCCCTCGCCCCTGTTAGGTGGTCTTATGTGATTGTTTCGTCTAATGTGGGATGGTGAGATGTTGCTTGGATGAGCCTTTTTGATGTTTTTGCTCATTTTCATGCTAGCCTTGCTAAGACTTGTGTCCTTAATGTTGTGTTGTTATGTTTTTGTGTACAAAGTAGACATCTTGGAGGAACACGGATCATTAGCATTAAAGCTACAGACTCACAAGACGGTGTGTTTCCAGTCCAAATCCCAAGTGGATCAGGTAGGCTTCTTTGAGGAACACGGATCATTAGCATTAAAGCTACAGACGCACAAGACGGTGCGTTTCCAGTCCAAATCCCAGCATGATGACTAACACGGTGTGTATGACGCGGTTGGAAATCCCAATAAAAAGATCAAAGATGATATTTCTACATTATTTTATCGTCTTTGACATTGATGGAAAGCTCATCTCTTCCTCCCAAAAACGCAGCGTAGCAGCCGCTTAAAAAAGGTCTGAAGCGCTAATACACGTGTCAAAGCCTTTTCAAGCGGTCCAACGCCGCTTCTCCCGACACGTTAATAACTCACTTGGGCGGCCGCGACTACTCGGGGCTCATCACTTCGCAGCGATTTCAAGTTTGGACTTTGGTGAAACTCATTTGGGCAAGCCGGGTAATTAATTAGCGGGCTCTTGCTTTAGGGAGTAGCGGCTCCCCGGCGTGGTCTGTCATGTTTTTGCGAGGTCTCTTTCAAGCTGCACTTGCCTCTCAGCAAATCCCTTCACTGGATAGAAAAATATGCAAATGTGGCAGCTCTGAAGTTTCTACATATTCATATGAAGGGACGCAAAAGAAAGCAAGGTTTGGGTTTCTTTGGCTAGAAAAAGAAGCCAACCGATGAGTTGGGGGGGGGGGGGGGGGGGGGTTGGCGGTCTTCTCGACCATCCGTTCCAGAAAGTCGGACTGAGAACCAGATTATTTATTCCCGACCACAATACCTAATACAGACGTCCGGGGCTTATCTGCAGTCCCTGTATGCCTACAAGTAAGCGGGTCTTATTACAGCGCAGCTGCAAAAAAAGCACTCTTCTTTTCCCTGCTCGGTCTTTTATACACTCAGGGCTGGAGTTTGCATGTTCTCCCCGTGTATGTGTTGGGTTTTCTCCGGGTACTCCGGTTTCCTCCCACATTCCAAAAACATGCTAGGTTAATTAGCGACTCCAAATTGTCCATAGGTATGAATGTGAGTGTGAATGGTTGTTTGTCTATATGTGCCCTGTGAGAGGCTTCCTTTTTAGTCCTCTTTTTTAGTGTGTGGGTGTGTGTATCCTTTATATCCAAAGTATCTTTTGTATTTGTGAGACTATGTGTTAGCTTTAATCTTTAGCTAGCAAAATTGAGCAAATACCTTCAGTATAAGGGATACGTTCTTCAAAAATTTTACTCAGCCAAGCCCCACTGATGTTTTCGGGGTCGCATGTGGTTAAAAGCCCCCCCCCCCCTCGACCTTACTTGAGCTGAACAGTGCCGTAGCGGTTTGACACGGCGTGACGTTTCTGTAGGTCGCTGCCCTTGCGCTGCAACTCACGCTGTTCTTCGGTTGTACGACTCTGGGATCGACACGTGACCCCCTGGCAACTTTTGGCCAGCGGCTCTTCTGGCTGATTGGGAAGTCTGGTGGACACGCGGCAACACACTTGATTAGCTGCACACACACATACACACACACACATGCACACACCACAGTGGGCATGACGGGAGAAAGCAAACCGACGAGACCAACGAGCAAGTCCGCAGCAGGAGAAATCTCACCAGCTCAACACGCCATCAATAATTCAACAGCCGCTGGCGTGAGGAGCAGCACAAAGAGGGGAGCGACAGAAGAAGGAAGAAACCAGGAAGAAAAGAAATCCGTGATAAAAGCGAAGGACTGACAGATACAAAATGTCTCCTAATGTAATTATTAGAGGTGGCCCACGGGAAGTGTGTGGGGGGGGGGACGCATACTCCCACATCTGTGCTCATCATATTTCTATCCTGGGAGGACGTTGGCCTCTGTGCAGGATCTGGTTTGCTATTAGGACGAATCACTCGGCTTTAATTAGCCCCCCCCCACCCAAAACCTCACATCTGTACAAACAAACAAACAAAGATTCTTTGGATCTTATTCCCTTTCATGTGGATTTTCACTTCCATGGATGGATGGATGGATGCACGGATGGATGGATACACGGATGGAAGGATGGATGGATGGATGGATGCACGGATGGATGGATGGACGTGAATTCAAGCGGAGGAAGATGAGAAAGTCAAAGGACAATGTTCATGATGGAGCACACTGCTCTAGCTCCGCCCATTAGCATGCCTGCTAGCTACAATGGAAGACTTCCCAAAAGGCTTTGGTACGGAACGCTCGCCGTCCCTAATTGAACCGAAGTGGGACTACTGTAGCGTCTCCCATACGTTAATTTAGATTTAGCATAACAATTTAATTTTTAGAAAATAAATATCCTTATTTTTCTCCGGGTACTCCGGTTTTCTCCCACATTCCAAAAACATGCTAGGTTAATTAGCATGACTCCAATTTTTCCATAGGTATGAATGTGAGTGTGAATGGTTGTTTGTCTATATGTGCCCTGTGATTGGCTGGCCACCAGTCCAGGGTGTACCCCGCCTCTCGCCCGAAGACAGCCGGGATAGGCTCCAGCACCCCCGCGACCCTCGTGAGGATAAGCGGTAGAAAATGAATGAATATTTAAGCATTATTAGAGCCCTCTAGACTTGAAATAACACCCCTATATTGACTTTTAAACTCTTATTACCCAAATTTGTAAATAAAATGAACCTTTTAGGGGCTTCACAAATAGGAGACCTGAGTTCAATTCCACCTTCGGCCATCTCTGTGTGGAGTTTGCATGTTTTCTCTGGGTACTCCGGTTTCCTCCCACATTCCAAAAACATGCTAGGTTAATTAGCATGACTCCAACTTGTCCATAGGTATGAATGTGAGTGTGAATGGTTGTTTGTCTTTATGTGCCCTGTGATTGGCTGGCCACCAGTCCAGGGTGTACCCCGCCTCTTGCCCGAAGACGGCTGGGATAGGCTCCAGCATGCCCATAACCCTCATAAAGAAAAGCAGTAGAAAATGAATGAATGAAAATGCATTTTAACCAAATAATGGGACTGCCTTTGTAGCTTGTTGTTACATCTCCAAACACTAGAGGGCATCATAAGCGTCTATTATAACTATAACTCATATGTTTGTCAATGGACATGATAGACATGTAATGTACATATGTATATGTTCCGCTCTGTTTTGGATTAAGGAATCATATTTGAGCTTTTCTTCATGGAATATTTTACTGTTATGAACAAGTGCTGTCATGTTACATTACTTATCCAAAATGGAGCGGAACATATTCCATTCCTAACCGTGCAATGGCTTACTGTGAGGACGTGAAGTGGTCCTGTCGTGGTGGTCCCTGGTTTGGCGTGGAGACAATCGACACGTTGTTGTTGCTTTATCCCGCTAAAGATCAGGGAACTGGTCAGGAAGTGCAGATGAAAGTTGGACGAGCAGGAAAGCGCGGAGGAAATGAGCTCACCCGAGAGGCGACTTGTCCCGTCCCTTCTCTTATCGCGGCGATTGTCTTTGCCTCCCGCGTCGGCGGCCCTGCCGCTAATCGTCTTGTTTCTCCTTGTTTTCCCTTTCCTCGTGTCGTCGCCTTCATCTTTTATTTAGTCGGCTGCGGCCTCCACCTCCGTGCCTATTTATTGCCCCGGTGATTTATAAGCACTCGGAGCTCTTATTTCTGCCAGGGAGTGGAACCTCTGCACCCCCCCCCCCCCGCCCCCCGGCATGACTGATGGGGGGCTCGCTGGATGTACGTTGACGTGAATTGCAAAGACATTATATTGCAATAACGGGATGTATTTTGCATCCTTCAATCCATCATCGTTTATCAGGCGCAAATATGAAAGCATGAGTTCCTTATTCGGATCAGCCAAATATGCCCTGCTTTACCCCTCCATGGACTGGTAGGTACAAATAATTATCTCCGTTTGAAAAGGACGGAGACAAAGGGCAGACTCACATGCCTAGACACCCGAGGACTTGAATCCGGTAATAAACATGACCCAGAAAATAACTTTTTTATACGTTGTCCAAGCTTCTTCCTATGGAAGTCGACCCTCGGTGTCCGTATCGACTTATTCAAGTGAGAGATACCGCCCCGCCAGAGTCCCACAGCAGTAAATCAAACTCACCCACAGGAGTCAGCAAAGTGATTGTTCAGGAAGTTGGCCGGCTCGGACAGGAGCGATCACTCCTCTCCATAAAAGCATCATTTACTGCAGAAAAAACGCCAGATTTCTTTTCCGCTATCCCAAGCCCGCGCGTCGCCGAGCGACCGCGCTCATCTCTGCGTTCATAAATAAGGATGAGCTCTCCTCTCGGCCGCCGTGGCACGTCGATAAGCAATAAACGCTCCATAAAAGTTGATTTGCCGGAGCCTTAATGGCGTCTGTTTGCCGCTGCAGGTGTCGCTGTGTTGGGTTTGGGAAGGTGGCGGGAAAGGAAGAGACCAGGAACCCGAACCACCCTGAGACCGGTGCTCTTCTGGTCTACTACTACTGGTCTCAGCCTCATTAAATCAAATGGAGTTGTTGGTTCTTTTCACTTACGCCAGAAACCAAATCAATGATCATTTTTGGAAAATTAGGGGATAATATTCTAGGAATAAGTCAAATATTGGAATAGGCATTTTCATTCATTTTCTACCGCTTTTCCTTATGAGGGTCGCGGGGGGTGCTGGAGCCTATCCCAGCTGTCTTTGGGCGAGAGGCGGGGTACACCCTGGACTGGTGGCCAGCCAATCACAGGGCACATATAGACAAACAACCATTCACACTCACATTCATACCTATGGACAATTTGGAGTCGCTAATTAACCTAGCATGTTTTTGGAATGTGGGAGGAAACTGGAGTACCCGGAAAAAAACCCATGCGTGCACGAGGAGAACATGCAAACCCCACACAGAGATTGCCGAGAGTGGAATCGAACCCGGGTCTCCTAGCTTTGAGGCCTTGAAATAGTAAACAAAAAATATTTTTGTTTGCATTTGCAGTATTATTCATTCATTAATTTTCTACCGCTTATCCTCACGAGGGTCGCAGGGGGTGCTGGAGCCTATCCCAGCTGTCTTAGGGGCGAGAGGCGCGGGGTGCACCCTGGACTGGTGGCCAGCCAATCACAGGGCACATATAGACAAACAACCATTCACACTCACATTCATACCTATGGACAATTAAACTAGTTTTTGGAATGTGGGAGGAAACCGGAGTACCCGGAAAACTCACGCATGCACGGGGAGAACATGCAAACTCCACACAGGGAGGGATTGAATGTTTTCCTGAAATACTTCATGTATACGTAGAAACCGTGTATTACTAAAAAAAGTGGCAAAGTTGCACCCTTTTTTTTTTCACGATGTGGCCCTCACTGGAACAGTTTGGACACCCCCATTGAGGTTTCCATTAGTCTCCACCTCCCTGGAATGTAAATGTTCCATCACCGCCACCAACCAACATCTAATTATGAGTGAAGGCTGCAGCGATATTGATGACTTTGTTGTGTAATGGCTTGTCATTAAATCTACATAATGTGTACTTCCACCTGCATAGGAAAGGTCTGTTCTCTTAAAGCCACAGCACACGCTTGGGCCATGCAAGCGTTGGCATTGACGGGAGGACTGTAGCAGCGAGCCAGGTCCAGCCGAGCTTAAATGTGTCGATGGAGCACGCGTTCGGCTGGGGAGGAAGCACGCCAAGCTTTTATGTCAAGTACAGGGAGAGAAGCTGTAATTGGAAACTTCCTGATCTCCTGATATTATTCTACATTTTCATCAAATGTGATATTTTCACTTGACGGCTGCTTTTAATGAGTTCCTCTGCAAGGATGTGAACTTTCAGTTCCGCGTCTACGCTAGCTGTCATGTTGCACCAAAGACTGATATGCTAAAATGTGGTTTCTCACAGGGCTGCCATCTATTTGTGGCCGTCATGTACTCTAATTTGTTGACCATGAGGCATTTGGAAAGAGTAGCAAATATTATTTTTCTTTAATGCCACAAACATACCTGCCATTTTTGAGTGGTTTTAAATGGGGGGGGGGGGGGTAATTTAAGCAATTTTTGACCTAAATAAAATAGCTAAATGTATTAAAATACAAATAAGGCATGCAGCTAGGGGTGTTATTTCACACCTGGAGGGCTCTAATCAGGTTTTCAGTGAACAGTGATGAACAAGGGATTGCTGGATGAGCTTCCATAGTTCTAAATAAACACCAATCCCTCTTGCTACGTCATCTTATTCTTTGGCAGACCAGGTGCGTTATAATGTCTTTATGAGCAAATGGGTTTGTGGCGGTCCATATTTATTTGTGGCAGGCCAGGACAAATGATCAGTCGAAATCAATGGGCAGTGGAGCAGTGGAGCGCCACACGCCGCAGATCGAACCGGGTTCTCAGCAACGGTAACGACTTGATGAATAATTGGCTAAAACAAAGATGGCGGAGTCCAGCTGTGGAAAAACTTTTTCTGCATTTGGAGTCTCAGTCTGGTGGTTTGTGGTGAGGATCGAGACCCAGAGAGCAGCCTCATGACGGAAAGGTGGGGCATGGCTGGCCTCGGGAAGCATGGCGTGCCGCAGGTTTACACCCTCCCTGTCATGCTGCAGCTTCCTGGGAGGTGATCACCCGCCTTCATCTTCTTCATCTCGCTCTAACTTCATCTTTATCCGCCTCCTTTTCCTCCTCCATCTCAGCCTTGAGCAGCAGTGGGAGGCGCACGGGCTGCTTCCCCAATCTCCCGCCCCCCCCGCCCCCCCGCCTCCTGGGGGATTTTCACGCTGGAATTGTGGAGCAACGACTTCTCTCTTTCCCTTCCATCTCCATCTTTCTTTATTACACCCCCGCTCCGCAGCCAGGCTGGCTGGCGCTGACCTCATCGGGTGGCGGAGAAAATAAGGCAGTTTCTCAAATGGGGACCTCCACTTTAGAGCCACTTTACAGAAGACAGGAAGTAGAAAGACAGGAAGTAGAAAGACAGGAAGTAGAAAGACTCCGTGGAAGTGTTGGTGTTAGTCGGGAAGGGGGACTTCCTATAGTGGAGGTTGATGGTTCCCCCTTTTAATAGCTCATTCCGCAGATCCTTCCCACCCGGTACTCCTCTTAAGGCCTCCCCCCCAGTCCTGATGGGCACGGTTGCTCGTCCCCTCTTAAGGAACCCCACTCTTTATGGCTGGGGTTGCATGTCCCCTCTTAAGGGCCCCCCCACTCCTGATGTCTGAGGTTGATCGTCCCCTTTTAAGGGCCCCCCACTCCTGATGTCCGAGGTTGCCTGTCCCCTCTTAAGGGTTCCCCACTCCTGATGTCTGGCGTTGCTCGTTCCCTCTTAAGGGTCCCCCACTCCTGATGGCCGTGGTTGCTCGTCCCCTCTTAAGGGCCCCCCACACCTGATGGCCGAGGTTGCCTGTCCCCTCTTGAGAGCCTCCCACACCTGATGGCTGGGGTTGCCTGTCCCCTCTTAAGGGCCCCCTCACACCTGATGGCTGAGGTTGCCTGTCCCCTCTTAAGGGCCCCCTCACACCTGATGTCTGGCGTTGCTCGTTCCCTCTTAAGGGCCCCCTACTCCTGATGTCCGGGGTTGCTTGTTCCCTCTCGAGGGCCCCCCACCCCTGATGTCCGAGGTTGCCTGTCCCCTCTTAAGGGCCCCCACTCCTGATGGCCGGGGTTGCCTGTCCCCTCTTAAGGGCCCCCTCACACCTGATGGCTGAGGTTGCCTGTCCCCTCTTAAGGGCCCCCTCACACCTGATGGCTGAGGTTGCCTGTCCCTTCTTAAGGGCCCCCCACTCCTGATGTCTGGCGTTGCACGTTCCTTCTTAAGGGCCCCCTACTCCTGATGTCCGAGGTTGCCTGTCCCCTCTTAAGGGCCCCCCACTCCTGATGTCCGAGGTTGCCTGTCCCCTCTTAAGGGTCCCCCACTCCTGATGTCTGGCGTTGCTTGTTTCCTCTTAAGGGTCCCCCACTACTGATGTTCGGGGTTCCTCGTCCCATCTTAAGGGCCCCCCACTCCTGATGTCCAGGGTTGTTCGTCCCCTCTTAAGGGCCCCCCACTCCTGATGGAGCAGCATCTTCATCCCTCATGGTGGTCCTGTGTGGCTCGGAGTGAGCCCATGTTGACGGCGCTTTTCTTGGATGCGGCGCCATGAAGAGTACACCAAACTACTTTTCTTTTTGTGGAGTATGAATCATTCATGGGGGGGGGTGTACGTGCTAACGTGAGGATCGCCTGTATAGCATCCTCACAATGATGCTCCCACTCCAACAGGATGCTCGCTTCCATCTTCCTGCCTCCCTTGCCCCCCCAACCCCCCACACTCTCTAATCTGCACATGTTGCACAGCATCATGCAGCACGGCTAGAAATGGGAGATGAATGCGGAAGGCTGCGGCGGGGAAAAAAAAAAAAAAAAAAAAAACCCTGCAAGTTGTGTTGTTCTCCCGCTCGGGCGTAGATGTGTTCTCATTACACAGTGCTGCCCGTGAGGCGTACTCCTGATTGCCGCTCCTCACTGCCAAAGAGGCAGACGAGGAAAATAAAGCCAAACATTTGCATGAGAGTGAAAACAGCACCGTGTTGCTTCCGAACATATTGCTTTACTTTGCTTCGCTTAATGAGTTTTTTTTTTTCCCCCATTTTTTTGGTATGGAAATATCACCGCTTCCATGATAAAATTGTCATTTCTTTGACTGATGCGTTGCGCAACACAATTAATCCCGTTAATTGCATAGTTAACTGACTTATTGGAAGCAGCTTCGGTTCATATGTGAAGGCCCTCGGAGGCGATAAGACGCGTGGGAGTGTTGCTGAAACACCAACTCGGTATTTACGTTGCTGCTCATTATGCGGTCATAAATGCATAATGTGTGGAAGTGGTTCCATGTGTGAATGCGTGTATAAATAATGTATCGTATGTTGCTGTTTTATTACATGCGTTTGCAGATATGTGCAGTAAAAATAACATCGGCGCATGTATTATTCACGTGCTAAATGCGCCGAGGCGGAATCACATTCATCAACTTGCTAAGTCTTGCCGGTAACGAGTCTCAATCATTGTTATGTTATTATTATGCTGACAGTTTTTGCGTATGAAGCATAAAGTCCTGCCGCGTGTAAATCAGTCATACTTTGGAGTTGCTCACAGAGGATAAGCAATTCATGTTTTGCGACTCCCTGCGGAGAGCCGGGACTCGGAACTGCTGGCGCTTTTATTTGTCTTGCCGCAGCAGCTGACACGTTTATGCTAAGCTACGTAAAATCCATTGAGAATAAACATTACAATTCTTTGTTTCTTGTGTTGCTGCCGTCATCGTCATTAATCGGAATTAATGACTTTTATGCTAGTAAATAATTCTTGCTTTATTCGCCGGCTCAACTTTTCCTCTTAAGTTTACTACAAATTGATCCATAAAGTAAAATCATCATTGGGTCAATGGGATTGCTCCACCGCATTCGGAGGAGACGGAAGTGATGATTCCTGAATTGATAAAAACGGTCTAGATGACCAACTTTCATAATAGACAAAACAAATTAGCCTACAAATGATGATGTCATTTCAGTAATGCAATCGCTCCTCTTCCCCAGTGACGTGCAACTAACCTTCACAGGCTACCAATTAGCCCGCAAAGTCGTTTAATTTATGCGATCGCTCCTCCACAGTTCCATTTAAAGCGCTTTCAGAATAAGAAAACCAAACAGTAAAATAAAGATGCGTCCTTTTAATGAATGCAATCGCTCCTCCAGACAGATTTAGAGACATTGTACATGCAACCATGTGGAGTGGGTATTGCAATCGCTCCTCTAGAGTTGCATTTAACTAGCATGAAAGGAAATTAGCCGGCAACGTAATTTAATTTATGCAATCGCTCCTCCACAGTTCCATTTAACGCACTTTCAGAATAAGAAAACCAAACAGTAAAATAAAGATGCATCATTTAATGAATGCAATCGCTCCTCAGACAGATTTAAAGAAATTATAAATGCAGCCATGCGGAGTGGGTATTGCAATCACTCCTCCACAGTTCAATTTAACGCGCTTTCAGAATAAGAAAACCAAACAGTAAAAAAAGCGTCCTTTAATGAATGCAATCGCGCCTCCAGACAGATTTAGAGAAATTGAACATGCAACCATGTGGAGTGGGTATTGCAATCGCTCCTCTAGAGTTGCATTTAACTAGCATAAAAGGAAATTAGCCCGCAACGTCATTTAATTTATGCGATCGCTCCTCCACAGTTTCATTTAACGCACTTTCAGAATAAGAAAACCAAACAGTAAAATAAAAAGCGTCCTTTAATGAATGCAATCGCTCCTCCAGACACATTTAAATAAATTGCAAATGCAACCATGTGGAGTGGGTATTGCAATTGCTCCTCTAGAGTTGAATTTAACTAGCATAAAAGGAAATTAGCCCACAAAATCTACATCAAAACGCATCATCTCGTGATTGCGATCGCTCCTCCCCACGCTGATGAATTGTAATGGAAACCATATAGAGACTGCAATCGCTCCTCCACAGTTCCATTTAACGCACTTTCAGAATAAGAAAACCAAACAGTAAAATAAAAAGCGTCCTTTAATGAATGCAATCGCTCCTCAGACAGATTGCAAATGCGACCATGTGGAGTGGGTATTGCAATCGCTCCTCTAGAGTTGCATTTAACTAGCATAAAAGGAAATTAGCCCACAAAATCTACATCAAAACGCGTCATCTCGTGATTGCGATTGCTCCTCCGCACGCTGATGAATTGTAATGGAAACCATATAGAGACTGCAATCGCTCCTCCACAGTTCCATTTAACGCACTTTCAAAATAAGAGGACCAAACAGTAAAGTAAAGATGTGTCCTTTTAATGAATGCAATCGCTCCTCCAGACACATTTAAAGAAATTGCAAATGCAACGCGTCATCTTGTGATTGCAATCGCTCCTCCCCACGCTGATGAATTGTAATGCAAACCATATTAATTACTTCCAACAGATTTTCATAATAAACTACAAATTAGCTCAGTCATTATGGGCGCCTCTACATAAGATTCATAAATAAGATAAGATCGCCATGTATGGACTGATATAGATCGTTCTGATATGAAATTCCATCTGTTGTGATCCGCCGCTATGGAGAGAATAACTCCATCATACAGTTAGCGTACTGGCATCCTTGATTTCAAACTAGAAGCTCGGTTGTCCTTCTGGAAGTGGGGGGTAGGTGAGTGGGGGGGGGGGGGGGGGGTTGTTATATCAGAGAGTGAGAAATAATTCCAGTGGAAAGGATTTTGGAATGCCGGCAGTGTCTTCGAAGGAAACGGGCTGAAAGGTTTCAAAAATGCGTTGCTGAGGTGCAGGAGGGGACGCTGAGGGACGGCGTTTGTGCGGCGGTGTGAGGATGCCGTTCACGTACTCCAACTTTCAGGGAGGATAATTTCATCTCAAAGAGGAGAAGGAAGATGGAGTGTTGTTTACCCTCGCTCGCAGATTTATTGGAATGATGGATGGCATCGCTTCAGTCCTTTTTCCAGGAATTCCTGCTAAAAAGCATTTGATTTTATTATACGCCACGTTTAAGAGCCGTCGTCGTGGCCCGTCTTTTGTTGTACTGTCAGGAATCAAACCGCATTTCTTTATTTGCCTTAAGTGTGTTTATCTGCAGTAGACCAACAAGTACACACATCCACACGCACACACCTGACGAGGAACTACACAATAAGTTGTGTGAAGAAAAGAGGGTGCATTTTAGTGATTTGTTTGGGAAATGGGGACGCAGTGGGATGGTATATTTAGAAGGGGGGGTTGCCGCTGTTTTGTGTGTGTGTGTGTGTGTGTGTGTGTGCAGAGAAGTTGCTTAGCAACTCCTTGGCCTTCGTGAGGAGATACAAATCAAAGTGCAAAACGAATGACTCGAAAAAACTAACCTACAAGGAAAATTGTTTTGGAATGGCTTGTTTTTCCAGAAGCGTCATTCTTCCTGTGTGTGTGTGTGTGTGTGTGTGTGCGCCCGCAGAGAAGTTGCTTAGCAACTCCTTGGCCTTTGTGAGGAGATACGAATCAAAGTGCAAAACGAACGACTCGAAAAAACACACCTATAAGGAAAATTGTTTTGGAATGGCTTGTTTTTCCAGAAGCATCATTCTTCCTGTGTATGTGTGTGTGTGTGTGTCTGCGCAGAGAAGTTGCTTAGCAACTCCTTGGCCTTCGTGAGATAAAGTGCAAAACGAACGACTCGAAAAAACACACCTACAAGGAAAATTGTTTTGGAATGGCTTGTTTTTCCAGAAGCTTCATTCTTCCTGTGTGTGTGTGTTTGTGCAGAGAAGTTGCTTAGCAACTCCTTGGCTTTCGTGAGGAGATACGAATCAAAGTGCAAAACGAACGACTCGAAAAAACACACAAGGAAAATTGTTTTGGAATGGCTTGTTTTTCCAGAAGCGTCATTCTTCCTGTGTGTGTGTATGTGTGTGTGTTTGTGCAGAGAAGTTGCTTAGCAACTCCTTGGCCTTTGTGAGGAGATACGAATCAAAGTGCAAAACGAACGACTCGAAAAAACACACAAGGAAAATTGTTTTGGAATGGCTTGTTTTTCCAGAAGCTTCATTTTTCCTGTGTGTGTGTGTGTGTGAGTGTGTGTGAGGTTGCACACGTGAAAAGGCCCGAGCCCACATTCATCCATGCTGCTTCCACCGCGGCGGCGCCGCACACGTTCCATCTGCAACGATTAGCCTCAATTGTGGCGACTCCTATTTTTAGCTGACCTAGCAAGCTCACTGGTCGTCAACTCGACTAGCTTGCACATTTATTATTCTTAGAATAATTCTTGTTGTTATTCACCTGTGCCTTTCACTCAAAAACCAGCAAAAAACATGGAGGCAGGCAGATCAATACTGATTGATCTGATTGTTGTTGAAATATATTGTACAGATATTTTAATGTTTGTCACCCCTGTCCATACGTATTGGTATGATCATTGGTACGTCCCTGTATTTATCTGGTACCGCGGCTTTCCCCACAGGACTGCAATCTATCTGTGGTGACAGTGAAGGTTGTTGGATGACATAATTCAATTTGCACAAGTGGCCATGACGCTTAGCTTTTAAAAAAAAAAAATGAGGGGGAGTCTCTAGGACAGTTTACAATTGAATTCAATTGAATACATGAGTAGTCGCAAGAGAGAGTGATTAACGGCCAATCTATTTTTATCGCTTTGGGTATGTTAGGATGTTGGGCACCAATCGCTCGCCAGGTAGAGATTCCAATGGCGGCACGTATACTAACTTCCTGTGTGCGTCTTTTCCAAGCGAAAGGTTTTAAGCCTCTGTGGTAAATAAAAATAAGCGTTGTGTAGTTTAGACACCAAGGTCTTGGAAAGTCTAATAACCACGAGAAAATACAACTTCTGAGTTTCTATCTCCGTGAGTGAAGAGGCCAAAAGGGAAATAAAAGAGAATCCATACGTACGTTTGCCTTTGGTGTGTGTGTGTGTGTGTGTGTGTGTGTGTGTGCAGAGCAAGCCTGTTGAATTGAGGTGTTGTGTGATTGCGATATTGCTGCAATGCGACAGTGCTTTAAAAAAAAAAAAAAAAAAAAAAAGACATTTTACGTCTTTTGATGGCTTTAATCACATTTTGGGCTGATCAGCAACGTTTGATGTAAAATGTCTTTCTGCAGACTTTTGGAGTCTGACACGGATCGCCGACGTTGGGGTTGGGGGGTTAGGAAAATGACACACCATGTCTGCTACATTAGCTAGCCTTACGCTCACAGGAGCGCAGCAGTCCCAAACACACCAGCAGACCCTTTTATCATCATCATCATCATCGTCATCATCATCTGCTGCATGTTCCAGCAACACAATTACGTTAAAATACTGCCATGGCTAGTTCTGACTTGAAACTTCTCATACCTGACTAAAACACAAACACAACTACCATATTTGGTATATTTGGCATACGTGTCAAATATGAGCATTGGGAAAAATGGCCACCGTTAAGCCCAACGTCTTTGCTTGGCGATCAGAATGCATACCCCAACGCTGTACCGTAATGGTGTCAAACATGGCCCCCGGGCCGCACTTTGGAAACCTCTTTTCTGAAACCAATTACCGTATTTTCCGGACCGTACGTCAGTTTTTTTCATAGGTTGGCTGTTCCTGCGACTTAGAAATGAAAAAACTTATTTTTGGCTTGTGTGACTTATACTCCGGAGCGACTTATGTATTTTTTTTTTTTCTACCTAGTTATGTATTTTTGGCTTTGTGCGACTTATATTCCAGTGCGACTTATGTATGTTTTTTTCTACCTAGTTATGTATTTTTGGCTTTGTGCGACTTATACTCCAGTGCGACTTATGTATATTTTTTCTGACCTAATTATATATTTTTGGCTTTGTGCGTCTTATACTACGGAGCGACTTATGTATGTTTTTTCTACCTAATTATGTATTTTTGGCTTTGTACGACTTTTCCTCCCGAGTGACTTATGTATGTTTTTTCTACCTAATTATGTATTTTTGGCTTTATACGACTTTTCCTCCCGAGTGACTTATGTATGTTTTTTTTATACCTAATTATGTATTTTTGGCTTTGTGCGACTTATACTCCAGTGCGACTTACGTATGTTTTTTTTCTACCTAATTATGTATTTTTGGCTTTGTGCGTCTTATACTCCAGTGCGACTTATGTATGTTTTTTTCTACCTAATTATGTATTTTTGGCTTTGTGCGTCTTATACTCCAGTGCGACTTATGTATGTTTTTTCCGACCTAATTATATATTTTTGGCTTTGTGCGTCTTATGTATGTTTTTTCTACCTAATTATGTATTTTTGGCTTTTTGCGACTTATACTCTGGAGTGACTTATGTATGTTTTTTTCTTACCTAATTATGTATTTTTGGCTTTGTGCGTCTTATACTGCAGAGCGACTTATGTATGTTTTTTCTACCTAATTATGTATTTTTGACTTTGTGCGACTTATACTCCAGTGCGACTTATGTATGTTTTTTCCGACCTAATTATATATTTTTGGCTTTGTGCGTCTTATGTATGTTTTTTCTACCTAATTATGTATTTTTGGCTTTTTGCGACTTATACTCTGGAGTGACTTATGTATGTTTTTTTCTTACCTAATTATGTATTTTTGGCTTTGTGCGTCTTATACTGCAGAGCGACTTATGTATGTTTTTTCTACCTAATTATGTATTTTTGGCTTTGTACGACTTTTCCTCCCGAGTGACTCATGTATGTTTTTTCTACCTAATTATGTATTTTTGGCTTTGTACGACTTTTCCTCCCGAGTGACTTATGTATGTTTTTTTTTAACCTAATTATGTATTTTTGGCTTTGTGCCACTTATACTCCAGTGGGACTTATGTATGTTTTTTTTCTACGTAATTATATATTTTTGGCTTTGTGCGACTTATACTCCGGAGTGACTTATGTATGTTTTTTTCTACCTAATTATGTATTTTTGGCTTTGTGCGACTTATGCTCCAGAGCGACTGACTGAAGCTTTGATTGGTCGACCGGACTGTAAAGTCCAGCTATGTCTTTTGTTTTGGTTTTGTTGGGATAATCACGATAATTACGTCTGAGCATTTGTCCGAGTGTAAACATGTCTGGCTTGCATCTTTAACTCTTCATCCTCCTGTGTTGGTGTGCTGCTCTTCTTCCGTCCCCAAGGCCTATACGGACTACGTAGGTCAGCCATAGCGAGAGGGCATGCAGGTCAGAGCCCAGGGCCTTTTTAGGAGTTCTAATCGCATCAACACTCGGACTTTAAGAGACGTTTCTTTATTCCATGCTAGCAGGTAGCGCGGCTAGCGCGGCCTGAAGGGAAATCAGACGAAGTCCATACCGTCTGCCTTTAGTCATCAGAGCTCTTCTTCCTCCCAATGATGGCAGTCAGATGCAAGTTTACCAAAGCAGGGGAACAAAAGCCTCTTTGGGGACGTTCTGTAACTGACACTTGACTGTGATGCAACTCGTCGGGAAGCGTTGGCGGGTTACAAGCGCGCTATGGCGTGTTCATGCAATGTACTTATTTGTGTCATGTAGCCGACGCCATGTCTGATCTGTTACGGCCTGCCTGCGTCACGACATCGCGGCCTCGCCGTGTTTCAAAGCACCGCCGATTGCGGACGCTGATATTTGAAAGCGTTTGAACCGGTTTGAAAGTTTTTTTTTATATATTTTTTTTTTAGATGTGATCTGGCAACCCCTGCTTGAGAAAGACTTTGAGGCAAACCATGACTGATGTATCTATCTCTGGAGCTGCAGCACTTTCTGCTTCTTGCTTATTCCTTCCTGGCTGCTGTTTGATGTGACACACTTGAACCGGGATTACCTCAACTCTCGTTTTCTCGGCTGATTCGCTCTCAATCGCCGCTATTAATAACGATCCGTTTTTCATGGAGGAGATCCTTACGTTCAAGGATGCCATCTTTGTCCTCCACCATGGTTGCAGCGTCGCTTAGCACGACGTTGATGTTGGAGGAAGCAAGCACCATGAGATGCACACGGCATACAGAGAGGTTCCGACGCGGACTCGAACCCGTTTGATGAGCTCAACAGATGGCAGCTAATTAGCAAAGACGTTGTGTAAAGGAAGCCATTTTTGGTGTGTGTGTGTGTGTGTGTGTGTGTGTGTGTGTTTTAACGAAATATGCTCAGGTTAATCTTCATATAGTCTTTGATTTTATTTCCCCCCCCCGACCAGAACAAAGGCACAACCAGTCATTTTTTTTTTTTACGACAGGCTTTGGCCGTGCTGTCATAGCTAGCTTACTGCCGCATTATGTTAAGCTTTGGATGTGATGCTGTCATCATGACACACACACACACACACACACACACACACACGGTGAAATGACATTATAAAGGACATTAGATGCATTCACGGGAGCGGAGCTTTTATCCTTTCGAGGCAGCCAGACGGACTGCGGGGGCGCATGATGATGGCTTGTTTGGTGGGAAAATGCCAGGTAGAAAGCCCCCTGAAAGCAATAAATCATACCCGTCTCAAACTTGCGGCCCGCGGGCCAAATGCGGCCCGTGGGATGCCAGTTTGAGGCCCCCCATCTTGATATGAAAGTTGAATGTTTGGTATCATGAACACAGAAATGATAGCTTTGTGCACGCTCGGACACAATTGACGCGATTTTTTTTCAGATGTAGCGATGCTAACTTGCTAATTGGGTTAAGTTTCATTAATGTTCATGTTAAAGGTTATCTGACAAAAAAATAATCTATACCCACCTACTATATGTGGTTTATTAGTTTTTATTATTTGCTATTATTTGATTTATTTTCTTTATTAGCATTGAAGACAGTTTTTTAATTAATTTTTTTCTGTTTTTAATAAATATGCCAGCACTGGAGAGAGTGATTAGCCAAGGTATAGCAAAGTTGAATAAATGTATTTTATTTTATTCTGTGTGGTAGATGACTAGGTTGCCATACTAAAACAGAGTGGGGGAAAATATTCCATTCCGAACACGAGTCTGACTCATCCTACAAAATTGGAATTGACAGCTTTGAGGTTGGAATGAAGTGTTTTTGTTGTTTAGCAGGACACAATTGACGCGATTTTTTTCGGATGTAGCGATGCTAACTTGCTAATTGGGTAAAAGGGTTAAGTTTCATTAATGTTCATGTTAAAGGTTAAGGTTATCTGACAAAAAAATAATTTCTCTACCCACCTACTATATGTGGTTTATTAGTTTTTATTATTTGCTGTTTTATTGTTGTTTTATTTATGTATTACTGATTGATTTATTTTCTTTATTAGCATTGAAGACAGTTTTTTATTAATTTTTTTCTGTTTTTAATAAATGTTTTTTATTTAACCTGATGCAGCCCAGCCTCACCCAGGCCTTATCTCCAGTGGTAAATTGAGTTTGAGACCCCTGCGTTAGAGTGTGCCTTGCTCATGGATTCAATGTATTGATCCTGAAACTGTGTGTTTTGGTTTTTACTGCATTTCATCAAAGTATCTGCAACTGTATGAACAAAAATCCTGACCGAGCAAAGTGCAACCGCTAACCAGACCGACCTTTGTAGCGACTGAGGATCCATTTGTCATCCACATTTGTGTGTGTGTGTAAATAAAGTTGTGGAGACCTTCACACCAGCAGCTGCAGGAGACAAGTGATGGATGGATGGGTGGATGGATGGAGCGGATGACGGAACCAAGTTTGTTTTTTTTTGTTTGTTTATTTGACAATAAGCGGCGGTGAAAGCTGTTCAGCCTCCGCCTGCATCTGTTTGTTTCCTTCGGCGCCGATAATTCCGATGCTAACTGTGCTCCATGCAAGTGTTTTCACAGGAAATGGCTTTGGCAGAGATGTAACACCCTCGCTGGTTTCTGCAGTAGGATGTGTAAAGATGGATGAATGGTCGCATGTACGTAGCCTGGAAACCAAATAGAAGGATGCTGGAATGTCTTCCGTTGCGTTTTGTGCACGACCCGTAGGGGGCGCCACATATGTCATTTATAGTCATTGTCTGTCCACATGGTGGCGCTGTGATTAATCCCCAAATGTTTGATCCCAATAGAGCAGAGGTCTCAAACATGCGCCCCGCGGGCTATATGTGGCCCGCAGGACACTAGTTTGAGGCCTTGATATGAAAGTTTAATGTTAGTGCGGCCCGTTTGATTCATGTTCATGTTAAAGGTTAAATAACTGTTAATAGTTATCCTCCCTATCCGTGTGGAAGTGGTAAGTTTTTGGCTTTTTTTTTTAAGTTTAAAGGAAATAACTTGAAGGCTACCGTTTAGGTCGCTAGCGCTCTAGTTTGCGAGTTAGCATGTGTCTCAAGACGCTGCAGTTGCGCAATATGTTGTAAATAAAAAGAGTATAAATGTGGCTATAGTGGTGTTTTGTCATGTCTACAGGGCTCTAATAATGCTTTGTTCATTTTAATCTGAAAAAATAATTTGTCTACCCACCAACTATATGTGGTTTCTTAAGTTTTTATTATTTGCCGTTTTGTTATTATTATATTTATTTATTTATTACTGATTAATTTTTTTTCTTGATTTGTTTATTTATTTTTTTTAATTTTAAATTCGTTTTTTGTTTTTTTTTGGGAAAACCGGATGCGGCCCAGTCTCGCCCAGACCCTAGCTCCAGTGGCCCCCAAGTAAATAGAGTTTGAGACCCCTGCAATAGAGGGACTCACACGCTCTACAAACACTGCCTGTATCTTCAGCCGCGTTTGTCGAATCACCGCCAAATTTGGTACGCACCGTCAGGGGAGTGACGAGCACGTGTGTGTCAAATTTAAGCAAGATCGCTCGGATGAGTTGAAATCTAAATGTTCCTAGTTCGGAGAATGAGGTGCTTTTTCTTGTAAATAAAAATGATCTCATCTGGCCAACCTTTTTATTATTAATTTGACCTTTCCTTTTCATTTGCTGCAACCCGACCAAAAAAAATCCAATCTCTCTGTCGTTACTAAATCATCCTGAGTGCTTTTCATTGACGCCAATTTAGATTTGTTTCTCAACCTTTTTTTTTTTTTTTCTCGCACTGGGCTGTGCCGCCTTTTGATGCTGCGGAGCTGCATATTGGATTGGACTCCATCAAGCTCACAGAAGATTACAGTGGAGATAAGAGGAGGGGAACACTGATTATACTTGCTGTCCGTCACACCGAAGGGCAGAAAGTGGGAAGGCCTTGTTGTTGTTGTTGTTGGTGCACTTACCGGGAACGCTGTTCTTGTTGAAGACACTGAGGATGAGGATGAATGGATGAATAAAGGACAGGGACAATGGCTGGGAAAGGAAAGGGAAATAATTTAAAATTAAGAGCGTCATGGAACTACCAGTTATTCCGTTTTTCATGTCAAATATTCCTTTTGACACTGTGGGCTTTGTGGAATTGATAGGTTTTACTAAAAAAAGACCTTTTTAGTTACCAGGCACTTTTGTACCTCAAGTCATGCTGTTCCACAGTTGGATACCACCTATTGTTTGGTAAAAAAAAAAAAAAAAGACAAAAAGCATATTAAATCAAATGTCAGATTTTTTTTTGCTTAAGTTAAAAGTTTTCAAGCATTTGAATGGCTAAATTAACAAAAAATACTAAAGTATTCAAATTGTGAATGTAGTATTCCAAATTGGCCACTAGGTGTCAGTAATTGTACAGTGAGACACACAAGCACCAGATCTCTGCCGGAACAGACTTTTATTGCATGTTTAAATTCTCACAACAGACAGTAATAATAATCATAATAAATAATAATAATAATAATAATAATAACTGGGTTACTGTTGTGGACCTAACCCAAAAACTGCATGTACTGCATCACACCAACCCAAGACTTTCATGACTTAAATGGCTCATTTAAAGTTGACTATGGGGGTGTTATGTCATGTCAAGAGGGCTCTAATGAGGTTAGGAAAGTCAGCTGTGAAATGAGTCTCTGGGTCTCGAGGACAGTTTACAATTCCCAACCGGCGTCAATACAAGCAGTTGCAATGCCAGCACTGGAGAGAGCGATTAGCCAAGGTTTAGCAAAGTTGAATACATTTATTTGATTTTATTTTATTCTGTGTAGTAGATGACCTGACTACGTTGCCATACTAAAACAGAGTGGGGAAAATATTCCATTCCGAACACGAGTCTCATCCTACAAAATTGGAATCGACAGCTTTGAGGTTGGAATGAAATGCTTTTGTTGTTTAGCAGGTGATATATTTATTCTTTGGCTTTTGGGGGGGGCTGGGGTGTTTCAGTGTTTTGTTGAGTAACTTGGGTGTCTTTCCATCTTTTTAAATGTTTTTTTTTAGCCTCCCCATCTGTCTTTAAATGGAAAACGTCCTTTTTGTTCCCCGACTGTTAGTAAATGTTCCATTGACGCGAGTGAGACATGAGGAAAATGTGACGACGCCGATTGTACGTGTGAACGAAATCGTCCTTCAGGGCTTCAAAGGCTCGGCCAATCACAGGTTGGCTTTGCCTTTTTGTTTTTTGAAATGGACCGTCTTCAATTTGACACGGTCCTGCTGCGACAAAACAAAGCTCCATCACTCCTCTTCCTCTTCTTCCTCCTCCTCCTCTTCGACTACTTCACCACACACACACGCGCTTCAGCTTTAATTGCCTTCCCGCCGCCCTGGAAGCCGAATAATTGCCTCGCACCGTCTGCCTTGTTCATCGCCCACATGCGGTTTCTTGTGTTTTTTAAGCTTGGCGGCCAACGTGCGCCGATGTTTTGCTGCGTTGCGAGGCGACTCCGACTCCAGCAGAAAGGTCAGCTTGTTCTTTCCGAGCCTCGTTGCGGCAACACGAGACAACAGGACCGGGGATCAGGGAGTCCTCTCGGGGTGTTAGTACATAGTACATATGTACTAACTCGTACTACAACTCCTAAGTACCAAGGGCGTACCCACAGGAACAGGAAGTGCTACTAATTACCAATGCATTAGTATATAGCGCTGCGGCAATTAATCGATGGACTGATGATTGAATACACGAGGAACATGAAGGACGTTTCTGTATCTTCTGGCCAAATTCATTCCTTCCAGGAAAAAGCGAAATTCCCAAATCTAATTAATTGACAATTATTTGTATTTAATTACATTTTTTTCTCCAATGTACATATCCTCACTGCAGCTTCTGATGTGAATATTTTAGAATGTCCTCAATCGTGGTTTTTCCGTTGTTATTTTGTAGTTAAATTATTTTTCAGAACACGCTGTGGGCCAATAAAAAACAGCCCCGTACCACAAATGGCCCCCGGGCCACACTTTGGACACCATTCGTCTAGTCTATGGTTTTAACAGACGACCTGACTCATTGAAAGAAGAAGCTTTGTGATGGTTTGGCGGCTGAAATAAAGTTTGGTTGCACCACCAGATGGAAGTACGTTGGCCGAGTGGAGCGTTGGGGAAATGGCGGCGTTTTAGTGTCGCTCGTACCGAAGCACCAGGAGGGAATCCTGTTTGATTTGGACTGATGTGTTGTTGGTCGTGCCTGTGATTGCATATGCCCCCCCCCCCCCCCCCCCCCCCCCGTTCCCCCGTTTCCCCCCGTCTGCGTGCTTTGTCTTCCTGCAAGAAGTGCGGCCCTTCCCATGCTGGCTCCCAGGTTGAGGCGTCTGCTGGATTTACCGCCTGGAAATCCGACGTGGCCTGGCCTGGCCTGGCACGGCACACAGATGTTTGTCTGTTGGAGACACTGAGGCTTAGAAGGCGACAGGAAGCGCCAACACGCTGACAAACCCATTCCGTCACCCTTGCACGCTGCACGAAACTGCAACAGCGGCGCGGCGGCAGAGCGAATACGACGCTCCTAAAGGAGCTTAGGAACAGCGAGAACGCCGACAACCTCCCACGGTCCACGTCGGCGTCAGAGGATGAGGTGGACTTATTGGCTTTACATGCAGGAAATGCCAGATAACACGTTTCCGTGTCCCGCGGTTGCATTTGGAATTGGCAGCTGGACACGGAACGCCTTGGAAGATGAAAACGATGCGTGTCGTCCGCCACACGTTGACCGATCTGTGCACAAATAAACCTCGGCTAAAAAGCGTTCGGACGGCAATATTCGTTCATACTCTGTGGATTTTGGATGATGGATGACATAAATTCCTAGCCACCGTCTGTGTGGCCAATGATGCTTTCAGGGACCTGTGTAAATGCTTCTAAATACATAGTTCCTTACTACTCATACCATTTTAGGGATTATTGATATTTCTATTGATTTAGTTGACTTTGTCTTCGTTTCTGGGGTGCCCGTACCCGCGCCTGGGGTGCCCGTACCCGTGCCTGGGGTGCCCGTACCCGCGCCTGGGGTGCCCATACCCGCGCCTGGGGTGCCCATACCCGCGCCTGGGGTGCCCATACTCTTGTCTGGGGTGGCCATACCCGCGCCTGGGGTGCCCATACTCTTGTCTGGGGTGCCCATACCCGCGCCTGGGGTGCCCATACCTGCGCCTGGGGTGCCCATACCTGCGCCTGGGGTGCCCATACCTGCGCCTGGGGTGCCCATACTCTTGTCTGGGGTGCCCATACTCTTGTCTGGGGTGCCCATACCCGCGCCTGGGGTGCCCATACTCTTGTCTGGGGTGCCCATACTCTTGTCTGGGGTGCCCATACCCGCGCCTGGGGTGCCCATACCCGCGCCTGAGGTGGCCATACTCTTGTCTGGGGTGCCCATACCCGTGCCTGGGGTGCCCATACTCTTGTCTGGGGTGCCCATACCCGCACCTGGGGTGCCCATACTTTTTCCACGTACAAAAAAAACAAAGATTCGACAAATTGAAACTCAACTAAACTTTTGTGTTGCAGCTCATGAAGCGCATCCAATGTTTAATCATAATGCTAATTAATTATTCATTAGTTTTATTTTTACATCATGCCGAGGGCCAATTAAAAAAAACAAAAAAAAAAGAGTTGCAGGCAGAAAGTTGCCCCCAGGCTGCACTTTGGGCCCCCCCCCCTGCTTTGTGTGAGTTTACCCTCACTGCTTATAATTTGCTGTATTAAAAAAAATATTAACAAAAAATGATTATACTGTAGGTGAATAGGAGTACTGTGACTCCTATTTCTTTACTGATGTGGGACGCCATGTTGGTATGCAGAGATGTGGTAGAAGGATTTGGTGGTGTTCTTGTTGAGGAGGGGGGGGCTGTTTGCGTCAGCATCAGGTTCTTCATGGACTTTTAGTTTTGATATTTGACGAGAAGACGGCCTTCCAAACCCCAAAACCACGTAGTACGGACGGAGAGGAAATGACAGCCGATCCGAACAACAAAGATGGAAGCGCTCCGGTCGGTGCTTCCAGATGCAACTACCTGTTTTATTTTGCTGGAGAAAAGGTGCGTGGAGGTCCTGGAACTTTTTCTCAAACCTCCTCTTCGCTCTGCTGGTTTTCTTCCCCCCCCACGCCGCCGGCCTGTCGCTCTCGATGTGCGTGACGTTAATGTGATCCAGCAGGACCGCGGACACGAGGGGAGCGCCAGGGACTGCGGTATTAGTCCTCGGTCGTCTCCTCCGTGAAGGCAGACAAAGATGTTGCAGCACTTTGCAACCGTGGTGGAGAGGGACAGCAGCAGTCACACGGTGTGTAGTTCAAATACACCTCGTAGATTATTCTTCCTCAAGTGTGCATCCTTGAACGGATGCACCAAGCAAGGTGTTGCGCTTGAGATCCACACTTAAATGTCCGTTATCATTCCAATAACACGGAAGGAGGAGCTAGCATGAATGGAAGCTAGCTTAGTTTAGCATGCTGGTGTGGTTGTGTGTGCGCGACTTGGACTGGAGTTTATTTTCACCGCTCCGTGTTTTACCATGCCCCATGAATGAAAAGATTAGATTAGAAAAGTAGATTAGATGAGATTTATTGGTCTTGGGGGAAATTGGACTTCATTGACTGTACATTAAAGGGACATTAAATGTTCCGAAGACGACAACAGCAAGAGTACAGTCGCAGGTCTGACAGACTGATCCGCGGGGGCCTACTATTCAGGGCGGCTATGGCTGCCGGGATCAGGCTTTTCCCCAGACGGGGCCTCCTGGACTTAATTGTTCTGCAGCTTCGCCCTGAAGTGGGATAGCCGATAGTGGGATAGGAATGGATGTAGCGGATGGGATGGATGCATATCATGTTGTTGGCGATGCGAAAAATGGACCTGTTTGATTCCCTCAGGTTGGGTGGCCTGAAATGTATTTTTTTTAATTTAATAATAATTTTGCGCTGTATATTTAATTGAATAAAAATGGCATGTGTGGAATTAAGTTTATCCATATACCAAGTTTTAGCTAAAATAGTGTTGCAAATTTGATGTTCCAAACTTACACGGTAATCCCACGCCACACTGTGGTTTGAATTTAATCACGTTTAAAAAAAAAAATAATAATAATAATTCATAAACAATGTTTTTTTTTGGTTGAGAATAGCCTATTAGTCAAAAATATGCTTTTTTTTTAAGCAAATTATTTCTACCTAAATGTCAGTTTCAAGCAAACAATACAAATATTATGCATTCAAGGATGTAGTATTGTGTATGTAGTATATTTGCTAGGTGTCAGTAATTACATGGATAAGGCGGTAGCCACCACAGGAACTTAAAAAAAAAAAAAAAATCTTATGTCTACTGTCTAATGTGACTATAGGGGTGTTATATCATGTCTAGAGGGCTCTAATGTGTAAATAACTGTATTCGGAATGCTATAAACAGGTTTTCTAAGCTCTAACTACAAAAGTATTCCATTATTATTCCGAAATTCACTTATAGTTGGTCTAAAGCCAGTTAGCCGTGATAAAGGAGGGATTATTCCACACACTTCTACCGATTGTTGCCGGCTTGTAAAAACTCCTGTGGTCTTGAGTCGTAATGAAAACAGATGAACTTTCAAACTAAGCAAACTAAGACTCGGGGGCGAGTGCAGGCCAGCCGGGGCCAGGAGACGGGTGGGGGGGTGGGGGGGTCCAACGCGGTGTGAAAAAGGCAGTTGATTGCTTCATGCTAGCGTGTCACTGGACTGAGCTGTGCAAATTACACCCTGCGGTGTTTGCGGTGGCGGAGTTGCATACATGCGGGGTTCACGGGGGGGTCGCCCGGCAGATGCAAGATGCAGGAAAAGTGCAGGCGGACGCCTGGAGAAGACGCTAACCTGCCTGCTCATGTTTGAATCATCTCGGAGCGACCAGCCAGCTCTCCATCATTCATAACGTATGGCAGGATACCTTCATAAATGCAGGAGGTCTCCATCTGCACTTCCTGTCGAGCTTTCCTGACGGCTGCTCCTGATGCTCCGTCCCATCCGTCCTCCAACGTATCCAAATCTGAATATTGATCTAATCTGAATATTGACAAGTTCACAGCTAGCTAGCTAGCTAGGAATGATTTCAAATGTCTTCAAAGTTTACTTCAAGCATTTTTCAAAGTGTATTGTAAATTGGATTGTTTTGTGGTTGAATACAGCCTATTAATTAAAAAATTATTTAAAAAAAATTATTTAATAATTAAATTAAATAATTAATTAAAAATTTTTGAATTAAAAATAAATATTTAAGCAATTTATTTTTGAATAGTTTAAAGCATATAATTAGCCAAACAATGTAAAATAAAAATCAAAGGCATTCAGAAGACCCATTCAAAGACATAATATTCTGTAATATTCGCCACTGTCATGCTCCTGTAATGTTGGCTGAGACACACAAGCACCAGACTTGATGGCCAGTATAACGGCTTCGAATGATCTCACAATAGGCACAGTGATCCCTATGATGGGCTACTGTTAGCCAAGCTAAAACCCAACTGTGGACCCCCCGCCGTCACTTCCTGTTTGCCCCCTGCTCGCTCGGCTGCCCCCCTTAGTAGGGGAACACTTTTACCTCAAGTGTTATTTGTCTTATTTTCCTCTTATGTCTACTATATTGGGAAATAGGAGCGTAGATGTGACTATAGGGGTGTTATGTCATGTCTACAGGGCTCTAATGCTGGTGTATTTAGAAGGGGTGCTCTAGATGAAAATGTATGTGAACAGGAATCATACGCGTACTTCACCACTATCCCAACAACTGACGGTAGTTCAGAGCCAATGACGAGAGCACGTCGACAATCGTTGACATGACAGATCCCGGGTCAGCTAGGAGCGCCACAGAAGAATCACAGCTTTATTACATAATGACTGATTAGAAATCTCCTATAGAAGATGCGTCCTTTGTGTACTTCCTGTTTACTCAGCAAGCAGTGGAATGGTTTCTCTTCCTGGATGACTTTTCCGTGACCCAAATGCTGCAAACTTACTGGGATTGGGATCGTTCCTGACGGGATTACGCCCAAACGGTCCAACAAAGGAGATCAACCAGCCGAGTAAGACGTGCTTGTGTCCATTAGAGGCTTTTGTTATTGAACGTCTTTCAAGACCAAATGTGGCTGATGCATACAAAAGTGGGCTTAGCGTAGAAAAGACAAATAGTTACATAACGAGCAAAGCAGAACCAATCATATTACAGGGATTATGGGATTTGGCCGCCAAAGCAGAACACAAATAACGTCCGCGGAGGCGTCGTCTCCGTGTGTGTGATGTGGCTTCAGCGGGAGCGGAGAGTTCCCGGCACGTGGTGTTGGTCCAATGGTGTGGTCCTGGGGGCGTTCCCACGCTGTCAAAATGCCATGGCTGGAAATTTCACCATCGCTCATTTAATGGCTGTAGCGGTTGCCCTTTAAATATCGAACCGACGTCCTCGCCGTCGCCGCTCAAATCCATCGGACGGCTTCACCTTCAGTTCAACAAAGCTTGTGTGTGTTACGTTGGTGTACGCACATCGTGAAGAGGCGGGATCTACTGTTGGCGCCCTGTAGTACCGCCCCTTTAATGCTAACCGCTACATTTCCAAAGTAACGAGACTGACTCAGTCGTTTTAATGCATGCCAATGCTCTCAATGCCAAAGTGTGTCTTTATTGTCTTATTACTTATTTGCTCATATCTAGTATATAGTGTAAAAGTGACTATAGGGGTGTTATGTCATGTCTAGAAGGCTCTAATGTTAAAAAGCATATTTAGTTTTTTTCTGCTGTAACTAAATCCATCTGACGGCTTCACCTTCAGTTCAACAAAGTTTGTGTGTGTTACGTTTGTGTACGCACATTGTGAAGAGGCGGGATCTAATGCTAACGGTACGTCGGCGCCCTGTAGGACCGCCCCTTTAATGCTAACCGCCACATTTCCAAAAGAACAAAACCTACTCAGTCGTTTCTCTCAATGCCAAAGTGTGTCTATATTGTCTTATTTCTTCTTTTCTCATATCTAGTATAAAAAAGTGACTATAGGGGTGTTATGTCATGTCTAGAAGTCTCTAATGTTAAAAACCATATTTAGGTTTTCTCTGCTGTAACGGAATCCTTCTGATGGCTAACCCTTCCACATTCCGTGGGTGGGTCTAAGGATCTGGGTCTGGTGCTTGTGTGTTATGTGAGTGACGTCAATGGCCTCCCTGCTCAGGCTGCTCAGCACATCATCAGTTTACAATGTTTGTTTTTATTAATGGGGAAATCAATAAAGACTACCGAGGTAATTGCTCAATTAGAGGGTGTTTTGCCCCCAGGGTGGCACCGGCGTACTTTTCAAATGAATTGGCCTCGTATTAAAAAGCACTTTTTAATCAGAGGCGGGACGTCTATCAAGCCTAAAACACACACACACACTCCGACGTCCCATTAAAGGTCAACAACACTCCTGCTTCTCATTCTGCTGCCATTCAATTACTATTCTTAGAAGACATCGCCCGTTTTTTATCGCTGCTGCTGGATGTGATTTAGGCTGATGGATGGCGTTCCAGCATGCAGCAGCAACAGCAGCAACGCGGGATATTTAGCACTTGGAGAGACTTCTCGGAGACAACGAGCGTGCAGGGAAATAAGTTGAGCAGCCAACATCTGCGCCGTGAGCCGTAAAAAACAGTCCTGCGACATCTGGACGCCTTCAAAGTCCTCCCGGCCTTAACAACACTCCCAAAAACCCGGAAAACAGAATTCCTCTTTGCTTATCTGGTGGCCCCCACTTTCCCGCCTGGCCTCCCTTGGCCGGATTGTTTTTTTTTTTTTTTTTTTTTTAGAGTGCCATGCCTGATGTGATGTGAGCCGCGTTCCCGAAGGTGTGGCGCTCCGTGATTCATTCATCATTTTGCATCGGTGAAAACAGGGAATTGTGAATTCTTGCTATCAAGAGTCTGCAGAAATCGAATAAACAGAGCTGAAACCTTGCTCTCTTCGAGCTGCGACGCTGACATAGTGGTCTGTGTGGGGGGGCCGGGCAGATTTAAGAGACCCCCGGCATTGCTATACTATGCTGTGTGTGTGTGTTGGGGGGGCCGGAGGGGAGTAGAGTGGACCCAGCTCACAATGATGAACCACTTTGCGAGTCAGCAACATCATCACTTCAGCACTGTGACGCAAATCCTTCTCCTCTTCCCGAGGGGGGGGGGCAATAATTTAGAGAGGACATGGAAGGATGGATATTCACTCTCCTGCATTTTAACCAGCTTTTCCTTTAGTGGGTTTTGTTAGTACAGTAAACCTCGGATATATCGGATTCAATTGTTCCCACTGGTTTTGTCCGATATAAGCGAAATCCGTTATCGGAAAATGTCCGTTTTACGCATATATCGGATTTTATCCGTTATAAAAAGGCACTTCCTTGACTATGTTTCCTTGACGTCGTATAGCGGCCTGTCACGATTCGGCGAATCGGAGCGCCACGATGCGGCCATCCGATATATGCGAGGGAAATTTCATGGAAATGCATTGGAATGGGACTGGAGATTTTGTCCCAAATAGGCGAAATCCGTTATAAAAAATCCGATATATGCAATGAATTTTTATTGGAAATGCATTACAGAAAAATCGGTTCTTTTTTATCTGTCCGTTGTGAGCGAATTTCCGATATATACGAGTCCGATATATCCGAGGTTTACTGTAATACAGTCTGGGTGGGTGGAGGCGGGGCTGCTAGCATACACACAGAAGAGTGTAGCCTCATGAAGAGCAACGCAAGGTAAATGTAGTCTAAATTACACCTCGAGTATGAAATATTCGGCGGTATGTGGAGATGGGAATTCCCGTTCCAAGCGACCGGAAGTTTGTCGTTGACTTATTGCGGACTCGGCTTCACGCTGGTGTTTAATTGTCTTGCGTGCGTCTCACGAAGGGAGGGTGTGCAAACGTTTGCGTGATGAGATGTGATGCGCAGTCAAGTGGAGCGCCTTCGCCACCTTCAGGCTCCGTTTCCTGTCGAGGTTTAGCGCCGACGACGTCGCACCCGTTGGTGTGGATGGAAATGGGAACTGTCACCGTGCCGAGAGGAGGAAGACGAGAGGAGCAAGACGTCCCTCCTTGACGCTGACGTGATTGATGCCTCTGTCTCGCTTCCGAGACTATCGCGGCTCCCTTCAGCGTCTTGAGGAAAATCCGTCAAGACAGAATAGAGCCGCAAGCTCTTCCCAAATTCCTGATTTTTTTTTTTTTGTGTTCTGGTCTTCAGCAAAGGTCAAGGCAGGAAGTGGAAGCACAAAGCTCTCCTTCAGCATCCAGCAGTTTTCGGTCGTGAGACTGCGAGCAGAGCAAATGTTTGACAAAAGCGAGCCTCATCATTTATTCATGCGTACGCCGTATGGCGCTCACGGCGGCTCTCACGGTCTTCGAGGGTTTTCTCCGGCCCAAGCGCTTCGCTTCGCTGCAGCCGGAACGTAAAGAATCTCTCGGCCTCGGCGTGGCAGGTTTCATCCTCAAACAATGTCTTTGTGTCACACGCACCGAAAGGCGCTGAAGGAAGTGGCGAGTGTTTCGGCAGGAAGGGAAGGTTGGAGGGTGCGGGTGCGACGCTGTTATTGACTCAGCGCCTGCTTCACGCCTGCGGGAGTGATGGATGGTTCCTATTAAGGTGCGGAGGCAATTAAACAGAAAAAAAAAGACACAATTCTCATCTGTAATCACTCGCCGCCGTGAGGAGCTTCAGAGTAAAAGTAGGAAAGGCGAGGCTGCTTATTTGTTGCTGAGCTCTCTTTTTCATCAGGCGTCTGTCTTGCAGACCTCTTTGGGAATTGGTCAGGGGATTCTTTCAAGCAATACCACTCAACATAGTGGCGTATTCATGCAAAATAAATAATCAGCTTCATTTTTTAACTCAATACTGGACCCAATGATACCATAAGATAAGATAAGATAAGATATGCCTTTATTTGCATTGCACATATTTTTCATATTTATTTGCATATTTCCAGTACAAAATACACAATATAGAAAAATAAACAATATAAACAACCCAAGTATTAACAATATCAACATTCATTCATTTTCTACCGCTTTTCCTCACGAGGGTCGCGGGGGGTGCTGGAGCCTATCCCAGCTGTCTTCGGGCGAGAAGCGGGGTACACCCTGGACTGGTGGCCAGCCAATCACAGGGCACATATAGACAAACAACCATTCACACTCACATTCATACCTATGGACAATTTGGAGTCGCTAATTAACCTAGCATGTTTTTGGAATGTGGGAGGAAACCGGAGTACCCGGAGAAAACCCACGCATGCACGGGGAGAACATGCAAACTCCACACAGAGATGGGCGAGGGTGGAATTGAACCCTAGTCTCCGAGCTGTGAGGTCTTTGCGCTAACCACTCGACCGCCGTGTCGCTATACAAATACAGTATGCAGATAATATGAAACCAGATGAGATATATGACTTGCTAGCAAATTTAATATGAGGCATTATAGAAATACTTCACATAGAACTTAATATATTGCATTTAGAGCCTTAATATTGCATATAGAGGTAGATCAGATATTGATATACAGTAAACCTCGGATATATCGGATTCAATTGTTCCCACTGGTTTTGTCCGATATAAGCGAAATCCGTTATATGCGTATACCGGAAAATGTCCGTTTTACGCATATATCGGATTTATATCCGGTATATGCGTAAATGGGATTTTATCCGTTATAAAAAGGCACTTCCTTGACTATGTTTCCAATGTACCTGGACGCGCAGGCAACGCTGCAAACGCTGCAAATGACGTCGTATAGCGGCACGATTGTCACGATTCGGCGAATCGGAGCGCCACGATGCGGCCATCCGATATATGCGAGGGAAATTTCATGGAAATGCATTGGAACGGGACTGGAGATTTTGTCCGAAAAATAGGCGAAATCCGTTATAAAAAATCCGATATATGCAATGAATTTTTATTGGAAATGCATTACAGAAAAATCGGTTCTTTTTTATCTGTCCGTTGTGAGCGAATTTCCGATATATCCGAGTCTGATATATCCGAGGATTACTGTGTATATATATATATATGTACATCAGATGTGTATGACCCTTTTTAAATAAAGAGGTCCCCCATAGTATATTTGGATTTAGACTGTGAAGGGTCTTTCTACTGGAACACGGGTGTGTGTGGTTTTTATGCTAATGAGCTTCGTTTGTCTCTGACAGAGTGTCTCTAAGTGCTATCCGCTTTTTACGTACACTCCGCATTATAAGTTGGAAAAATAATAATTTAGCATCTTAAGGAGGTTCAAAATGGAGCTTCAAAGTGCAAAAAAGAGACAAATAAAAATGTGTAATTAAGTTATTGCAAGCAATCATTAAGGTTCTATTAGCTTCAGGTCAAGGGAACACCCAGGATGGTCCAACGGAGTTAGCTTATTCCGCCGGAAGAAGTCCTTTGTCAGTGTTGTCTCTGTTGGGAAAAGCCAGTCAATACCACACAGACTTCTCCACTTAACCAGCTGACACCCCTGCACAACCTGGAGCGTCATATAGTTCCATTGGTGCTCTTCTGGTGGATCTCCGTGTCATGCCAGTAACGTTAGAAGCCATGGCGACCGCCAAGGTTCCATTATTTTAGTGTAAAGTGAAAGTACCGAGCCGTTGTTGCCCTTTTTAAAGATGGCAGCCTTGGGTTTGACAGACTTTAAGAACGAAAGGATCGCCGCACGTCAGGTTTTGGAAGGCGTATGAGTGCATATTGGAATCTTTGCCCTCCATAGATGATTGGACATTTTCCAGCGATATCGCCCTGAGCCAGACGCCTGTTCTACGGGCGAAGTGCTCGTTTGATCAGGTGCTCAGCCGTGCACGGGAGCGGGAGTGGGAGCGGGAGTGGGAGTGGGGGTTGTTACCTTGGGAACACAATATTCTCCTAATCTTGCTGCCGGATGCCGCTGTGCTAAATTTTCAGCAATTTGTGGCGTCTTGTTGTGTTTGTGCTGTCGGGAGGTGATGAGGACACTTCAGAGCCTCCATGATGGCCTGATTGCTTGCTGCCGCAGCGACGCCAAATAGAATCATTGGCGCCCTGCGTGGAAACTCTTATTAACGTGGACGGGATGTGATAGGAAGCAATAACGCGGCGAGAGATACAGTAAGTCACAAAAGTGAGTAAAGTCCTCACTTTTTTTTTTTAAATGTATATCTCGTCGGTACTGTGGCGACTCCGTAATCAGGAAAAAAAGCCAAACGAAAACAAACAAACTATTGGACGTAAACATGGCTGCCCTATAGAGTAGTCAGTGTACAGCCTGTATAGCAGGATGGGTTCACTATCCTTTCAAATTGCCGTAATGTGTAGTTGCTTTATGTGCGCTGGCCTCTGTCTGCCACCAGAGGGGGCCAAAGGAGCCCAGAGGGAGGCTGATATCATCGCAGAACCCTGGGAGCAAAATGCATGATGGGGTGAAGTTTAAAATAGCTAGTACCTATTGGTATTTGCCTTGTATATTTCTTACGTAGACTTTGAGTGTCAAGTTGCTGTGTGATGAATTTAAAGGTCTTGTGTGCGCTGGCCTCTGTCTGCCACCAGAGGGAGGCTGACATCATCGCAGAACCCTGGCAGCAAAATGCATGATGGGATGAAGTTTAAAATAGCTAGTACCTATTGGTATTTACCCTGTATATGTCTTTCCTGGACTCTGAGTGTCAAGTTGCTGTGTGATGAATTTAATGGTCTTTGTAAGATGACACTGTCAGTTAGTAGGTGATGATTTCCCATTGTATGACAAGCTTATTGTAGTTTTTTTTTTCCATAGCTCACGTTTGGCTCCTCCCCTTTCATGCGACATTTTGTTGGCAATTTCACTGCTGTGTTATTGTGCAATGACAATAAAGGAACTCTCTGTCTGCCACCAGAGGGAGCCAAAGGAGCCCAGAGGGAGGCTGATATCATCGCAGAACCCTGGGAGCAAAATGCATGATGGGATGAAGTTTAAAATAGCTAGTACCTATTGGTATTTGCCTTGTATATTTCTTACCTAGGCTTTGAGTGTCAAGTTGCTGTGTGATGAATTTAATGGTTTTGGCTCCTCCCCATTCTTGCCACAATATGCCATATGACGTGGGCGTGTGTGACTTGTTGATCTTTTTCTCAAAATTTAGTCCACCCATTTTCTATACCGCTTATCCACATTAGGGTCACGGGTATGCTGGAGACTATCACAGCTGACTTCAGAAATACTGAAATTTGCATCATTTTTTAAATAATAAGGTTAAAACCATAGGACTCATCCAGGAAATACATTTGGGATAGCGAGGTCCCCCCCTTGACTGACATCACGGCCCCCCCGATATATTGAGCTTGCTGCTCTGTGGCGCCCGCAGAAACAAACGATATGATCTCATTTCTATGCCACCATATTATGGGATGGAGAGGAAGTAGCTGATGTTTGCTTTTGTAGTCTTCGATGTTGAACTGGATGCAGAGATGCTGTTTGGGCTCCCTCTTGGATATCATCGTAAACGGAAACATTGGCTTTATTTTCCCAATCGGGATATTGGAGGCTTAATGAGACTCCTTTTTCTTGTAAATCCCACTTTCTATTTTTTATTTTTTTATTGCTTCTTTCCTCCGCGCTCCTCAAGATGATAAATAAAATTTTATTTAAGTATTATTATGCCTTAGCCATAACTTTTATACAACTTACCTGCTTCATTTTTAGTTCAAGCTAAATGTTTTCTTTCTCTTTCTCCTCTGGGTGGTGTGTTGGACGTCCTCGGTGCCGGTGTTCCTCGTCGTCGTCGTCTACCTCGCTTCACCGCCTCCCCTCTGACTCGCTGCTTTTAGGTAAGTGCTGTTTTTAAACCATTACTCACTGCCTGCATCCCGGCCCCTGTTGCATTCTGGGATGGATGCTTTTGTGGCTGTCGCCTCGCACAATGCCTGGTTAAATACTTTATTCTTATCATTACTACGGGATGATGCGTTGATGATCGGGCGAGTCTTTTCCGCCATTTTGGCTGCCGTAAAGTCATCACACTGCGTTACTTGTTTGTTCTTTAAAATGCTGTATCGAGTGAAAGCTCGCTACCCCCACCAGATAATTGTCTTGGCAGGTAAGTGCCACACGGCGGACATGTTTGTTTTTGTTTTGTCATGCCTTTGCAGTCTGAAGGGAGATAGGCGGAGGACCCTGAACTGCACACAGGGACCGCAGGGCTGCAGTAGTACTGGTAAAAGTACTAGTGATCGGCAGTATAAAAATACATATAAAATGCCAAACCTATCTGTGGTGGTCCACATGTATCTGTGGCGGGATCGCAGGGCTGCAGTCGTACTAGTACTAGTTATTGGCAGTATAAAAATACATATAAAATGCCAAATCTATCTGTGGTGGTCCACATGTATCTGTGGCGGGATCGCAGGGCTGCAGTAGTACTAGTACTAGTGATAGGCAGTATAAAAATACATATAAAATGCCAAACCTATCTGTGGTGGTCCACATGTATCTGTGGCGGGATCGCAGGGCTGCAGTGGTACTAGTACTAGTGATCGGCAGTATAAAAATACATATAAAATGCCAAACCTATCTGTGGTGGTCCACATGTATCTGTGGCGGGATCGCAGGGCTGCAGTCGTACTAGTACTAGTACTTGTGATTGGCAGTATAAAAATACATATAAAATGCCAAACCTATATGTGGTGGTCCACATGTATCTGTGGCGGCATCGCAGGGCTGCAGTAGTACTAGTGATCGGCAGTATAAAAATACATATAAAATGCCAAACCTATCTGTGGTGGTCCACATGTATCTGTGGCGGGATCGCAGGGCTGCAGTCGTACTAGTACTAGTGATTGGCAGTATAAAAATACATATAAAATGCCAAACCTATCTGTGGTGGTCCACATGTATCTGTGGCGGGATCGCGGGGCTGCAGTGGTACTAGTACTAGTGATCGGCAGTATAAAAATACATATAAAATGCCAAACCTATCTGTGGTGGTCCACATGTATCTGTGGCGGCATCGCAGGGCTGCAGTAGTACTAGTACTAGTGGTCGGCAGTATAAAAATACATATAAAATGCCAAACCTATCTGTGGTGGTCCACATGTATCTGTGGCGGGATCGCAGGGCTGCAGTAGTACTAGTACTAGTACTAGTGATCGGCAGTATAAAAATACATATAAAATGCCAAACCTATCTGTGGTGGTCCACATGTATCTGTGGCGGGATCGCAGGGCTGCAGTCGTACTAGTACTAGTACTAGTGATTGGCAGTATAAAAATACATATAAAATACCAAACCTATCTGTGGTGGTCCACATGTATCTGTGGCGGGATCGCAGGGCTGCAGTAGTACTAGTACTAGTTATTGGCAGTATAAAAATACATAGAAAATGCCAAACCTATCTGTGGTAGTCCACATGTATCTGTGGCGGGATCACAGGGCTGCGTGCAGTAGTACTAGTACTAATGATTGGCAGTATAAAAATACATAAAAATGCCAAACCTATCTGTGGTGGTCCACATGTATCTGTGGCGGGATCGCAGGGCTGCAGTAGTACCAGTACTAGTACTAGTACTAGTGATTGGCAGTATAAAAATACATATAAAATGCCAAACCTATCTGTGGTGGTCCACATGTATCTGTGGCGGGATCGCAGGGCTGCAGTAGTACCAGTACTAGTACTAGTACTAGTGATTGGCAGTATAAAAATACATATAAAATGCCAAACCTATCTGTGGTGGTCCACATGTATCTGTGGCGGGATTGCAGGGCTGCAGTAGTACTAGTACTAGTACTAATGATTGGCAGTATAAAAATACATATAAAATGCCAAACCTATCTGTGGTGGTCCACATGTATCTGTGGCGGGATTGCGGGGCTGCAGTGGTACGAGTACTAGTGATCGGCAGTATAAAAATACATATAAAATGCCAAACCTATCTGTGGTGGTCCACATGTATCTGTGGCGGGCCGCCACAAATAAATGTATAAATGGGAAACTGACTGAAAGTTTTATACAAGTGTTAGGATGGACTATTGATTATTGTTGATAAGCATGCTGTGATAAAAACAAAGGGGGGGGGGGGATACTCTGTGTGTTCTCTTTCATTAGCATTAGCTTTAAAAATCCTTTCTACCTAAGAGCTAAGTGAATATGTAGTTCACATTTGTGAGTATCAAATTTTGCCGTAAGGTTTTTTCATCATTCTCCAAGAGAGCAGTGGGGGTGAATGAGGTGAGGGAGAATAAAATAAACGAAGTCCTTGCACAGAATCAGAAGAGACGGAGAGGTGAGCATCGCCCTGCAGTGTTCTTCTTCTTCTATTTTTTTTAAAGCCTTTTTCTAGCTTTTTTTTTTTTTTTTTTTGCTGGTGAGTGACTATTTGTGATGCAGCCAACGTGGTTCAGCTTGTTTGCTTGCACGCACGTCCTCCCGCAGACCGCATCACGTCCCACTGCTCCCCCTGGTGGTCGGTGAGGAGATAACATAGCTCATAACTGCTCTTCCGTAAACCTCCACTTGATGGCGCAGTTTAGTCGAGAGTGAGACGTCAGCCGCTGTCGGCGTGCGTGTCTGCTTCCTATTCATTCCTGACTGTAAACATTTGCTCTCCTCCTCGCTTGCGGTGTGATCACTCATCGTGTAAGCTACTCTATTGCTTATGCAAAACATGCCATCAAACGGCTCGGGTTTGACACTTGAACAGCGTCGAGTGGTGCTGGAGTAGTCGTCCTTCATGCAAATCAACGCATTTGTAGTCTGTGCTACTTGGCAGCTTGGAAGAGATGCTGCTGCCAAGGATGCTGGGAAGTCCGCTCCGACGTTAAAGGGAACATATCTCATCATTTGCAAATGCAGACGTGCATTTCAACCAACAGCATTTTTTTCACCATTAATGATTTGGAGTGCATGAGAAAGTATCTCTTTGACCGCATGGTCATTTCTAAACAAGTATATTGCAATAAAGCAGCCATATTTTGCATTTAGTTTGTTTTTGTTTTACCCTCATCTGCATGCTCTTTAAAGCTGCTGGATGCTTCAAATGCAGAGACGGCCATCTTTGTGCAGAGTTTGCATTACTCCGTTTTCCTCCCACATTCCTAAATCATGCTAGGTTAATTAGCGACTCCAAATTGACTTGAACTGGTTCCATCCGCAGGGTATTTCTACATTGGTTCCACATATCAATTCTAGGGTTGTGGGGGTGCTGGAGCCTATCCCAGCGGTCTTGGGGCGAGAGGCGGGGTACACCCTGGACTGGTGGCCAGCCAATCACAGGGCACATATAGACAAACAACCATTCACACTCACATTCATACCTATGGACAATTTGGAGTCGCTAATTAACCTAGCATGTTTTTGGAATATGGGAGGAAACCGGAGTACCCGGAGAAAACCCAAACATGCACGGCACTTGGCCAAGTTTGTGGAGCGCCTTATTGCCCCCCCCCCCCCCCCCGCCCGAATATTGTGATTTACAAATATTCCTTGACCATAAAAACATACCATGGAAGGGTTTGAATGACTTCAAGAATGCTAACTTTAGCATGCTAACACTTTACATAATAGCAATACGTGTGCTTACCTTTTGGAAATGCTTGAAATCTTTTGAAAATTTTCAGAATGTTAATATAATTAAATTCATATTCATAAACCATGTAAAAAAACGCTAGTGTGTTAGCATGTTAACACAATGTTAGCATGCCAACATGTTGCCATAATGTTAGGGGGAGAGCATGCAAACGCTGACGTTGCTTCATGTTGTTGCCTTTGTTTTCCTGCCACCTTACTTTATTGAAATAGCTGCTGTCATGCCCCCCCCCCCCCCGCCCCCCGTCCCCCCAGTCCCCCCCCAGAGCTGCTAACGATTCAACACAAGACATCTCAGACGTGAGCTTTGAGACATTTATCAGGTCGCCGCCGCAGCAAAGTTCACCTGAGACTTATCTTCATGCAGCGGCAGAAGGGGAATTATGTTGTCAAAAGTGACTGTGGGGGGGGGGATAAAGTCCACCCGGTGTGGCTTCCAGACAGCCTATTCCTCCGTTTTCCTTTGGCGGTGGGGCCGCCGCATGGATGAGCACCCTGACCTTTTCCTTTCTGAAAGACTTTAAAATGTTGTCACTCGGGCTGAATGCTGAAAAGAAGCAGCGATGTCTTTGAAAGCATGACACAGTACGCCATAGTCACGGGTTGCCAGATAGGCGTCAGGTGCAGGAATAGCAGCTGGATGGGAGAAGCCGAGGAAAAGAGGCGGGAAGTGTTGCAGTAGGAAATTAGAAAATAGACACTCGTTAGTCATTTCGGGTGGACCCCCCCCCATCACAAAAGGGATGGGATTAACGGACAAGTTGGTGAATTCTCCTATCTTATTATGTTCTGATTGGTGACAAAGCCGGAAAGAGTTGGGAAAAAGTCTTGACTGCAACGTCACACTCCGGAGCGACTTAAATTCCTGGGAATACTTTAATCACTTCTGCACTTCCTGGAAAAAAAAGACATGAAAGCAATCCTGACCAACACGTATAATAACTGTCCTATGCTGAAATATCATCCCGTTGCATAACATTGGTTATGTTTATCTCCAGTTAGCACATACGCTATTGCTAGCGGCTAATGTTGTTCCGGCTGTAGGGAAAAAAAACCCTTTTATCTTTATTACAGAAAGTGGCCCCGTTTAGATTTATGATGTCATAAAAATCTCATTTTTTTCCATCGCAGATGAACACGATCGCTTTATGTTGCCGTCGGCGGATTTTTTTGCACATGCTGGAAAACGATAAAACGTCCGCGTGGGGCTTGAAAGGCGCACAAAGTGATATGAAGTAGATGTCATAATGTAAAATGCACAAATGCACAAACAAGGAACACCTTGCTTTCATCTGTTTTCATCATCGGGGCCACTGAGAGGCTTTTAGTGTCGTAGAAGCGGAGCCGCCGTGAATGGACCGCCGGACTACTCAAAGTTTATCTCCTTTTTCTTTCCACTTCTTCAAACCAAGCATGGCTTCTAAGCATTCTATCTATTGTATCTCCATAGGTAGTACCTAATACTTTATTCATCCCCTTGGGGAAATTTGCATGTTCCAGAATACTTCATAGAAGTAGAATATCTTTAAAAAAAAAAAGCACAACATGAAAAACCGACTTCAAGGTACAGAAAGTACTTAAATAAACAGTTGTACGTCTTCTTCGTAATTGGGTATATCACTTGTTCGGGTTTCTTATTCATTTTGGACGGTTCCACTTCTCATCACAAATAAAAAAAAAAATAAATAAATTAAAAAAAAATATTAAAAAAAAATAAAAAAATAAAAATAAATTAAAAATAAATTCAAAAATAAACAAAAATAAACAAAAATAAAAAAAATAAAATAAAAAAAAATAAAAATAAATAAAAAAATAAAAATAAATTAAAAATAAATTACAAATAAATACAAAAATAAACAAAAATAAATAAAAATAAATAAAAAATAATAAAGGTAATATAAAATCAGACCTCTTCCTGCTAACATAAAGTGCCAGCTTAGCTCTCTGCTGGTCTTTATTTGATTAGCGTACTCTTTTTTTCACGTCTTTGCGCGTTACACGCAATCGCCTGTGGTTTCTGCCCCCCCCCCCCCCCCCATGTTGCTTTGTTGGGGGGTCCGGGCCTCCTGCAGCACGCTACATGAAATTGATTGAGTTTCCCTGCCAATTCATTAACTCCTGACTTCATCAGTCACTCTTTTCATTTTGCATCATTGGCTTGTTTCCTTCTAATGGGATCATGAAGGGGAATCACATTGTCCTTGTTTTCCTCTTGCTTCCTTTTCCTGCTTGATGGAAATCCAACGCGATGATGAAATACTTCTTACCTGTGGAATTTAATTCAAGACGTGAATATTAATTAGGAATATTGAGTATGTGTGTGTGTGTGTGTCAGTTATATCCAACAACTTCCTGATTAAAAAAACAACACATTTCTCCGAGGAACCATGCACCAAAAGCGGAGCGTGACGCAGTTGAGTGGAGCGTGGAGTGTGTTGATGTTGTTCTGCAGGAGCAGATCTGTCCTGATGCGTGGATTAAGTCCAGCGGCGCCGGTCTCCTCGTAGAGACGGGCCTTTTCCCCAGGAATGCTGAGAGGAGATAACTGTGAGCTGTTGGGAACGTTGAGTTTGTGATGGTTGTAGCAGCGGGTGGGGGAGGAGGGGGCCCAGCTGCTTTTTCTTGATTTGTGGTTTAAATTTGGTCACACACACACACACACACACACACACACACACACACAGAAGCATTGCTTTGGTTTTTAGCTAAGCCGCAACACTCCTAAATCAATAGAAGCTTTCTGTGAAGTAAACTCTGCCAAATAAAGGCTACACATGAAGATTCAAACACTCGGAATATTTGGCCCTCGGGTCCTGAAAATGCTCCCACCAGTGGGTCGGCTTTGCTCGTGTTCGTGGGCTGCTGTAGATCAATCACGATGTTGGCTCGGGGACCCGAGTGACCCCCCCCCTCTCTCCCTCTGGACCCCCGCTGTGGCTAACGAATGGAGATGGACACTGTTTGCCGGAGGATTGTTCACTTTCCTGATGACCTTGAGCAAGGGCAGTACACAGTTGCTCCATGTTTGGAGCGAGTAACTCTTTGTGTGGAAGTGGTTTTAGCATTTATTGACACACGCATAAGAATAATAAAGTGCAAAGCTGACTATAGCGGCGTATCTCCCATTCCGTCATTCCCTAGCTTAAATTCGTATCCTGCTGTGGGTTGAGGTGTGGAAAAAGGTGGACTGAGATCGCCTCGGGGGACGTCTGTGAAGGATGGAAGGAGAACAAAATAGTCGGAGCATTGCTAACTCGATGTTCCGCTTTGCTTTGATCAGATTGGTGGAAGGCCAACTCCGCCCACCTGCGATTGAAGCCTTCTTTGGCTTAAAGCAGTACTTTTTTGGTTTAAATACAATACAGCAAAACCTTGGTTTTCATCGTTCATCGTTTGCAAACGGACTCCAGGATGATGACCCCCGGACGGGTACCTTGTGTTGTCTTTTCAGTTGAGTTCAGTCCAGCCCTCCAACGTGACTCCAAAGTGGGCCAGATGAAATCAGATTGCCGAGGAGCTCGAATCCCAGTGAGGGGTCAAACAGGGCGTGCCGCCCCCGGGGGCAAGGCACCTGCTCTGCCAAAACATTCTCAGAGGTGTCCGTGCACACACACTGCGCTCTAATTTATTCACCCGTTCGTGCTTCCCCTCGCGCCTCCTCGGCGGAGCAGCAAACACGAGGCAAAAAAAACGTCGCTACTCCACGGGAACGGCGGCGACGCTCGGAAAAGCATGACATGAGTGCACGTCCTGCGGCGGCGGCGGCGGCGTCCTGCTTATTATACGAGCGCAATAAGCGGCGGTGTGCGGCACCGCCTGCCGGGCACCGCAGGTTATGGTCTCAAACTTTATTGCTTTACTTTGTCTTCTTTGCGACTCTGACAGAAGCTAACGCCGAACTGTCACCGCACGCACGCCGCCGCCGTTGTTGAGGTCTCACATCAGCTGTTAATGTGGCGAGATCCTTCAACGGCATCCGGGCGCCGTCCTCCAGGCTCTAGTCTATCCTGGGAGAGGGTCTCCTGTCTGAAGCTTCTCACCTGCCGGGGATGTTTTGTTTGAGGCGGGACTCCAAGCTACATGTTGGGAACAGAGTGTGATGTCGCCTCGCCGCCAAATTATTCCTAATAAAGCGTCTATGTGCATTTTAAAAAGGTGCTTTCAAGTGAATTCGTTTTTTTTGCGCATGAAAACACATCGAGTGTGTGGCCCGTCCTGGGGGGGGGACGACGTCTCTGCTTGTGAGAAAATGCCGAGGGAAGCTTCACACTTGCAAGAGGCGAGAAGTGAACGGAGGTGTTTGGCGTCCCGAGAGGTGGCGCAACGGTTACAAGTGTTTCCATTTGTGGCTTGAAAAGCTTTGAAACATCCTGTACTCCCATTCCGCCCGCTCGGTCGAGCGACCGGAGATAGAGAGAGAGAGAGAGAAGCAGTCGGAATGCCGATTGGGAACTTTATTGTTGGCTTTCTCACAATCTTTTGTGATAACATTTTCGACCCTTGAATGCAGCGTTTGGCGATCTCTTGATGTTTGCATGGGACGATGGTAATGGTTTAATTTCATTTGAACAATCAGTAACTGTTACATTTGTTCACTTCCTGCTTTCTATAATACAGTTTAAGGTTTTTTTTTTTTGGCATTCTCACTATCTTTTTGAAACAATTGTGATAACGTTTTCGCCTCTGCAAGACCCTTGAATGCAGCATTTGGCGATCTCTTGATGTTTGCATGGGACGATGGTAATGGTTTAATTTCATTTGAACATGCATCAGATTACAATTGAATGCATCACATACTCAGTTCCCAGTTCCACATGTCCAAAAGGAGTAGGAAGAAGCAAAGCTTATTAAATCCTACCCCTCCATCTGGTACTTTTACAATCAGTAACTGTTACATTTGTTCACTTCCTGCTTTCCATAATACAGTTTAAGGTTTGTTTTTGTTTTTTTTTTGTTCTTTGTTTTTTTTTGGCTTTCTCGCAATCTTTTTGAAACAATTGCGATAAAGTTTTCGTTTCTGCAAGACCCTTGAATGCAGCATTTGGCGATCTCTTGATGTTTGCATGGGACGATGGTAATGGTAATGGTTTAATTTCATTTGAACATGCATCAGATTAGGAGAAAAGGAGTAGGAAGAAGCAAAGCTTATTAAATCCTACCCCTCCATCTGGTACTTTTACAATCAGTAACTGTTACATTTGTTCACTTCCTGCTTTCTATAATACAGTTTAAGGTTGTTTTTTTTTTTTTTGGCTTTCTCACAATCTTTTTGAAACAATTGTGGTAACGTTTTGCAAGACCCTTGAATGCAGCGTTTGGAACTCGAGGGGGCGGAGCTGCTAACGGGTACGATCGTAGAGGAACTACAGTGCAATGGCTCCTCACCCCTTTTTAATAACAGAGCCATTTTGTCATAGAACCACCCGGGAACCACCTGTTGACCACCTTCTTATTTATGTCGTCTTATTTTATTCCACGGCTCCTCTCGGAAGTCATTAACGGCAGCCATTACTGTCGGAATGACTCGTCAGACCGGAGTCAGGGAAACTGCAGCCGGACGCCAGAATAATCGGGAACGCTGCCAGACTCCTGGTGCGAGTACGCGGTTCTAGAAGTCCCATGGTGATGATCCAAGGGTGAGCACTCCTCGCCCCCCCTTGGCTTCTAAAAGCCGGGAACTAATAGAAATATTAAGGGAACGGTCGTAGGTCATTGTTGTACATCGACGGTCTCCACAGTGGACGGAATTGTCACTCTGTGGGGTACTTAAGAGTCCGCTGTGACCCCGCTGCTCCCTTTAAAATAAAATGGCAAAAACTGAATGGCTTGACATTCAACAGTAGTGGAAAATGAGCACTTCAAATTGCTCCTTATCTCGTTTTTTTTTTTCTTTCTTTTTTGTAGCCGCTCATTAAAGTTGATTCAAAGTCATCCTGACTGGAGAAAATGCAGAGGATGGGCGGTGGGCGGCGTGCTTGAGTGGCTCCGCTCAGCGTGGGGGACCAGACGGAAATCTACTTGGGCAGGAGGAACGTGGCCGACATGTCGGATTGGCCGCCTCCGCGACCGGGAATCATCAAAGGGGCAAATAAAGAGGAAGTTTGGTCCAAATGGAGATAGGTTGGCCTTGGGGGAGGTCGTCTCTTTCTAGTTCGTGTTGCTGAGTCTTTACTCACCTGGCGCCCGGCGGTCCAAAACCAAAACCACATCACATTGGCATGTAAACGCCGGACCAAACTTGGGAGTGACAAACATTGCGAAAAACCGCAGAGCACTCTCTTCAAATTGAGAATCTTTGTTTGAAAAACAGCTGTCATACATACGTATATAGGATCTTTGACTCTCTTTAAAAATAGCTGGGCGCTCTTGTCATAAGGATCTTGGCGAGACACAGGGCTCCTGTCATGTAGAACATCTTTGACAGGTGAGCTTCTGTCATATCAAGGATCTTTGATTTGTGTTTCTTGGAGATGGTCCTGAATGCAGCAAACTGTTCCTGTTCTATTGAGGATCTTTAACGTCCGGAAGGGGGGAAAAAAAAGCTGGCCACTCCTGTCATATAGAGGATCTTTGACTAGCATCCTTGAAAAGCTGGGCTCTCGTCATTTTAGAGGATCTTTGAGAGATGTTTGTTCCTCAAACACAGCACAGTGCTGCTGACCATATAGATGATCTTTGACTAGTGTCATTATCAACAGTATAGACCTCCTGTCATGTTGAGGATCTTTGTCTAGCGTCCTTGAAAAGCTGGGCTCTCGTCATTTTAGAGGATCTTTGACAGATGTTTGTTACTCAAACACAGCACAGTGCTGCTGACCATATAGATGATCTTTGACTAGCGTCATTATCAACAGCATAGACCTCCTGTCATGTTGATGCTCTTTGAATTGTTGTTGGAGAATGAATACAGCAAAGTCCTCCTGTCATATCAAGGATCTTTGACTTGTGTTTCTTGGAGATGGTCCTGAATGCAGCAAACTTTTCCTGTTCTATAGAGGATCTCTAATGTCCGGAAGGGGGAAAAAAAGCTGGCCACTCCTGTCATATAGAGGATCTTTGAGAGAGGTTTGTTCCTCAAACACAGCATAGTGCTTCTGACCATATAGATGATCTTTGACTAGCGTCATTATCAACAGCATAGACCTCCTGTCATGTTGAGGCTCTTTGAATTGTTGTTGGAGAAGAATACAGCAAAGTGCTCCTGTCATATAGAGGATCTTTGATTAGTGTTTTAACAGTCGGTTCACAAACAGCTGAGCACTCTTGTATGGTAGAACGTTGACAAGCATTTTTGTAGGAGGTCCTCAAAAACGGCACAGGGATCCTGTTATTTAGAGCAGGGGTCCCCATTAATCGTGATGACTCGGATTAATCTAGTTAATCGTCTGAAGCTATCTCTGTGAAAGGTTGTGTTGAATGTCGTTCTTTCCTGAGTGAGGTGTTGTGTGTGTTTGTGTAATATCTACTGTATCTATTCATGTATTGTGTATTGCTCATGAATAGTTCAGGGTCACAGGTAAATCCGGCTGTTGGTTGCGTACAGGAAGAGAATAAAGTCACGCGTCATGGAGCACACAAAGCCACCCCGTTTGCGACGTCGCCAACAGCCCAAAGCAGCCAAAGTTGAGACTGTGATGCGGTGTGCCGTTATTTTGGCCGTCGCCATGGCGCCACCGTAGCATACAGACTCTCATTACCGTGGCAAGATAATGAGTGGCAATATGATGCTTTCAAGGTGTGTGCGTGGGTGGGCGCGACACCGTGTCGCATTTTACAAGCCGCCGCTCGCCTCGACCTCTGTGGGAGCGATGAGCATGCACGCGTTTGGAAGACGGGTGTTAATTACACGCCGCCATCCGCTGTCACGTAACGGAGGAGCGGCGTGGCGTTTGGCTTTGTTGTTCCTTCACTTATTAGCGAAAGCAGGACGGCACAACATGAACAGCTTGACTCATTCGTGCTGCTTTTGGGTCGTCTCAACTTTTTACAGCCGGGGGGACGCAGAACGGAAAAAATGAAAGGATGCAACTTGGTCACTTTGATGTTTTATCCAGCCACGCTTGTCGATACGCTAAGACGTTACCAACATTTCAAGATTTTGTGTACGTGAAATGCTACTAAGTATTAGTTTATTCTGACACTTTCCTTATTTGTTTACAACTTTTTTCTTTAATATTTCGACTTTAGTCTATATGTGCCCTGTGATTGGCTGGCCATCAGTCCAGGGTGTACCCCACCTCACGCCCGAAGATAGCTGGGATAGGCTCCAGCACCCACCGCAACCCTCGTGAGGAAAAAGCGGTAGAAAATGAATGAATGAATGAATGAATTTCGACTTTATTCTTAGAAAATTAAATTAAATTAAATTCTTCCCCATGTTTTCATTCTTTTCTATTTTTGTATTTTTTTTGTAAATGTACTTGTAATTATGACTTCATACCCATAATATGTATGGTGTTCTTGTTAAAATAATTTCTCAAATATTTCAGCTTAAATCATTTTTTTTTGTAAATTTTTTCATGATAAATTATGAAAATTATTATATTTTAAAATATTTTGACTTCATTACATTTTCCCAAAATTCCATCTTCATTATTTTTACGCATAAAACAACCTTAAATTTTTTGTTGTAAATTTTTTCGTGATAAATTATGAAAATTATTATATTTTAAAATATTTTGACTTCATTTCATGTTCCCCAAAATTCCATCTTCATTCTTTTTACGCATAAAACAACCTTAAAAATTTTTTTGAAAATTTTTCATGATAAATTATTATGAAAATTATATTTTAAAATATTTTGACTTTGTTTCATGTTCCCAAAAGTCCATCTTCATTCCTTTTATGCATAAAACAACCTTAAATTTTTTTTGTAAATTTTTTCGTGATAAATTATTATGAAAATTATTATATTTTAAAATATTTTGACTTCATTTCATGTTCCCAAAATTCCATCTTCATTCTTTTTATGCATAAAACAACCTTAATTTTTTTTGTAAATTTTTTCGTGATAAATTATTATGAAAATTATTATATTTTAAAATATTTTGACTTCATTTCATGTTCCCAAAATTCCATCTTCATTCTTTTTATACATAAAACAACCTTAAATTTTTTGTAAATTTTTTCGTGATAAATTATGAAAATTATTATATTTTAAAATATGTTGACTTCATTCCATCTTCATTCTTTTTATACATAAAACAACCTTATAATATTGTCAAATTGAATGTAAACGTTTTCACTTCATGCAGGTGACTGAAGATACATAGCATCTAGCATCCAGCATCACCGGTGGGAGGAGGAGGGGGGGGGCTATTCATACATGCATATTCCTACATTCATATTTCTACATGTCGTCATTAAAAAGCTCGTGAAGCGGAGCATCTGAAAGGCCGAGACAAAGATTTCTCTTTTCTACTCAAGTCGCACAAAAACCGCTCGTTCAAAGGCTGCAACGATGAGAACAGCTAAGCCCCGAATTTGCACAGCCGTGCTGCTCCGACTGTAATTCTCTATTCTATCTCTTAATCTGTTTATGAATATTTCAGCAAGATTGCAGCGTGGATGTGTGTCTCCTCGAACAGACAAGACTCGTTAGCCTGGATCTTTTTGTTTTTTTGCATTTGCTTTTGTTCTTGTGCGGGTGAAGCTTCCCATGCACACGTTGGGGGGGGGGGGGGGGGGGGGGGTCTTATATCCGTGAATCCTGATGCCAAAGTGTACAAGATGGATGTCAGACATGAAAAGGAAGACTTACCCATGAGGGTCAATGTTTCAAAACAAACAACAAGGAGACCCAAATACGTCCAACGGACTAGAAATGTCTTCTCTGTAACTTTAGCATCCGGAAATTGGGTACATATCCGACTGGTATGTGTTGTGCAAAAGTTTAGCGGGTTTGCTTGAAAAACATGGCCGCCATGCCGCTACATGTCTACGTCTATGCACAAGGGTGCGTCTTAGCTACGTATTAGCGACGTATTGTCCATAAATCATTGAGCGTTTTTCTCTAAATACAACTTTAATGGTATTTGTATTGCATGTAAAAGCGCATGTAAACCAGGATTTTCTCCCAGGAAGGGTGAAAATCTGCCAAAAAATGCACCCCCCCCCCCCCCCCCCCCCCCCAGTGTCGCATGTGCTGTTATTTTTCCGACAAACACCCCCCACTGTGACGCTGTTATTCCACCCCAAAGTTTAGACCCTTGTTAAACAGATTGACTTTAATTTTTTGTCTCACACAGCCTGGTGTAACTTTCCAGTGTTTGGCCAAATGACCATGAAATTTGGTACGTACGCTTACGAGAGCACCCGGGCACCTGTGTGTAAATTTGAGCAAGATTGGTTGAGAAAAATGGCGGCCATGGCGCTATATGTCTTAGTGACTAATTGTCCAACAATGTTAGAATAAAATGTAGCTAGAATGAATATAATGTTAGTTATCACCCTTATATCCATTTGCTTAGACAATAGAAAGGAAGGTTCCCGTGACCCTGATCAGAGACCCCCAGCGACCCCCCCCCCCCAGGTCCTGGGGGTGCCTGGATGCGCCAACAGCAACCCTGCGGATGCTCATGTTAATCCTGCGAGAATGTGTCAAGATAAGAACTATAAAACAATAAAAGTAATTACTCTCATATATACACACACACACATAGAAGAAGATAATAATAATAATAAATAAAAATCGAGGAGTGTGAACTGCGTATTCAGAGTGGAGCAGCATGTCACAGGGTATGTGGTTTCACGATCCTCGCTGCGAGTAACTTTGAATATTATTATTATTATTATATCTGTATTTCTGTATTTAAGTGTTTTTAAAAGTGTCACAGGAGTTTGAACCTGACAATCAATCATTGAGCATCAGTCTAACCATCCACAACCAATAGGGGGCGCCACAAGTTGGATTTACACCACTAGGATGGATTTTCAATTGTGCTACAAAACTTAGCGGACTCTAACTCGGGGCTTTTTGGCTGCGTTGCCACAGAATTTGGTACAGCCATTTTAGGGACCGATAAGTGCATGTGTGTAAAAGTGCAGCAAGATTGGTTGAAAAACGTGGCTATAATGCAGCGGAACGTCGAATAGAAGTGTGTATTCCATGTTTATTACTGATATTTCTGGGCATGCCTGCAATGCTAGCACCCACCCACTGATTTTTCAAGAGTGTGTCACTGTCCAATTAGTTGATGTGGCAGACGTTCAGGAATCGGCTGTGTCTCCGCTAACAGCCTGCATTCGGAGAGGGCGAAACGAGGGACAGAAGAAGCGAAGAATGGGACGAAGGAAGGAACCGCGCGGTTCAATGCCAGCAGATGATTTGCGGTCAGAAAAGAACAATAAATAGTTGGCGCGAGTTGGTCTTCTTTTCTGCTCCGTGAGGAATTGTGCTGCACGCGTGTTTGTGTTGTGCAGCCCGGAGACGTTTTTTTGCCGGCGTTGGCGTGCGACGGGCGGAGAGAGAGAGAGAGAGAGAGAGAGAGGGAGGAAAGGAGGGAGGGAGTGCGAGCGGAGGTGAGATGTGTGCTCCTGAAGCGCCATCTCATCAGCGGATGGAGCGTTTGACGAGGTGGCTGCACATCAGCACGCTGATGAACCGTGACGAGGCCGAGGTCCGCTCCCGGCTGCCCACATTGTTGGAGACATGTCGGCACTTTTCCAACATGGCGTTCCTGGCACGCGTCGCATAAATACTTGATTTGGGCCAAAGTATCGAAAGTGACGTTGGAAGAAAGCGCGGCGGTGCTGCACACTTTGTTGCTCCAGACGTGTTTCCGTGGGAATTGATTAAACGTCTCATTTTATAGCATTTTTCATCCATTTTATTGGGCATCTTGTCCAAAATCTAACAGTAATGCTGGAATGGAGAGTTTAAAGGAGCTTTTAGTTTTGTGCGTCTGTGGCTTTAATGCTAATTAGCTGTGTGTGTCCAAGCACTTAGTCTACTTTTTACATATAAATATGCTACGTTTTGTTTTTTTTCATTCATTTTCTACCCCAGCTGTCTTTGAGCTGGACTGGTTGCCAGCCAATCACAGGGCACATATAGACAAACAACCATTCATACTCACATTCATACCTACGGACAATTTGGAGTCGCTAATTAACCTAGAATGTTTTTGGAATGTGGGAGGAAACCGGAGTACCCGGATTGGAATTGAACTCGGGTCTCCTAGCTGTGAGGTCCGCGCGCTAACCACTTTCCACCGTGCAGCCCCTAGTTTTAGTTTATTTTTAGTTTTATTTTTGTTTATAAAAAACATCCAAAGCTCAACAAACCAACCAAAATCAATCCAAATAAAAATACATATGTATATATATATATAAACATATATAAAATATTCGAAAGGGAGTAGGAAGAAGTCCAAACTAATGTAGTCCCACCCCCCCAAACCACCCAGATTCCAACCTCATCCCAACAAAAACATTTATTATTCCTTATCCACACAGAAAAAAACCCTAGCTAGACATTTTGTAATATTAATAATTGGGCCGGGGGGCACCAAATGCTAACATGCTAACAGCAACATCAAGCTTTGTGATCTTATTGGTTAAAGGAAAATGGATGAAACTTACAACAGCCACATCGGTAGCTGACGGAGAGTTGGCGGAGCTCACTTGTACGCCCGGGTGGGCGTGTACGAGTGATCCGCCAATCATTGGCCGGGCTGATATCGTTAGCTAACATCCGCCATTTTGACACATCTGCATAAGGGATGAATTTTAGCTGGAACGCAGCTGAGAGGAGCGTGGATCAAGCTAGCTTAGTTTAGATTTATCAGATTGCTTGGACTGGCAACGTTCTTTGGCCCCATGGCAGGTTATTTTGCAGTACAAACAGCCATGCAAAACCCAATCATATATATTGGAAAGTGTTTTTCCTTCATTTTGATCCTTTTAAAGTGGGAATTGTCGGTCTATTGTGCCAGCTAACTCCCTTCTTCCGTTTGGGAGCACAGGCCCGTGCACACCCCCCCACCCCCCTAAGGGTTTTGTGTATTTGCAGGCAGCTGACCCGCTTTGGCGCTGCCTGGGAGAGGAAATGTCAGCTCCAGCCAGACTGCGGGGGGGGGGAGATGTCGAGCTTGTCACAGTCGCCGGGATGAGTTTGTGATGCTGCGTCAGTATGACTCCAAGAGCGAAGACCGGGTGGACGGGAGGGACGTGTATAATGTAGGTTGATTGAAGGGTGGCGCCGGATCGTCCAAACACAGGAAGAAGTGGCCCCTAAAACCCCCCCCCCCACACCGCCGCCGCTCGCTAATAACGGTTATTTGTGTTGACACGTGGAAATCACCACCTGTGGCAGTCTTGCTCTTTCCTGATTGTGATGTTTTCCATTTTGTTGTTCCTGCCGGCGCTTCTTCCGAGGGCTCTTATCAGGGAGCAGCAAGCGGCGCCGACGTCCCGCTCCGACCACCCGTTTGTCTGTTTGGTGTCGCCGCTGATAAACTCTTCAACGTCAGTCTCCGCCGCGTCTTCTTTTTGACGCCAACATTTTGGTCATCGTTTGCATTTCCCACTCGCTCAGCCGGCAGAGACTCCGTCTGATTGGACGAACTTATTAACTCGCAAGGCCAGAGCACGGATACTTCAAATGACGGTGAATACTTCCAGCACTTTCCCAAGCCGGAAACTTTGCCGGAGGGATGGTCGATACTGCGAGTATTGGTATCATACTGGCTCAGTATCACCGATACCAGTACTTTTACTTGGATATTTGTATTTAAATACACAATACTACCTCAAGTTGAGAATAACAAATAAAAATAAACAAGTCAAGTGTGAAGAAAAAGCTTAAAATCGAGATAAATGTCGCCGTACAGACTTCGGGATGTTTTTGTTTCGGGTAAAATAAAAAGCCGGCTTTTTTTTTATTTGTCTTGATGTTGCGTCGGGCGCGTCCTGGGGGAGCGATATCAGGCGGGATGTTTGACAAATGAGAGGCGCCTCCGTTTATCAGCGACGGCGTCTCTCGGCAGGGGAATGTTGAAGGTGTGATGGTGGGTGATTGGGGGGGGGGGGGGGCAAACGCGCCCCAGCGTGACGCCAACTGTTTACATTTCAACAGTCAAATGAAAGATTTCGTTTTTGTTTAGATGTTTTCCGTCCCGTGGAGGCCATCTTCATTCCAGCACATCAACATGTGGATGGAATGTCGATATTTGAGACTCTTCCCGACAGCTACATTTCCGACTCGGAGCGCCACGACATTCCAAGTGTGGTCTGTTGGTGCGCGGTGGGAGGGGCCAGCGTGTTAAAATTTGATGCTGATGTTGCTGGATGGCTCCTCCAAAATGTTGTTAGTCATTGTATGTTTGTGAGCTATTTCAAGGAGGGGGGGGGGGCTTTTTATTTAATTTATTTATTTTTTTGGCCTGCAGAGGCTGTGAAGCATGAAAGCGTGGAGTGATGAGTGTGTGCGGTGAAAGGCCGCTCTATTAGCGGTCCGCTTCCAGCCTGCTGGGTCCGCTCGCTGCTGCCAAGCGACATTATTATTGTTGCGTCGGCTGTTTATTAGGCGGCGGCGTGACGCAAAAACGACTTCACTGATTTCCAGGAAAGTTTGTGCGGCGGCGTGGGCTAACAAGGAAAACATTACTCATTTGTTTTTCACATTTGGCAGCTCGGAAAAGTCACGTTTTTCTCATTTTGGCACCAAAGTGGACGTGTGGATCATGCAAATAGGAATAGTCAGTTCCGGGGTCAAGCTGTGGCCGTCATAAAACATTTTCTGACGTAAAGACTGTTCATGATGCTATAGTTTGTGCTGTTTTTAAAGATAATAGAAATGGCATTGTGCATCTGATACCACTGTATTTTGCCACTGGTGTACCTAGCATGCTTTGCGGGCACTGCGCCCATACATGTATGGTTGTTGTTAGTTGTGAAGCGACTTCCAAATGAAAGAGCGTCTTCCTTCTCCCACGCGACTAATGAGCGCCGCCGCATCGCCGTGGCAACCCGAATTGATGCGTGGCTCACATGGTGGCATCCAACGGCGCCACTTTGGAGACATATTTTGGAAAGAAAAGCGCTTTGAGAGATGGACGGAGCCGCTGAGACTTGGTGATGAAATTCCACAAAGGAGAGAAGTCAGTCCGGTCCACGGGGGGTGCGGCCTCAGCTGATGTAAGAGCTGCAATTTGGACGTGAAAGTACCCCCCCCCCCCCTCAGTCAAGCCAGCGTGTCGATAAGCGGCCTCTGGACTCTCGGTGACTTTTGTTGCTTTACTCTCAGATATAACGCAACCCCCTCGTCTTATTTATGTGTCGTTCTGGTGGGGCTAGGTTAGGCTAGGACGTCTTAGCAAAGGTTGTTTGTTTTCGTTTTTGCCAAATATTAGGACGGAGGTGGCCAAGGAGCAGACTGGGGGTCATTTTTTTAAATAGGTCATCAACAGAGTGGGCCAAAAAGGAAAAAAATAATTAAGTGAAAATATGAATAATTTTCATAATAATGTAATATTATTAGTGTAATATTACAAAAAGTGAGGCAATTTTAGTAGCATGCAGTTGAAATATTTATTGTTGTTTAATTATTAATATTTTAATAACAAAACAGTAAAGTTGTCATTTTGTCTGTTAGCTTTGAGCTCCCTTTTGCTACGCAGAGCAATCGTAGATCCCCCATGGAGATATGGAGGAGGAGAGGCTGCATAGCGGGATTATTAATATTTTAATAATATTATTATTGTAACATTATGAAAAAAACTAACAAAACTGTAAAGTTGTCATTTTGTCTGTTAGCTTTGAGCTCCCTTTTGCTACGCAGAGCAATCGTAGATCCCCCGCGGGGATATGGAGGAGGAGAGGCTACATATCGGGATTATTAATATTTTAATATTATTATTATTATTGTAACATTATGAAAAAAACTAACAAAACAGTAGTTGTCATTTTGTCTGTTAGCTTTGAGTGCCCTTTTGCTACGCAGAGCAATCGTAGATCCCCCACTGAGATATGGAGGAGGAGAGGCTGCATAGCGGGATTATTAATATTTTAATAATATTATTATCGTAATATTATGAAAAAAACTAACAAAACTGTAAAGTTGTCATTTTGTCTGTTAGCTTTGAGCTCCCTTTTGCTACGCAGAGCAATCGTAGATTCCCCATGGAGATATGGAGGAGAGGCTGCATAGCGGGATTATTAATATTTTAATAATATTATTATCGTAACATTATGAAAAGAATTAACAAAACAATAAAGTTGTCATTTTGTTTGTTAGCTTTGAGCTCCCTTTTGCTACACAGAGCAATGGTAGATCCCCCATGGGGATATGGAGGAGGAGAGGCTGCATAGCAGGATTATTAATATTTTAATAATATTATTATCGTAACTTTATGAAAAAAATAACAAAACAGTAAAGTTGTCATTTTGTCTGTTAGCTTTTAGCTCCCTTTTGCTACGCAGAGCAATCGTAGATCCCCCACTGAGATATGAAGGAGGAGAGGCTGCATAGCGGGGGTTAACAGAAAAAAAAGACAGTATAAAGGTTCCTGGTATCAGCCATGTTTACCCTCTGTCGTCATGGGGAACATGAGACGGAAGCGCTAATGCACTTTTAGCTCTATTTTTCATATTTATTTTGGTTTAATTTTATGTCCGCAATGTGCCGCCGGCCCAAAATCCTAATCCCTGGGCCGCACTTTGGACACCCCTGCATTCAAGCAGGTTGGCCGTGTTGGTTCCCAACAAATCGGGAGGTTTAATCTCGTCTCTCAGCGTCGGCTTCATTAAATCTCCTCTTTAAATCCGCTGGAAGATCATAAACTATAAAAAAAAAAAATCAAATAGATGTTGGCATTTTGCTGAACGCTTTTATTGAAAAGGTTGGTTGGAGTCCGCCACAGATGGCTGATCATTTTTAATTAATTCTCCGCTTGAAATTAATTAGTGTGTCCAAAGACAAATAGTTTACACAGGCTTTGCACCGCTGCAGTTTGTTAGCAAGCCGCACTGACAGCTGGGTTTAATGAGGGCGAGCGGGGGTGTTCGCCGGCGCTCCGACCCCCCCCGGCCTCTCATCTTCTGTCAGGTCAGCGGGCCGTCATGTTGGCCCCCGCTCCCTCTCGCCTTTTTCTTTTTCGCCAGACGTCAAAGCGCCGTGCGTGTTGGCCGCCGTCATCTCACGACACAAACGCGCTTTCACGTTGGCCGCGACCTCTGCTCTCTGATGTCTTCTTCTCTTTCAACATGGCCGCTTCCATACAGGAACATCCAAACGCTGCAAAGATGAGATGAAATAATCAAAGCTACAATTTACCGCAAATCAATCCAACCTGAACACAGCTGTATCTGCCCTGCCATTGGCTGGCGACCGGTCACTCACAGGCGGCTGGGATAGGCTCCAGCAGGACCCAAGTGTGAGGGTGGCTGGGTGCTTCCAACTGGTGCCGGATATTTTGGTCCAAGTCTGGCTCCTAAGTCCTGAAGCGTTTTTTTTAAATTTTCAAAATAATTGATTACCTGGTTGTCAAATTCTGACGACAGATGAGTAATCTTCAAAAATAAAAGCACCAGGCAAAATATTATTTAAAGGGGAACTGCATTTTTTTTAAAATTTTGCCCATCATTCCCAATAGTGCGAAAAAACAAGTTAATATGAGCTAGCTAACAATGGACATCATAGGAAATATTTATTTTGATGCCATAGCCCTCACAAAAATAAAAGCACCAGGCAAAATATTATTTAAAGGGGAAGTGCATTTTTTTTTTGCCCATCATTCCCAATAGTGCGGAAAAAACAAGTTAATATGAGCTAGCTAACAATGGACATCATAGGAAATATTTATTTTGATGCTATAGCCCTCACAAAAATAAAAGCACCAGGCAAAATATTATTTAAAGGGGAACTGCACTTTTTTTTTTTTTAATTTTGCCCATCATTCCCAATAGTGCGAGAAAACAAGTTAATATAAGCTAGCTAACAATGGATATCATAGGAAATATTTATTTTGATGCTATAGCCCTCACAAAAATAAAAGCACCAGGCAAAATATTATTTAAAGGGGAACTGCACTTTTTTTTTATTTAATTTTGCCCATCATTCCCAATAGTGCGGAAAAAACAAGTTAATATGAGCTAGCTAACAATGGATATCATAGGAAATATTTATTTTGATGCTATAGCCCTCACAAAAATAACTCAAAACCCCAACAGCGTTATATTTACATAACTGACTTGTATATCAACCAAGCTACGGCAATATTGTTATCGTAGCAGCTAGCATGAAAAACTATTTTTATCTGGCGGACTAACACGACGCCTCGCTAGCACTAACTCACCAAAGAGTTTATACCTAGCTCTCAATTTCACTACGAGATGCTCGTTTGGCGTCCGCATTACCTGACGTGCTGGAAGACACAGCCATCCAAATGATTGTTGTTGTATCTATGCTGCTTATTGCTGATTGAATTAGCATAAGTAGGATTGGGAATGATGGGCAGAATTCCCCAAAAAGAAAATTTGAGTCCTCTAGTCATGACATTAGCGATTTTAGCATCAGATGTTTTTTAAGCGTGGCTCTCTACAACAATCTGAACAATAAGTACACTTCAAATCAGTCATGTGACCATCCAGTTATCACGTTGTTTGCCGTTACTTTTCCGGCTGAGTTGATGAACACCCCCCCCCCCCCCCACCCCCCTTTCGCCTCCCTGGCCTCGGCACCTGTCTCCATCGCTGTTGCTGTCTTTTGTCTGGGGTGGCTTTGCATCGGTCAGCCATGTGTGAAATTAAAGCCGCTGCCGCCATCTTGCCCTCCCTCGCCCCCCCTCCCCATCTCATGCGGACTGAATGAAATTACACAAGCGCCCTCGGATTGTTTTGTTTGTGTTGTACTTGTAACGGGTGGATGAAGGTGTTAGCTGAGACGTACGCAGGTGGACGTCGAGTCTACCTGGATGCAACGTTAAATAACAGTCATGTGACGTGCAGGTGACGATGTCTGCTTAGTCGTCACTGAGGATGGCGATGGAAGTGTCTGCAGAGGAAAGCATTTCCTGTCTGTTTTCCCGTCTTAATCCTGTTTCGCAGGAGAGAGCGCGAGGCCTCTGAGTCAACGCCGTGCATCCAAACAGGCCACAACTTCCTCCGTTTTATTTAGACCACGTTCCCGCGTTCTGATACTACTCCTCGCACACCAAACTACTACGACTCTTTGATTACCACCGCGCGGTCGTAGAGTAAAGCAGCTCTGCAGGAAGTCGACTAGGAAGTTCTATTTCTCTTCCTCCTTGTGCTTTAAGAGGACATGGAAGGTGTCATCACCAAAACCGTGTTAGCACGCTAGCAACAGAGCTTCGGCTTCTTGATAAAACAGATGATCATTCTGCGGGAACAACCTATAACCTCGCCAGGCATGAGCGCCGTGAACCAAATGCTGGCTGTACTCTTTAAATCCCAGCGGCACAGTTTGGAGTCCAAATTACAAGTCCAAATGTAGCATGACATTTCAATATTACATAAAGATGGTATTATTTTCAAGGTGTAATATTCTGGAAAGCAAACAAAACAATTTTTGGTAAAATTAGGTTGCTAAAAAAGTTATGAGAATAAAGTCAAAATGTTAGAAAAATTGAAAAAAAATATATAAAAAATTAGAAAAAAGAAAAACATTTCTAAATAAGCATATTGTAAACAGAAAAACACTGCCATTGTAGGAAAATAAATGTAAATAAAAAATTATATGAGGAAAAACATTATTTTTGTAGATTGAAATATTAAAAAAAATATATTAAAAAATATATTTTTGAAAGTCGCAATTTTTTTTATTAAAAATAAAAAAGTCACAATTATGAGAAACAAGTATTTTTTTTAATTAGGTTGGGGGGAAACTCATAACAGAATGGTAATAAAGTCATAATATTACAAAAATATAACTTGAAAATACGGAAGTGGCCATTTCATGCTTTTATTTATTTTTATTAATTTTAATTTTTTGTTATGGTTTAAGGAGTAGAAGCCTGACTACGCCTGACGCCTGCAGTGCCCCCATTCCCAACCAAAACATCCAACCTGGAAACATGTACTGTGACCCCCCCCCCATAGTTCCCAAAGTTATGAGAATAATGTCAAAATATTAGTAGAAAAATGTTTCTAAATAAGCATATTGTAAACAGAAAAATGCTGCCATTGTATATAAATATATACTTATTATTGTATATATATATTATATATATATATAAGTATATATTGTATATATACTTATTTAATAAATGTGAATAAAATGTTATATGAGCAAAAGCATTATTTTTTGTAGATTTTAAATATTTTAAAAAATATATTTTTTAGAAAGTCGCAATTATGAGAAATAAATTAAAGTTTTTTTTTTTTTATTTGGTTGGGGAAAACTTATAACAGAATGTGAATAAAGTCATAATATTACAAAAAAACTTAAAAAAAAATACCGAAGTGGCCATTGCATCCTTTTACGCCTGACGCCTGCAGTGCCCCCATTCCCAACCCAAACATCCAACCTGGAAACTGGAAAATGTACTGTGACCCCTCCAACCCCCCCAATAGGCCGTCCCCACAAAGTCGGACCGTGCATTCATTAGCTAAAAGCCGCGTCCCAATACTTTTGCCCGGTATCAACAGCGCCGCTCCCGTTGGCCTGGCTTGTCTTGCCGGTGGCTCGATGCCGAGTACAAAAGGCGCTAATAGCAAATGTATGACACTGTCAGGGAATTAATAGCTTTGGACTCAAACACTTTGCCACGTGATGAATGTTTCATTTTATCATCCGTCACCTTTCACTGCCTGCTTCGTTTCTCACTTTTGCTCTGCGATTATCAACCGTTTGTGTGCGTGTGCGTGTGTGTGTGTGTGTGTGAGTGACGCTAAATAAGAAGACGTCTTTGGCTGAATATTCAACACCAGGCTCCTTGGCTAATAAACAAACCAGGACATCAGCAGTTATGAATAATCTTGTTTTGATGTAACAAACACGAATCAGACATTTGTACCTCTAGAACTGTTCTTCGTTACCTCGCTTAGCATGATGATGATGACGACGGTGACGATCTCCAGGCTTTTTGACTGCCGAGCGGCCGTCAGCTTCTCACTCCAAAAGGCGTCCAACTGAGCAGAAAAGTGGCACTCTGACTGGCGGGAGCCCATCAGCGTGTGTAGTAATTAGCTCCTCGGCTCGCCGCAAATTAGCCGCGCGACGCGTCGCCAACGACCGCCGCTGGCGCGCTCCCAAACTCCTCCACGGGGGAGTTTGGATCAAAAGCGGATAAAGTGGAAGAGCAAAACGTGCAAACGCATCAGGCTTTGATGATTGTTTGACCTCCAATGTTCCGCTATGATGCCGGTCGGGTATTTGGCAGCCATATTGGAAGTCCAAAATTAGACAGTTTGAAGTATTTTAGTAGGATTCAGTTTTTGGGTCTGTAGCTTTAATTATGATTCTGTTTTTTTAAAAAGCTAAGTGATGCTAAAGTGCTAATATTACAGCAACATCATGCTAGGTTAGCTTGTCGGGTGAAGAAAGATGATCAAAATCCAGGAATTGATTGACATGACAGACGGTTTTGAGACGTGTAGCAAAGTCTACACTTTGTTTTTTTCCTTCATGGCGTCATGAAAAGCTTCACTCTAAAAAGCTAAGTGATGCTAAAGTGCTAATATTACAGCAACATCATGCTAGCTTAGCTTGTCAGCCTGAAGAAAGATGATCAAAATCCAGGAATAGCTTTAATTCTGATTCTGTTTTTTTTTAAAAGCTAAGTGATGCTAAAGTGCTAATATTACAGCAACATCATGCTAGGTTAGCTTGTCAGCCTGAAGAAAGATGATCAAAATCCAGGAATAGCTTTAATTCTGATTCTGTTTTTAAAAAAGCTAAGTGATGCTAAAGTGCTAATATTACAGCAACATCATGCTAGCTTAGCTTGTCAGCCTGAAGAAAGATGATCAAAGTCCAGGAATTGATTGACATGACAGACGGTTTTGAGACGTGTAGCAAAGTCTACACTTTGGTTTTTTTCCTTCATGGCGTCATGAAAAGCTTCACTCTAAAAAGCTAAGTGATGATAAAGTGCTAATATTACAGCAACATCATGCTAGGTTAGCTTGTCAGCCTGAAGAAAGATGATCCAAATCCAGGAATTGATTGACGTGACAGACGGTTTTGAGACGTGTAGCAAAGTCAACACTTTGATTTTTCCTTCATGGCGTCATGAAAAGCCTCACTCTAAAAAGCGAGGGAGGATGATGATGATTTTTCTCACGTTTGCCGCTCATAAGCAAGCTCCACGGAGTATAGTGTTTATTATTCCGCGCTCTCTCCGCCGTGTACTTCTCCACGCCGCCGACGTGTAAGTGGACTTAAGCTAGCGGCGTGACGCCATGCTTGAAAAGACAGAATATGAAAGTAATTACTGGAAGGTTTTTCTCTTTTAGCTTTCAGCATCTTCTCAGACGTTCCAGTTGATTTAACAGTGGGAATGTGTTCTTGGCTTCGGGGGCTGCATTGTGCTTACAGTAATTAACTTGTGTGATGTTTGGGTGCCCAAAGGACTAATTGGAACTCCTTACTTATTTAATGAAAAATGATATTTCTACACCGTGGGGACGTACGTCCACAGCTCGAGGCCCTCGGATTTGGAGGGTTCTAACGAGACATGAGGGATTCCCTGGTACCCTGAAACAAACATGGCTGACACTCCAGGATCGGCGCCTTACTTCCACATGGTGCTGTCAGCTGTCGATCACCTAGCGGAGAAACCTCTAGATGATGATCCCCGTGTTGATGATTAGTGTCATGATATAGAAGTGTCTTCAGCGAGGCACAAACCAGCCGTGGCGTCCTCATCCTGTGGACCAGGCTTTGGGAGGAAGAATCGCTAGAAAGCATACCAAAGCTGCCGCATGTCAAGGTGTGGAACGTACACACAAGGTGGCTAAATAGCTATTAGCATTCTTCTTCTTCTTCTAAGGGAATCTTAAAGAACCAAATTATAGAATGAGAACCAGATTATTTATTCCTAACAACAATACCCAATACAGATACAGCTTATCTGCAGTCCCTGTATGCCTACAAGTAAGCGGGTCTTTTTGTGTGAGCGCGTGTATAAGTATCTTTTGTCTCTATTTGTGAGACTATGTGTTTGTTTTAGTTTTTATCTTTAGCTAGCAAAATTGAGCAAATACCTTCAGTAGTAAATGCAAACGATTGCAATGCCAGCACTGGAGAGAGTGGTCAGTCTACCCAGCCAAGGTCTAGCGAGGTCCGAGCTCTTTCTAAAATGAATGAGTTCCTCTTCCTTGTGTGCCTGCCGTGGGGGCGGTCCCAATGGTCGGCAAACTTCCCGTTAACGGTTTGTTGGTGTGTTGGTGTGATCATGGCTCAGGGGCTTGGCGTCTCGGCCAGGCTTCACTTAGCAACGCGTCCGGTTCCGGGGGTTGGATCTACATCCTTGGGATTCAGAAATTCTCCTATTAAAAGTGGACTTCCTGGAATAGCCTGACTCCCAGACTTTGATCTTGGAATGAATAAAGTAACTTTCCGGAAATTCTCGAATTCTACAATCTATAGGTTAATTGTTTTTCAATCAGGCAAACAGGTAGCCCAGTTTGGACTATGCTAGTTTATCCTGCAAGAGTAGCTAGCATGTTATAATTGTAAAGTACGAATTCCTGTGCATGTGTGGGTTTTTTCCGGGTACTATGGTTTCCTCCCGCATTCCAAAAACATGCTAGGTTAATTAGCGACTTCAAATTGTCAATTCAAAGGTATGAATGTGAGTGTGAATGGTTGTTTGTCTATATGTGCCCTGTGATTGGCTGGCCACCAGTCCAGGATGTACCCCGCCTCTCGCCCCAAGACAGCTGGGATAGGCTCCAGCACCAGCGGTAGAAAATGAATGAATGAAAATCAACACATAATGTATATTATACATTGTAACTAATGTGTTAATTCAGTATCTATGACTAAAATGTAAATTAATCCGTTGTCTGTTCCTCTCCATCTTCCAGCAGCAATGGCGTCTTAATTAAAGCTATCTGTGTTTTCCCTGCCAATCGAATATTCCAGTCCAGCTGTAATCTCTCTCTCACTCGGACTCGAACTGAAATCCTCGCTGGATGAGGCGGATTACCGGAAGCCTTAAATAGCCGCTATTTGAGAACTTGCATGCGTGGAGCCAAGCGCAAGGACATCCAACGCCATCACCCCCCCAAACCCCACCCACCCCCACCTTTAAGATGCAAAGCAACACGGACAGATGAATGAGCGAATGAATCTCAGGTGCAATTTCACACGGCGCACAAAGACGTGTGCTCACATGTGAAGAGATTATGCTAATCCACTCACTTTCATCCTCCCGGATGGATCCCCCGCTCGGCGGGAGGCATTACCATAACATCTACACCCAGGCCTTGATTATGCCGGAGCGCTGATATGTGCTCTAGCTTCCTATTTACTGTCGCACCCTTCATTCACTGCACGATGAGCATGATTTAGCCATCAAATACAACTACACATTTCATATAGTACTGTATGATAGCATATACTTGAAAAAAAACATGAAAAGCAAAATAAGTGCTTAAAAGTACACATGAACTACAGTAAACCTCGGATATATCGGATTCAATTGTTCCCACTGGTTTTGTCCGATATAAGCGAAATCCGTTATATGCGTATACCGGAAAATGTCCGTTTTACGCATATATCGGATTTATATCCGGTATATGCGTAAATGGGATTTTATCCGTTATAAAAAGGCACTTCCTTGACTATGTTTCCAATGTACCTGGACGCGCAGGCAACGCTGCAAACGCTGCAAATGACGTCGTATAGCGGCCTGTCACGATTCGGCGAATCGGAGCGCCACGATGCGGCCATCCGATATATGCCAGGGAAATTTCATGGAAATGCATTGGAACGGGACTGGAGATTTTGTCCGAAATAGGCAAAATCCGTTATAAAAAATCCGATATATGCAATGAATTTTTATTGGAAATGCATTACAGAAAAATCGGTTCTTTTTTATCTGTCCGTTGTGAGCGAATTTCCGATATATCCGAGTCCGATATATCCGAGGTTTACTGTACTTTATTGGTTATTTTTGTGCTTTTTTTACATCACAAGCAAGTAGCAGCCACCTTTTGAGTGATTTATGGGGGTGGGGCCACAGAAGCACCCGCTGCTCATTGAGAAGAGCAACACGCGTGTTAGATATTAAAGCAGGGGCGCCCAAACTTCTTCCATACTGAAAAATCCAAAAAAATCAAAAAATTTTTGTATTTACTGAGAGGTTAAAAAAATTGTTTTTTTGCTATTTTTGTCTCATGCTAGCTTCATTAGCGACTCCAAATTATATCCATAGGTATGAATGTGAGTGTGAATGGTTGTTTGTCTATATGTGCCCTGTGATTGGCTGGCCTCCAGTCCAGGGTGTACCCCGCCTCTCGCCTGAAGTCAGCTGGGATAGGCTCCAGCATAGTCAACAGAGACCCAAAAAGAGACCCAAGAAGAGTGTGAATATCGGTAAAATATCGCTATCCTTATAGCGACATCTTGTCAGACTTAGGAGCGTATGAGAGGCCATCTACGGTCATCAATCTGCGGTTGTGGTTCCGTCCTGAGGAGCCATACTTGGCCCTTATTGTGCCGGAAAGGCAGTTTCAATTTCCCCTCAATTAACCGGAGCTCCCCAGTGTGGGTAGCACTCTTGTACACTACCACCACCATGTTTTACTATTATTATTTTTTTTTACCTAGTGTCCAGTACGTCTCTAATGCCATATAAGCTGTACATTGACTACTCTTAAGTACTATATGCAACTTTACTGTCTGTGAAAAGTGACTTTTTGTGATAGAGAATATGCTGTAGGCATTTTAATGTTAAGTGCTTTTTTTTTGAAGGAGAATATTAATAGATGTTTTTCCTCTTTTGTCGCTTCCACTCAGCTTCAACTTGTCATCCTTTTCCCGACACCATGATTACAGTCAGGAGGCCGTGGACGTGTCATCTGAGATAGAAAGCAGTCCAAACATGTGGAATACAATCCATCATATGAAGTAATCCGAGATATCAGGGTCTATCAGCTCAGCTTTGATTTGCGTGCGGCCCCTGTGGGCGGGTGGGTGTTTGGCGGAGAGACCCGTGAGGCTGCAAAAAAAAAAACTCCCACTCTTTCTCTGCGGGATTCTCCTTCCCCAAAAATGTGACATGCTAATTAACTGCAAAGTGCCTGCTGAAGGAAACGTTTGACTCTTTTTCAAATCCTGTCATTTGCCATCATAAACATTTTGGTCTCTGACTCGCTCACTCCGGCAGCATTTCATCAACACTTGGCGCTCCTTTGTCTTCCCCGTTTAATCCTATTTAGAGTTAGCATCCCTGGGAGGACGCGAGGCCGCGCATCCAGTGTGGAGGTGATTTATTGACGTTGTTAACTGATACGTCAGCATCGCCCCCCCGGCCAAGCTTGGCCGTGTCTCAACAGCATGATGCAGTGATTGGACGCCAGGGAAAGGAAGTATGGATTTACTATAAGCACGGGTGGCTTCCGTCGGCAACTTGGGATGAAACCCGGACTCGTTACACGTGTCGTTATTGTACCATGTGCTTGAACAACACGGTTGGTGATGAGTGGGCAAACTAAGTATTTGATTCCCGGCTTGCACCATTCAACATGAAAAGGAGTAAGAATGAACTCATTTCATGTAATGAGTTTATTATTGTTTAATTTAATTTATTATTATTTATTATTTAATTTAATTTGATAATTATTTACATCTTCACATTTAATTTTCTTATATTTTGTCAATGAAATTTCAATGCATTAAAAAAAATGTTAGCATATTAATGTTGACATGCTAATTGTTAATATGCTAACACGTAACATAACGCTCTCTACACACGTTTATACCTATGAAAGTGGTTTGAAAATGCTAATATACTGTACACATAACATGTAAACACCTAAACACTGTACTGTTAAATAGCAAAACAAAATGCTAATGTTGGCATGCTAGCAATGCTAGATTTTAAAAGCTATCTTTTAGCATGCTAACAGCTAGTATAGTAGCACTCGGTATTTGTGTAAGTTTTTATACATATAAAAAAGTGCTATGTTAACATTAGCATACTATCAGTGTTGACATGCTAACTGTGAGCATGCTAACAGCTAGTATAGTAGCACTCAGTATTTGTGTAAGTTTTTATACATATAAAGTGCTATGCTAACATTAGCATACTATCAGTGTTGACATGCTAACTGTGAGCATGCTAACAGCTAGTATAGTAGCACTCAGTATATGTGTACGTTTATATGTATAAAAAAGAGCTATGTTAACATTAGCATACTATCAGTGTTGACATGCTAACTGTGAGCATGCTAACACCTAACATGAAAATACCTTTGAAAAGACAGAAACAAAAAAAAAACCCTAACAAGCTAAATTTTGGCTTTTCTTGATGTCCTGAGCGAGTTAACAATGAAGCTAATCAATGAAGTGGGGTTCGATTCCAGCCTTTCTCGACGTAACCTTTGCGAACCAGAGGTTGCATTTCTATGAATATCATGTTGGGGTCATGTCGACAGACGCTTATGTTGACTCGAGCTAAGCTAAAGGCTCATTGAGAAATATGTAGTTTTTTTGGTTGCACGGCATCGGTGTTGATGTTCACCTTGAGCAAAGCTTTGCCGCACACCGATAAGCGTGACCTTTTGAAGACGTGAGAGGAGAGGGTGAGAAGAGACGTGGATTATCGCACGTGGTAAAGATTGGATTGTGTAGCGGCGCTGTGCAAAATTCGAGCAAATGTCTCGCGGCTTGGATTCGCCAAGAACTCGAGACGGGTCGTCCGCGCCGCGCCGTCGCCTCACCTTCTCCACTCTTGACGGATTGTTACATCCGGAATTGATGTGGGAGTATCTCCGCGTAAATGCCAGCGCCATCACTCAGAGCGAAGGTCCGTGTTTCAAGGTGACCTTTTTTTTTTACACACTCGCGTCTCAACGTCTTCATCCTCGTACGTATCGACACGTTACTTCGCTCATTCGCTTCTTTGCACTAAACCACGAGTTTATGAACTTTGAATGCCAAGTCCAATTGCAGTTGGAGCATAGTAAACTTGTTTACATCCTTTGGAGCTCTCCGGACAAGAAATAACACCCCTATAGTCGGTGGAGCTCTCCGGACAAGAAATAACACCCCTATAGTCGGCACACAGACTCACACATGTTAACATTGGCAGAGTTGGTTCCTGTTTTTTTTTTTTTTTTGCAACCGGTACTTCCTGTGTTGGCTATTGTCTCATCAATGTTGAACATGACTGACCCCTAGTGACCACTCTTTGGTTATTAATTAACAATTAATGAATGTTATTATAGGTATAATTTTATACCTATAACATTCATTAATTGTTAATATGCTAATGTTAGCATGCTAACAATGCTAACAAGTAATGCTTGTGAGCAATGCTAAAAAAAATTGCATAACATTTGCATATTACAATGCTAATATGCTAAAGGTTAGCATACAAGCTTGAGCAAACAGCATGTTGATTAGTTTTACGTATTCGGTCCTAAATCCTACTTTTAACCATGTGATTGGCGAGACCGTAGACCTCCACCAAGGCCCAGTTCTGCTGATGTTGGCTATTGTCTCATCAATGTAACATTACTGACCTCTAGTGACCAATCTTTGAATATTTGAATTTTACTTCATGAAGCCATTTTTTATGCTTGGAAAAAGCTTCATTTTTCTGTAATGTGTATATTTTTTGGAATAGGCCAAATTCCACCACACAACGGTGATGTATTATGTATGTTTTTTAGAAAAATAGTGCGAGTAAAGCGGCGGAATTCCAAGCGTGAAGCGATGAGGGATTGCTGCACAGAAACATCAAAAGATGCCAAGCTCATTTTGATAGTTTTTCTGTTAGTTTTTTTTTTTTAACTCTTCTTGTTCATTTGTATTTTTAGAAAGTGCCGCGGGCCAATAAAAATGATACCCCTGAGGTGTGTACTTTTCAGAACAACATGTCATCATCTCCTGGAGCTGATTCCCTCTTTCCTGCTTTTATTCCTTCTTTTTGTGCATGTGTTTTTCCTCTTGTTTCCACCTCCCATGGTGACTTTATTTGTTGGCTTCGATGTACCGCCTTTCCAGCTGTGGTACTTTTGTACTTAGTACTGTTTTTGTCATTTTGCACTGTAAGCTTAATTAGACACTTATTTTTTTGCATCTTGGGGTTCCGGCCATAACAGAACGTGACACATAGAAAAACAAAATACACAAACATGCAGTTGACTATGTCTTGAAGACTGCAGCAAATACTTCAAGTCATAATCATATTTCCTAGCATACACCTAGCATGATAGCATATAGTCTTTGTGTTTATAGGCATAATTTTATACCTGCCAAGGCCAATTGCAGTTGGAGCATAGTAAACTTGTTTACATCCTTTGGAGCCCTCCGGACAAGAAATAACACCCCTATAGTCAGAACACATATCTTAACATTGGCAGAGTTCGTTCCTGTTTATTATTTTTTTTTTTTTATTTTTTTTGCAACCGGTACTTCCTGTGTTGGCTATTGTCTCATCAATGTAACATTACTGACCCCTAGTGACCAATCTTTGGTCATTAATTAACAATTAATGAATGTTATTATAGGTATAATTTACACCTAGTATAACTAATGCTAGTATAACTGGCATTACTAGTTAGCATTGTTAGCATGCTAACATTGGCATATTAACAATTAATGAATGTTATAGGTATAAAATTATACCTATAATAACATTCATTAATTAACAATTGATGAATGTTATTATAGGTATAATTTACACCTAGTATAACTAATGCTAGTATAACTAGCATTACTAGTTAGCATTGTTAGCATGCTAACATTGGCATATTAACAATTAATGAATGTTATAGGTATAAAATTATACCTATAATAACATTCATTAATAAACAATTGATGAATGTTATTGTAGGTATAAAATTATACCTATAACTAGCATTACTAGTTAGCATTGTTAGCATGCTAACCTTGGCATATTAATAATTAATGAATGTTATAGGTATAAAATTATACCTGTAATAACATTCATTGTTAATATGCCAATGTTAGCATTACTAGTTAGCATTGTTAGCATGCTAACATTGGCATATTAATAATTAATGAATGTTATAGGTATAAAATTATATCTGTAATAACATTCATTAATTGTTAATATGCCAATGTTAGCATGCTAACAATGCTAACTAGTAATGCTAACTAAAAATGGCATAACTTTTGCATACTACAATGCTAATATGCTAAAGGTTAGCATACAAGCTTGAGCAAACAGCCTGTTGATTAGTTTTACGTATTCGGTCCTAAATCCTACTTTTAACCATGTGATTGGCGAGACCGTAGACCTCCACCAAGGCCCAGTTCTGCTGATTGGGGATCAGCGCAGGAAATGCTCGGCAGTCTGCAGCGCACCTTTGTCACGTCGACACTCTATCCGTTCTGGGGTGCCGACACGTCTCACCTGATGCGGTACACGGAAGGACGAGGACGATGATGATGGGCTCCCAACTAAAATGCAAATTGTCAATTAGTTCCAGTCAGATGAGACCGGAAGAGTAAGTCGAGTTCATCTTTAATTCATGACGGCACAAGGCCAAGTCTTCCTTCCTCCTGTATCGTGCTAAAAAGAAACACATCCGAACTCGTGTCAACACGCCCGCGGGGGAACTTGACAGCCTTCATGTCCTCTTTTGGCCTGAAACTGTCCCGTTTAGAGTCTTGACAAGTTTAAAAAAAAAAGAAAAAAAAAGTGAAAATAAACCTCAAAATCGTAATCAAATGGTGCTTTCATGGTCACAAGAGAGTTGTTGTGCCCGTCGGCGGGCATGCCTCCCTCAAAGATGGTCTCATTCCACAGGAGGAATGGCCACAAGCGAGCTGTGTTGCCACCCGACAGGCAAACTGATGCAACTTAGTATGAACCACACCAGGGACTTAAACAGGAAACTCCACACGTAACATTTTAGAAGTAAAAAAGCCTTTTGGATTACCGAATGAAACATACATATAAATATTAATAATATCAGAATTGGCAAAGTTGCAATCTTTTAATTTTTCCCTGTGTGGCATTGGCTAAAAATATGGTATTGAACCCTGCAGTCCCCCCCAAACATCCACTTTCCATAATGACTAACATTAACATGATGAATGACATCAGGATGCACCGCTAATTAGTCGGTCGCAGGCGTCATCGGCAGGTAGGAAAACCTCGTGGTGAGTTCACTGGCAGGGTTGTCAAGGAGAGGAAGATGGGGACGGGGGGGGGGGGGGGTACAAAGGGCAGCAACGTGTTACAGGATGCGACTGGAGCGCCGCCAAACTGCCAAGCGAGTCTTTAAGCGGTGTCAGCCGGGTGGTTGATCAGTCCTTTTAACAAGACCTGATGGCCGCTGTGGAAGTCCGGCTGTGGATTGAAGGGGATTTAGTCGGAATATACAAGTCGTATGCTATTTTTATACCACAAGCCTAATATTAATATTTCATTATGGGAGGATTAATCATACGCTCGTATTTTCAGGACCTGCAAAATGCAAATCCGCCGGTACGGTTGGCGTGTTGGCACATTGAGCGAGGGGCGCCATGATTGGACGTAATTAGGGGGCGATTCCTCTGGCTCGCTACGAGACACAAGAGACCTCAATATTTGATGAAGCTGCCGGACGTTTTCATAACCTTGCTGGGAATGGCACATCTTCTTATTCGGTGTTACGTGCATGCATGTTTTCGTACGTATTTTCACCCTGGAATACGTGCATACTCGGGTATTTTTTTTGCAGTTTTTTTCAGTCTGTGTAGCAGGAAGTACAACTCCAAAAAAAATACTTCATCCTTATGAATAACTAACGGGAATGCCATAAGATCTGGCGAAATTAAAATATGACAGGATATTTACTTCAGATGAAAAGTGTCATGGGCATCGGGCCTGGGATGCTAATAAATAAGTTAGATTCCCATGTGCATGCGTGTCTGTTTTCCTTGTCTCCCGCCTCCAAACGGGAAGGAAAACGGGCAATTCTTCCATAGCACAGTGGCATAAACGGAGTGAGCCCTCCTGTCAGTCATACAGGAGCTTTGTGTCGTTGGATGGAGGCGGGGCCGCTAGCATACACACAGAGTGTTAAAAAATAGTTCAACTATTGTTTTGCCTTCTTCTCAAAGAAGGAACGATTAATTAAAAGAGCGATTAATTTCCTAGTCAATTAATCTGAAATTCTTTTTTTTCCAATTCAAGTAATGGCCCTACACCAGGGGTGTCCAAAGTGTGGCCAAGGGCCATTTGTGGACCGCCACAATTAATTTTTTTAAGAGCACCATTGATGGCGATCCCTTTAAATAAACACATATAATTTGCAGCATTTCCACTTCAAAGAAAAAGTATTTAATAAATGACGAAGAAAATTTAAAAATCTGAAATCAGAGGGGTGTCCAAAGTGTGGCCAAGGGCCATTTGTGGACCGCCACAATTTATTTTTTTAAGACCACCGTTGATGGCGATCCCTGTAAATAAACACATATAATTTGCAACATTTTCACTTCAAAGAAACAGTATTTCACAAATGACAAACGAAATGCAAAAATCTGAAATCAGAGGGGTGTCCAAAGTGTGGCCAAGGGCCATTTGTGGACCGCCACAATTTATTTTTTTTAAGAGCACCGTTGATGGCGATCCCTGTAAATAAACAGATTATAATTTGCAACATTTCCACTTCAAAGAAAAAGTTTTTCATAAATGACGAAGAAAATTTAAAAAATGTGAAATCACAGGGGTGTCCAAAGTGTGGCCAAGGGCCATTTGTGGACCGCCACAATTTATTTTTTTCAAGAGCACCGTTGATGGCGATCCCTGTAAATAAACAGATTATAATTTGCAACATTTTCACTTCAAAGAAAAAGTATTTCATAAATGACAAACGAAATGCAAAAATCTGAAATCAGAGGGGTGTCCAAAGTGTGGTCAAGGGCCATTTGTGGACCGCCACAATTTTTTTTTTTTTTAAGCGCACCTTTGATGGCGATCCCTGTAAATAAACACGTATAAATTGCAACATTTTCACTTCAAAGAAAAAGTATTTCATAAATGACGAAGAAAATTAAAAATTCTGAAATCAGAGGGGTGTCCAAAGTGTGGCCAAGGGCCATTTGTGGACCGCCACAATTAATTTTTTTAAGCGCACCATTGATGGCGATCCCTGTAAATAAACACATATAATTTGCAGCATTTCCACTTCAAAGAAAAAGTATTTCATAAATGACGAAGAAAATTTAAAAATCTGAAATCAGAGGGGTGTCCAAAGTGTGGCCAAGGGCCATTTGTGGACCGCCACAATTTATTTTTTTAAGAGCACCTTTAATGGCGATCCCTGTAAATAAACAGATTATAATTTGCAACATTTTCACTTCAAAGAAAAAGTATTTCATAAATGATGAAGAAAATTAAAAAATCTGAAATCAGAGGGGTGTCCAAAGTGTGGCCAAGGGCCATTTGTGGACCGCCACAATTAATTTTTTTAAGCGCACCATTGATGGCGATCCCTGTAAATAAACACATATAATTTGCAGCATTTCCACTTCAAAGAAAAAGTATTTCATAAATGACGAAGAAAATTTAAAAATCTGAAATCAGAGGGGTGTCCAAAGTGTGGCCAAGGGCCATTTGTGGACCGCCACAATTTATTTTTTTAAGAGCACCTTTAATGGCGATCCCTGTAAATAAACAGATTATAATTTGCAACATTTTCACTTCAAAGAAAAAGTATTTCATAAATGATGAAGAAAATTAAAAAATCTGAAATCAGAGGGGTGTCCAAAGTGTGGCCAAGGGCCATTTGTGGACCGCCACAATTTTTTTTTTTTTAAGCGCACCGTTGATGGCGATCCCTGTAAATAAACACATATAATTTGCAACATTTTCACTTCAAAGAAAAAGTATTTCATAAATGACGAAGAAAATTTAAAAAATCTGAAATCAGAGGGGTGTCCAAAGTGTGGCCAAGGGCCATTTGTGGACCGCCACAATTATTTTTTTTCAAGAGCACTGTTGATGGCGATCCCTGTAAATAAACAGATATAATTTCCAACATTTTCACTTCAAAGAAAAAGTATTTCATAAATGATGAAGAAAATTTAAAAATCTGAAATCAGAGTATATTTTTGTTTTGAAATGGGGAAAAAAATGAATAGAATACCAAAATATCTGTTGATAAATCGTTGCAAAATCCATACCACGAGAGCGAGTTGGCATCGGCCGCTCTCTGCTGGAGGCTGAAAACGCTGTTGACCGCAGTGGGTTTTTTGCTGCGAGTGGCGTCAGCCTCTGCCCTTTTCCTGCTCTGGGCGCTGCATTCTAAAAGCAGAATGAATTGCCTCCTCCGCCACTGAGATTATGAAAAACTTTACAGTCACAACGAGTACACCGTCGGGTCCAAAAGGGCAACCTCTGAAATATTTGATCTGCAGAATAAACTACTTTTTTTTTGTCCGTTCAGCATTCTTACAAAGCTGTGGCGGCGCATTTTCAAGTATTGGTGGCTGACCGCTGGGTGGGAGGGGCCAGCAAATGTCAAATAATGCCTGATGACTGATCCCCAGTGGGGAAATTCAAGCGTTACGGCACTTTAACACTCACAAGTGTAAAAGGAAGCTAACCACCCTCAATAACTGAAAACAATAGAACTATCTATTAGAACTGCGTTAACTTCCTGTAACTTACATCCATTATTGGCAACTTATGGGGCTTCCGATGTTTAGCCGGCCGGAATACGACGCTTCCCGGTCGGTCTCCAGCAATGTGAAGCACCCATCAATCATCTTCACGTTCATGGTTGCCATCAAGTGTTTATTTCCTCACCTGGAAAGAAGAGCAAATGTGATGAATGATTTCCTCATAAAGATTCTCCTTTGTCTCCCGTCGATCCCACCTGAGCTTCCACAGCCGCTTGCATCCGTGTGACTCATCATCACCGTCATCATCATCGTCGTCGTCGCACAAGTGCGCTCGTACGCAATCATTGTTTGTCTCCGCTGTGCGATTAAGTGCTTGAGAAGGCACCCTCCTTCCGAAAAACACTCACGGCCTCATTAGCATGCCTGCATGAATGTTTAATTGCGGTTTTATTTTTGGGCCCGCTCTCCCCTGACCGCCGCGCTTGACCCTGCGTGGCCTGTCACGGCGGCCGCGTGCACCGAATCACGCCACGGCATGTTACGTAATCATTGGACGTCTGGCTTCATTACGTTTCCTTGACGTCGGCGCTTTGCAAATTGGATCATTTGGGGTGCTTGTGTGTGCGTGTGTGTGTGTGTGTGTGTGTGTGAAAGTAGCATGTAGTATATTTGATTCGATTAGCATTTGACATTTGGATTCAGTTTTTATTTATTTATTTATTTATTTATTTTACATCTTTGTACCTGTGCTGGCTATGAATTATACGTGTGTGTGTGTGTGTGTGTGTGTGTGTGTGTGTGTGTGTGTGTGTGTGCACAAGCCTGCCTGCCTGGACTTTTAAAGGACTTTTAAAATTTGATCCAAGTGCAAACTAATTGGGAGATTTGGGAAAAAAAATATGAGAATAGTTCAAATATTATGGGAATAAAGTCATGATCATTAACAAGATTAAATTTGAAATAGTTGGTCATTTAAAAAAAACATAAGAAAATGGAAAAACAGCTATAATTTAGTAAAGTCCAAATATTAAATATTTAAAAATATTAAATATAAAAAATATTAAAATATTCTAATGCGAAAAAAGAATAATAAACTCACAAGGAAAGGTCATTTTATGAGCATAGAGTTAAAATATTACAGAAATAAGTAAGATTAAAACAAAAAGTCATTATGAGACACAAGGAAAAACCAAATTAGCAAAAATTACTTTGGGGACAAAGTTACAATACTGTGGGAATAAAGTCATAACATTACACAGACAATGTCCAAAGATTTAAGAAAAAGTTGAAATATTGAAAAAAAACAGCATCAAAATTGGGGGAAAAACCAAAAAGGGAGTGATAGTAATGAGCGAGTGATGGTAATGAGCGGGTTATAGTAATGAGCGGGTGATAGTAATGAGCGGGTGATAGCAAGGTATCACATTGCTTCCATACAGTGATCCTTTCCCAGTGATCGAGTGAGGTGATGGTAATGAGCGAGTGATGGTGATGGTAATGAGCGAGTGATGGTGATGGTAATGAGCGAGTGATGGTGATGGTAATGAGCGAGTGATGGTGATGAGCGAGTGATGGTAATGAGCGAGTGATAGTAATGAGCGGGTGAGGTGATGGTAATGAGCGGGTAATTGTAATGAGCGGGTGATGTTAATGAGCGAGTGATGGTGATGGTAATGAGCGAGTGAGGGTGATGGTAATGAGCGAGTGAGGTGATGGTAATGAGCGCGTGAGGTGAGGGTAATGAGCGAGTGATGGTGATGGTAATGAGCGAGTGATGGTGATGGTAATGAGCGAGTGATGGTGATGGTAATGAGCGAGTGATGGTGATGGTAATGAGCGAGTGATGGTGATGGTAATGAGCGAGTGAGGTGATGGTAATGAGCGAGTGATTGTAATGAGCGAGTGATAGTAATGAGCGGGTGAGGTGATGGTAATGAGCGAGCGACTGATGGTAATGAGCGGGTGATAGTAATGAGCGAGTGATAGTAATTCACCAATCACAAAGCTGAGACGCATTGTTTTCTTGAAATCTCTGTATGTAATGTCTTGGCAAATTGACGTGTGTAAATATCAAAGTGGCAAAGTTTCATCCTTTCACGTTTCACTACTTTTTTTTTTTTTTTTTACTCTTTGCAAATGTGTCAATCAAGCCAATTATGCAAATGTACCAATTCCGCCTTTTCCCTGCCTCCTGTTATCCTGGGAGAAACACTGAAACGCAGTCAAAGAAATTGTGTGCGCTCATCTGGGATGGTCAATTCAAGTCATTGTGGTCGTCCAATCAGGCGTCGGCATCCACGAGCGGCCATGCTACATGCGGTGCGGGCATTGTTGGGGCGTATTTGGTTTGATGCACATCCCATTAGTCGCTATTGACCCAATAGTGCTGCATTTTTCATGTGTATTTGTCCTGAGAGTCATACATTGATATGCAGAGTGGATGCTAGTGCTAACAGCCCTCAGCATAAATATGTATTGTGTGGTACTGGCGTTGGAGGTATATATGTTATGGTTCCCTGTCAGAGCGTCGGTGTAGTCGCTAGCACTGTTTGCCCGAGGTCATACGGGCTCGGGGGTTGTGAACACGCACCCGTGCGTGCGCCTGCATTGCAAACAGTGCGGCGTCGTTCTCTCTCTCTCTCACTCTCGTTTCATCATCATCGCTGTCAGCCGCGTCGGCGGCGTGAATGAGGTGTTCAGAGAAGCTTTGTCCGGCATCATCTACCATCTACAGCATCATCTACCATGCGTTGACTGGAAATGACTTTGTTTATTGGCAAAAGATGTGTGATGCATATTTAAAAAATAATAATAATGTGGACAAGCACCTCAGATTGGGGGGGGGGTGGTGGTGTTCTCCCTTATGTTATCATAGCAAAGCAACACGAGGCCCTCTGCTGGCTGCCTGAGCTAGCTCCATTAAATACATATTATGGAGAATAATCCATAAGACATTATGGAATAATTCTAAATGATGAATGGATGGAATATTTTGTTGATAACTTTGTGTAACCTTACAGGACTCTGTAGTATTGTGTCCACACAAAAACTTTGCTGGGATTTTTTTTGGGGCAATTTCGGATCACTGGGAACGGATATCACTGTATGGAAGCAATGTAATACCTTACTATCACCCGCTCATTACTATCACCGGCTCATTACTATCACCGGCTCATTACTATCACCCGCTCATTACTATCACCCGCTCATTACTATCACCGGCTCATTACTATCACCCGCTCATTACTATTACCCGCTCATTGCCATCACCCGCTCATTACCATCACTCGCTCATTACTATCACTCGCTCATTACTATCACCCGCTCATTATTATCACCCGCTCATTACCATCACTCGCTCATTGCCATCACTCGCTCATTGCCATCACTCGCTCATTGCCATCACTCGCTCATTACTATCACTCGCTCATTGCCATCACTCGCTCATTACTATCACTCGCTCATTACTATCACTCCCTTGTTGTTTTTCCCCCAATTTTGATGCTGTTTTTTCAATATTTCAACTTTTTCTTAAATCTTTGGACATTGTCTGTGTAATGTTATGACTTTATTCCCACATTATTGTAACTTTGTCCCCAAACAAATTTTTGCTAATTTGGTTTTTCCTTGCGTCTCATAATGACTTTTTGTTTTAATCGTACTTTTTCTGTAATATTTTAACTCCATGCTCCTAAAATGACGTTTCCTTATGAGTTTATTATTCATTTTTCGCATTTGAAAATTTTAATGTTTTTAATATTTCATATTTTTTATATTTAATATTTTGACTTCACTAAATTATAGCTGTTTTTCCATTTTCTTATGTTTTTTTTAATGACCAACTTTTTAAAATTTCATCTTGTAAATGATGGCGGCACGGTGGTCTAGTGGTTAGCGCGCAGACCTCACAGCTAGGAAACCAGGGTTCAATTCCACCCTCTCTGTGTGGAGTTTGCATGTTCTCCCTGTGCATGCGTGGGTTTTCTCCGGGTACTCCCACATTCCAAAAAAACATGCTAGGTTAATTGGCGACTCCAAATTGTCCATAGGTATGAATGTGAGTGTGAATGGTTGTTTGTCTATATGTGCCCTGTGATTGGCTGGCGACCAGTCCAGGGTGTACCCCGCCTCACAGCTGAAGAAAGCGTGTACCGATTTTTGCGGTTATTTGTAAAAACATCCTAAAGTCTTGTGAGAAATTTCAAGTCAATGAAACTTTGGGGTTTAAAAATAGCGCCCCCATGTGGTGTATTTGTGTGAAGATAATAGCAAGGCATCACAGTAGGGGGTGCGGGTTTTGGACACACTTTTGTCCTTTTATGTGCAAGATGTGCCCACACCGGGTGTCCTCATTTTCCCACACGACTGTATGCGAGCTACAAAACAGGAAGAGGGAGGAGGACCGGAGCCAAACGCGAGGGGACGCAAACCTGCAAGGCGGGGTGGCGAAACAGGAGGGGACGGAGGGGAGGGAAGTGGTTCCAAGCGGTGAGCGGGAACACGCGCCAGATGAAGCCCGCAAGGACGCAGCAGCAGGAGGAAGACGAGCGAGAAGAAATGGGAAGAGGCGAGAGGACGATGGCGGTGGAAGAGCGTGCGAAGACAAGTTGATGGATTTGATTCCCAGAGTATTTTTAGCAGGAATCGCGACTCTTTGAAGGGAAGAGGGAAAACTTGGCGGGAAGACGGACGGACCTGCTTTGTTTTGGTCTTACCCCTCAGGACAAGACCGTCCCCCCCTTCTCTCAGTCCATGTGTTAGCATCTTTGTAGCTGCGTGATGAAGCTTTGCCGGGTAAATCCGCTCAGGGGCGGCGGTGGGGGTTGAGGACAGGCGAGCACGTGGAAGTCAAGGTGGTCGGAGCGAGCCAGCGAAGCGGGGGTCCAGACTACCAATGAGCCGCCTCCGCGAGTCCAATTAAAGCCGCTCGTCATCCTGCCGACGATCCGATCGCCGGCTTGAAAGGCAGAGACGCTCAGACGGAACTAAGAGGAAGACGAAAGGACAAGCGAGAGTCTGTGATGCGTTCCGGTCGGCAGCCTCCGCTCCCGTCTCGTTGATTTAATTACATTCTCATCTCACGTTTGGACACCTCCCTCATTCCGCCCCCACCCCCTTCATTCTTTTCTTTTCTGCAAGCCCTCTGTGGTTTGTATTCCGTCCCTCCTTCCCTCCCTCCTTTTTTGCGTCGCGCACCGTCTCATCCTCTCTTGCTCTCTGTCACACAAACTGCGGTGGGAGCTCGCCTCGCAGCCTCCGCGTTCGGAGCAGTTTTTCTTTCTGCTGAGTCGGACCATCGGCGACGTCTCGGATCAGGATAGCGGCAAAGATGACCAACAAGTCCCCTGTGCCGAGTTAACCGCCGTAAAGATATCAGAGGGCGTCTTCCCGACCAGTATCCGGGTGTGGATTACAGGAGTGGATTTGCCCTGGAGCTTCATGTGGGCCCCAGCCCCCGAGGTCGGGCTGGGAAATGAAGCCGTTCCCGTGGTTGTAGCAGCACTGTGGGCGGCCATGGCCCAAGAGGGGCGCTGTCTCCGGCGGGGATCCCCGGCTGTAACCAGAAGGGGCGGCGACGGGCGTCCCGCCAGGCCGAGCGTGGCTCGGGTCACTTCCACTCTCTTGTCAAGGACACGCCTCCACGGCCTGAGGCAAGTTTGCGTCCCCGGTGGCTCTGTGGGCCGCCGGGTCTTCTGGCTGCTGGCCTTCTGCACCTCCCTCGGGTTCCTTCTGTCCTGGTCGTCCAACCGCCTGCTCCATTGGCTCTCTTTCCCGACTTACACACGGGTCCACACCGAGTGGGCCAAAGAACTGGCCTTCCCCGTGGTCACCATCTGCAACAACAACCCCATCCGCCTCTACAAGCTCACCAAGAGCGACTTGTACTTTGCCGGCCACTGGTTGGGCCTGCTGCTGGCCAACCGGACCGTCAGGCCCATGGTGCTGGACTTGCTCCAGGAGGACCGCCTGGCCTGGTTCGGGAAGCTTTCGGACTTCCGCCTCTTTCTGCCCCCCAGGAACTTCGAAGGGACCAACTTGGAGTTTATGGACCGACTGAGCCACCAGCTGGAGGACATGCTGCTCTCCTGCAAGTACCGAGGAGAACCCTGCGGTGCTCACAACTTCTCCTCCGTAAGTCCGCTTTGCTCGCCGACGCTGGGGTTTGACTCGGTTTTTACTTCCTGTTGGAGCTAATCGTTAAAGCTCTGTCAGCATTTTAGTTAAAGCCTTGGATGAAAGGCGGAGTCAAATAAGAAAATCATAGTTTTGATCTCGTGATTGATCTCACGTCATGACGTTAGGGACCGGTTCTTCAGATGAACGCATCCACAGATACGGAAGTGTCGGTCTGATCGGCGTTCCAGGTGTTTCATCACGTCTCAGACGTGTAAGTCTCCCAGTACTCGGACTACCGCTAAAGCGCCTGAAGGAAAAAAAACAAAAGTTTGACCCCGTGTGGGTGTTGCTGGTCTTTGCACTTTGGTACTGTTGTGCGCTCGCTGCTTTAAAGCCCACCAGATCCTCCATCATCATCATCATCATCATCATCAGCCCACTGCTGAAAGAGTCGACTAACAACCGCGCTATCCGTCCATTAGCAAGCTTTTTCAACGAGACGCGTGTTGGCGAGACGAAAGAAAGCGAGGCTCAGTCATTGTTGAAGTTTACTCAACCGGGCTTTGCTCCAATGTTGGCGAGGTTGAGAAGAAAAGGTGTTTACATAATAAGCGTGGACTTTTTTTTGTATAGCGGAAGACCGGCACCACGTTCCCGTGCAAACGTGAGAACGGGAGATGCCTTTTAATTTGTCCCACAGGGGGACATTTCAACATCGCTTATGAAGAAACCAATGTGGAGCATCTCAGGAGCTTGTTTTGGTTTGTCCTGGCTTCAATTAGCGAGTGGATCACAGCCACAGTGACCCCCTTCCTTTCTTCCATCTCTCCATCTCTTAGTAAGGTTCTTGATGCTCCTAATGGGGCCTGTGTGGTTTGGCTAATCTCATTAGCAAAGACTCCTGCAGGCCTTTTCATTATTTCTAAGAGAAGGTTCCATGCACATTATCTCCATCCCATCATCCTCCAACCAAGCCTACCTTGCAGCAACAATCTACTGTAAGACACCAGAAGAAAAAGAGGCTTTTGTCCGATCGATAAATCTATTTGCGCTCGCTTCTTCTCCCACCTCGCCGCTGCTGATGCACTCACATTGTCTTTACGCCGGGGGATTGAACCAGAGTGGGAGGAGTGCAGCAAAAGGCCAAGCAAACACTGCCGCCCCGCCCCCTGCCCTCCTCCACCCCACCGCACCCCAAGCGTTCACCGAGATCATCAGCGATCGCTAATCAAATAACCACAAACCTCATCTCTTTTCTCTTCCTGTTTCGGGATTGGACGTGACCAATTTAACCGTCGAGCCCCCCCCATTACAGGCTCGGTAGCGCATGGAGGGAAGCTTTTAGCCGGGGGTCCGTAACGTAGCGGCTCTATCTATGCAGAAATCTAATAACTGTGAAGTCGCAATGTTGTTTAGCGAGAGCAACTTAAGGTGCTACACAAGGTGTGTGTTTGTGTGTGTGTGTTTCTGTGTGTGTGTGTGTGTGGTTTCTATTGTGACTCACCCAGGGAGAGTTCTATGCTTGTTATTTAAGCCTGGTGTTTTATTGAAAATGCTACAATCAATTGTTCCCTGTTAGCGTCAAAGGGACTGATTTCTGCTTGCAGACACGGACGGACGGGCGTGGCGCTTTTAGATACGCCGCACACGGAGCGCCACCACGGGGATGCTCGGCAAAGTCCAAAGTAGACGAGGAGGTTGTTTAGATTGCCTTATCAAAAAGTCGGATCCGCTCGTAGCCGTTCCCACAACGCCAACAACATCCTTGGCTTTCCTGACCATGTGTGAGATGGCTGGAGACGCCAGGAGACGAGGAGGCCACCTCCTCAAGCCTCACGGGGGTTCTTCTAAACCAGGGGTCGGCAACCTTTACTGTCAAAAGAGCCATTTTTACCCCCTTGATCACGAAAGAAAAATAGACCGAAGCCGCAGAACATGATTTAAAAACATCTATGTAGATAAATTAATTTTTTAAAATTTAGATTAATTTAGATTAATCTAAATTAAAAAAAAACAATAGATTAAAAAGATTAATTTTTAATTTTAACAAGTTTTAACAGCAGTGTGATGGATGCTAACTCAGTGGGTAATGATAGTATCATCTTAAACCATCTTAAACCTTAGATGCCTGAAGAAATGGGCAGCCAATTGCGAGTCTCCAAAGATTTTGATTGATTGCCAGATTTGGAGGGAATTTGGGGGTATCAAAGTAGTTCAGAGGAGAAAAAGTCTTTTTTTTGTTGTTGCAAAAAATCATTACAAAGATGCGTATTTTCCCCCCAAAAATACTTGAGCGTTGCAAAGGGAGCCACAACAAAGAGGCTTAAGAGCCGCATGCGGCTCTGGAGCTGCGGGTTGCTGACCCCTGTTCTAAACTGACGGGGTTTATGTTCTGGGGTTTTGTTCCTGGGGAACAATTACCGCTGGGTTCCATGTTGTAGTGACACAGTTTGGTATTTTTCCGTATTAAAAAAAAAAAAAAAAGACCAATAGCACATGCTAACGATATGGTCTTGAATCCAAAGTGCTTCCTTGTTAGCCTCACAAGTTGTGACAAAGCATGCTCGTTGTTATTGTACAGCGTTTCCTACTTCTTAGACGCGGCTGGAATCCAATCTTCTTCCACCCGGCTGGGATAATTGCTGCTTCGATTGATTTTGAATAATAGCTGACTCAACATGGCTGCCGTAGTCCGGTCCCTGCTAGCGCCGTTCTGATTGGATCCCCTCCAATCTTTCAGCGAACTAATGCTACGTTATCAAAATCGGCTACATTAGCTTGAAAATAACACATACGTCATGAAGGATGTTTTTTGAGGTTGCGCACACCAACGCTCGTATTACCAAAAACGGTAGACATATTCCACGTAAATAAGGCATAACATAGACCCCCCCCCCCCCCCCCAGCTAGCATTGGAAGAGTTCTGTGGATGGGCTACTGTACTACCTGTGGTGGCTCGTGTCTCATTAATGGAACATTACTGGCCTCTAGTGACCAAAGTAGCTTACTACATATTGCGTCTTTGAATGCAACTTCTGAATGCTGTAAATTCAGGCCAAGTTGAAGTCAAAAAAAAATTTTGCCCCCCAATTTTTTTTTTTTTACTAATAAGCTATAATCAACCATAAAATTACCATTACCGAAATTAAAATTACCATTACCATAAAATAGTGCTTTAGGACTTTAAAATCTTGAAGGTCGCCTTGCTCAAAGGTAACTGTTTTTGGTCGCAGTTCTCGCCTGGTTTTGAATGTTTAATGAGTCTCCTTCAAGGGCACACGGTGGCTCCTCGCAAGTTATCTCAAGAGCTTTGTGTTTACTCCATCCCCCCGCTTTGAAAGAATAACAAGTCAGGGCGATAGGCGCACCGCCGGCGCACCACACGCTCTTGGCTTTAAGAGCATCATCTTATTTAGCGGCCGTAATGAAGGTCTGCTGACCTTTTCAGCGGAAGTGTGCGGGGTGGGACCGGGCGGTATCGATCCGGACTGGAGTAAACACAAGTGGGCTTCAGCAGGCAAGCGCTGCTATCTCATTAACGCAGGTGCCCCCCCGCCCCCGCCCCCGAACCCCCCGGCCCCATTCAATTTGCCACTTGTGAATTAACTACACGAGTGCTCTCCCCAGCCACCGCGCACCCGGCTTGTTTGAAAACGCTTTTAATTGGCCACAGCAGTGTCCTGGCACGGCCCCCACAGGGGCGTCGCCCCAATAGCGGCGATCGTGGTTATTATTCATCGAAGCGCCACGCTGCGCAAAACGTCGGCGGTGAAACTGAAGTCGGACAAACCGCCGCCGTACGCTCCCACGGATATCTCAGCACGATCGGGACTCTTGTGTTCAATCGCTCCCAATTTGTATCCGTGACCTTGAGTCCCCTGGAGGCTCGTCTCCTTCAAAGACGCGTACCAGGGCGGACATATTTACAGTACAGCGCCAAACGCCCACCAGCTGAATCTTTATTCACTTTCAGGCCTTCAGGCGGCAAACACCCACACTGTTTGTTGCCGGGAAGCGTGGAGGAAGTCACAGACGCCATATCACAAATACTCTCAGCTTCCTGGTGGGAAGACCCATGCTGTCGCTGGGAGTGTTTCCAACAAGGAATACGAGTGGATAGTACAACAAAGAATAGTAGTGGTGTTCAAAGTGTGGCCCGGGGCGACATTTTCAGACTGTGAATTATTATTATTATTATTTTTCCATCAATTCTTGACGCATTTTAAAGTATGATTAAACAAGAAAAATGGAAAAAGAGCAGTCATTTGAGTACGAATAAAGTAGAAATATTAGAAGTCAGAATATAAAAATGGTAGCATTATGCAAAACATTTTGAGCAAAACATAATACAATTAGGAAGAAAAATAGAATTTTCACAAATAATTTTAAAAATTGATTTTTTTTTGTGGAAACACCACTTTGTACAACATCAGGCTTTGCTACACATCTTAAAATGCAGGCTGGTGCTCTGCCGACTATCTGTCCATCACGACGGATGCGAGAGCTTGTTGCTATGCTAATGCTAATTACTTTCTCTGGTAGCTAATTATATTTGTACAACGGATTAGCTTTAAAGCTAATTAGCTTTTGGGGGAAAGTAGCTGGTAAGTGTTTTGGCTAACATTGATGACATAGGGCATCTATTACGTAGGCTAGAGTTATAGTGATAATAATAATAATAATTAATAATAATAATTACCTTATTTATCATGGATAATTGATTCAAACTCCACCGTGACATGTGAACATCCCCCAAGTTTGATTCCTTATTTAGAAATTGGATATTTTTGTAGTTTTTAGCGCATAGGAAACCTATTTACAACTTTTTAAATACACTATTAGAGCCCTCTAGACATGAACTAGCACCCCTATAGTCACTTTTACACTTGTATTACCCAATGTGGTAGACATAATAAGAGAAAATAAGAAATTAATCTTTATTTGAAAAAGTGACGTAGAATTCAAAGTGGTGAGGGTCGACTTGACGTATAAAATTAGCATTAGCAAATTTAGCATTAAAGCTAAAATGTGTTCCCAGCACTAAATGTACTTTTCAATGTTTAAATTCCAACACAAAGATCCAAAGTTGGTGAAAAGTCTCATCGTAGGGAAGCCTTAAAGTCAAGTATGAAGGGTGCGAAAGCAGCGTTTAAGGCCCTAAAAGCAGACGGCAGACTGCAGTCCCATTTATGCGCCCCGCTTGAGGCGCCATTTATCTTTAATATTGCTTCTGGGAGAATTTGTCAGACCGGACCGGACCGGGATGATGTCAGCGTGTTTTTCTGCTGTTATTGTTGTTATTGGTGGGGGGGGAGGGAGGGGTCACCGTGTACCTGCTGCTGCTGTTCAAGTTCAAGAGCTGAGACAAATGGGTGTAACCGTCTCCCATCACCCGCTTGTTGTCCTCGCGTTATGTCGTGACGGCGCCCGCGGCGACGCTCACGTGCGCGTTGCGATGCAATTAGAGTGTGTAAAGAGCGATGCCTCCGACTCCGTCTCTTGTGGCAACTTCACATTAATTGAAGCACATGAAAGCTCCGCCGTGCACAGATTGGCTTTCGGGAAACTTTTTCTTTTCCTGAGTGTTTGGAAACGAGCCAGGAACGTCTTTGACACTCTGAAGCCGAGATCGGGAAAAAAAAATGACTTGGAGTATTTATTCCAGCTTATTCCGGATGACTTCAACTTGCTGTTTAGCAGAGAGGATGCGGAGGTCAAGCGGCGACAGTACATTATCTTCCCAGCACACCCCTCTCTCTGTCGTATGCGTTACTGATAAGCACACAAAGCATCATGGCGTCGACGCCTTCGCCTTCGCCGCCACCGCCGCCGCCGCTGCACTTTTATCTTGCCTGGCTTACGGTTTCACGTGCTGGCAACGCGCCTGCTGGCTGCGTATTGCGCTATCTGTCAAAAACAAGAAGTGCTTCCCTGGCTTCCCTTCCTTTCCCCGACTCCAAATCAAAGGTGGCGTCAAGGTGAGAGAAGATTACAGCGACCTTTTCCAGCCATGCTCTTCCTTCTGCCTTGACGAGTTTCTCTTGTGGGGCCGTGTCCCCCCACTCCCCCCCCATATTAGGCCCGAAAAGATTTTGATTTTAGTGCTTTACTTCCTTTTGAGTTCCCTCTTTTTATCCGTTGTGTTAGTTGGAACCTAGACCTAAATTCTAGATCAAGCTGTTTCCGCAGCTGATAATGAAAATGTGGAGCTGTCCATCAGCACCCGGATTTACTGTCATTTCAGATTTTCAGTCAATTTCAATGTCGCACTTGTGGGTGGAAATTTTACACGTAACTTTATTTGGTTATCATGGGCACGGTGGGGGTCCGGGAGCGCCCACCTCCCAACCTGATGGCGGCTGGTTGGATCGACCCATTTCTCAGTTATTCCAACCTTTTATTCCACATTTCGGATCAGATTCAGCATTCCAACACAATTCCTACTGGCATTGCTTCGTGTAGATCGAGGGGGGGGGGGGCGCATTGATTTAAGAAAATTGACGGGGGGGCCAGACTATATATGTATTTTACACGTAACAGTCCACCTGGAATTATTGAATCTATAAAAGTGTCATGCAGTATAGTGTATTATTATTATTATTATTATTATTATTATGTGCTTGTGTCCCTTTTTTCAGGATCAAATAACGAAAATTAATTAAATTAATTAATTAAACGACTACTTCACCCAGCAAAGGTTGGCTCAAGCCGTGATGCCAGGTTATTAAGTTTAAATAAAATACTTTGGACAGAACGGGTGGGCCGTATTCAAACACTTGGCGGACCGGATGTGGCCCCCGGGCCAAAGTTTGCCCACCCCTGATCTAGATTATTTACAGCAGTCTACTGACACCTCCTGTAGCGTAAGATAAGACGGTTTAGGTCGTCTGATGAACACTAGCGCAGACGTGTGCTAATGGGAACAAATGGGAACGTCGCTTCCAAGGCAAATTGGAAGAGGTTGGAATCTCGATCCGTTGGGTGAGTGTATGTTTAAAATAATCTGATGCAGTATGCACTCCCTCATCCTGGGAATTGGGCAAAGCTTGAATATTTCATTTCTGCATGAAAGGCGGAGAGGAGGCTGGTCTGATTCTGTGGAGGGTGTAGAGGTGTCACAGAGGAGGAAGCCGAGGTGGAAGGAAACTTAAAGTAAACAAAGAGGAGGCAGCACGGGGAGGGGCGGGGGGCACGGGGGGGGGCGACGTTAAGGCAAGGAAACACAGCGCCTCGCCGCACTTTAACTTGAACAAAGCAGCGAGAGAAACCTGGATGAGATGTTGAGCTCCTGTCAATAATTGATCGCGCTCAACGTCTCGCTGTAGTCGTCGTCTAGCAAGGCGCTCACGTTTATGAATAATGGAGGGAGGGGGGAATGGGGGGGGGGGGGCAACTCACAGCGATACTTTCAATCGGCTCAGACTTTTGTCTCACACGTGCCGCAAACACACAATAATCATTTCCACATTGCTACAGCCGACGTTTGTGTGTTTTGACATCATGTCTTTACAACGCCACAACATAGGGAAACAGGAAGCCGCCATCAAACACTGGAATATGGAATATGGAATATGGAATATAATGCAACCGCTACAGGGAAACTAGACTCAGAATGACATGTGCAGCGCCCCCTATGGGTTGTGCTCTAAATGCTTTAAGACATGCTAGCATACAAGGAATCCACAAATGCTGGATGTTTACCTGCATTCAGTGTTTTGCTTGTCCTTTCTGCTTATGGCGGCCATCTTTTTTTTATAGGTCTTGGTCATAATTCATAACTACGAAAAGGTGCGTACCAAATTGGGTGCCGTTTTGTCCCAAGACCTTTAAGTTACAGTTGGTATTTTATAAATACCAACACGTCAGAAATTAGAAGTTAATCCAATTTACGGCGAACCCCTGGTGGGCCGTGGTGGTACTGCAGGTGAGCCGTGAGAGATGATTCATTTTTGCAAATATTATTTTTTTAATTATTTTTATTGTAAAATATTTCTTGCACGATTAAAAAAACATTTATAGGCCTAAGTAATAATTATTTATAATTATTAATAATAATAATTATTATTAACTATTGAGTGTTATTGACCTCTCACAATATTTTTGGAACCTTATACAGTTTATGATTGGAACGTAGCTCTCTGGTCATCATGGCGGTCTTGAATGCTTATGTTATGCTTAGTTATGAAAAGTATTAGTATTAATATTTAATAATATTATTATAATAATATTATAATAATATTTAATAATTAATTACATTAAAAGTTTGGGCTTCCTTTATCCCCCTGCTTCATTGAAATCCTGAATTTCTATTATAATAATAATAAAAAATAATAATAAAAATAATAATAAAGATAATAATAATGATGCTATTATAATAATATATAATACAAAAATATATTATTTTTATAATAAAAATAATAATATTAATAATGTTGTTATTATTATTTTAAGTTAATAGTCATTAACTTATTGATTAATTATATAATTATAGTAATAATAATTTTTATTATTATTATTAAGTGCTCTGACAATGCAGCATTTCTTCTATGTACTATTTATAGGACAAAGGTTGGCTGCGGACATTTTTTTTAATTTTCAAGTGGGCCCTGAGTTGGTAGAGTTTTGGACCCCCTGCAGTAGGGGATCATTATTATTATTACTTACCCCCCCCCCCCCCCCCCCCCCCTTTTACATGCAGCCGTTTAGGACAGGTAGCTTCCACACACAAACTGCAGTTAGCAAGCTAGCAGGTTAGCAGGTTGAAAGTCGTCATTCAGTCTGCTGCCCATCAGCCTCAACTTCTAATGTCCCATTTGCAAACTTTCTGCTTGTTTTTCTTTTTTATTTGCGTGCTGATGTTTGCAGTCTGGAGTTAAATTGCGTCCCCCTTTAGCGGCGCGTGGAGCGCTCTTGTTATTCATGACTCATGACTCTCGCTGAGAGAGCAAAAGCCCAACAAATATGTTGTCGTTCCGGCTCAAACGACACCCCGGACCCTCCCGCGTTGTCTCCCCGTCTTCACGCTCTCCAGTCAAATTGCACTCCAAGAGATGGCGGCGTTGCAACATTTGCGAGATGGATGCCGACGCAGAGTGATTCCCCGGCACTTGGAAGCTCGTCTGCATTGTAACTTTGAGCAGGTGGCGCTAGCTCATTACTCCGTGGTCCCATGGGGGTCTTTAGCGGGCGTGGGGAAGTATGGACCCCCCCCTTGTTAGTACGTCTTCTGCTGCACCGTGCGATGCTTGTGTGGGTCAAGACATGTGGGAGGATGTAATGCAAGGAAACCAGGAAGTGAAACGGCGAAACAAGCTAGCTGGCGAGTAAAAGCAAAGACGGGACTCATGAGTACTCGGGGCAGACGGACTTGACCATAAAAGTGAAGCATGGAGGCTGTGCTCTACAAGCAAATGAGCTGGAATCCACCAGGTTTGGTCTGTGTCGTGCTGCTTTGACATTTGTGTGGGAAGAGCAACACTTGTCCCCCCCCCAGAGGTTGCAGAGAAGGTCATGGAGCCAGATGTTGGAGGCACTGACTCATCGGTAGGAGTCTTTACTCCCTGCGAGCTCATTCTCACTTCCGTGGTGATGGCTTTCCTTTTCTTTGGCACACAGGCAAACACTGGACTCCAGTTTCACTGACTCGCATGTACTCGACGAAGACTAGAGTTTCACTTGCTCACGGGTTGACAAACACTGGAGTTTCACATTGGCTCATGATTTGACCAAGACTCGAGTTTCAGCGACTCAGAGTTGCTCGACAAAGACTCAGCTTTCACTGACTCAGTTTGCCGAAGACTCGAGTTTCACTCATTCAAAGGCACTCGACGAAGACTCAAGTTTGACTGACTCACAGGTTGACAAAGACTCAGGTTTGACTGACTCACAGGTTGACAGAGACTCAAGTTTGACTGACTCACAGGCACTCGACGAAGACTCAAGTTTGACCGACTCACAGGCACTCGACGAAGACTCAAGTTTGACCGACTCACAGGTTGACAAAGACTCAAGTTTGACTGACTCACAGGTTGACAAAGACTCAAGTTTCACCGACTCACAAGTTGACAAAGAGTCAAGTTTCACCGACTCACAGGTTGACAAAGAGTCAAGTTTCACCGACTCACAGGTTGACAGAGTCAAGTTTCACCGACTCACAGGTTGACAAAGACTCAAGTTTCACCAACTCACGGGTTGACAAAGACTCAAGTTTCACCGACTCATGACTCCTCGTCATTGAGTCAAGTTTCACCGACTCACAGGTTGACAAAGAGTCAAGTTTCACCGACTCACAGGTTGACAAAGAGTCAAGTTTCACCGACTCACAGGTTGACAAAGACTCAAGTTTGACCGACTCATGACTCCTCGTCATTGAGTCAAGTTTCACCGACTCACAGGTTGACGAAGGCTCAAGTTTGACCGACTCACGGGTTGACAAAGACTCAAGTTTGACCGACTCACAGGTTGACAAAGACTCAAGTTTGACCGTCTCATGACTCCTCGTCATTGACTCGAGTTTCACTGACTCTTGTGCTGACCACGCTTCGAATTTCACTGAGTCTCAGGTACTCGACAAAGACTTGAGTCTCACTAACTCATTTTTGCGTGTGTGCTTTGTGATGAGTGAGTGAGAATGAGGCAAACATTGCATTCTTGTGTTGGTTCAGGCGCCTATTTGTCCGCTAGCCCGTAACGTTATTACATTAATAATCAATTAATTTAAATTTTTTTTAATATTTCGTAGGCTGCCGCCCAAAAATAGGCTCTGGGCCGCACTTTGGACACCCATGCTCGACGTCAAACTTCATAGAAAATGAATGAAACACCTCCCAGCATTTAGCTTTGACGTTATTTAGCCAGATTTTGGAAAGATTGTGATATCCCGCCGGGGACTAGCTCCGCCCCTCATCATGTATTCCTGGGATGAGGAGCAAACCATGTGAATAATTGACATCAACAGATTGGATTCTCACGGCGTCTGTTCGTGCTTTCACCCGCCGGCCGCTCGGTTTCCAGAGTCCGGCAACCTATCAAACGCCATGCCGAGTTGTCGTGGTAACGCTCCAGGTGGTTAGACACCTTCCCTGCGTGCCGCGCTGACACTTTGTCCCTCGCTAATTCCGTCCAAATATTCCTCTGCACGTCAGCTGCCAGGACGTGACGGGGCGCCCCCCCCCCCCCACGCTCTCTGGGGAGGTGTCCGTCCTGTCCGCCTTTGACTTTGAGTGGAGTCCATCTGCCATCGCTCACCGCTTTCTTTTCATTTGGATGTGAAACAGAAGGATTACAGACGGCAGCTTTGATAGTTGCTTTGCTTTTTCCCAGCATGCCCTGGACTTGAGGTGTGGAGCTCTGCATAAATAATAATAATAATCATCATCATAAATAATTAATAATCATAATAATAATTATTAATATTATTATTATTATTATTATTATTATTATTATTATTATTATTAACTCTTCTATTTTTTCTATCTTTCACTCTTGACTAATAATAATACGCCATAATCTACCACCAAATATCAGTTTATTAACTATTGAAAAATCACGATCATGCAATAATCAATGTGTGATATTGCGAGGACCCCCCCCCCCCCCCACACACACACCTTTTTTTTAATTGATCCTTTTTAATGCCTGGTACAGCTAAAGTACATTTGTTGACAAATATAATAATACATATCGGAAATTTATGACCACAAAAATAGCAACTTTTTCCCCCTTAGATTGCACTTTTTTTGCTAATTTTTCTAATTTAACATTTGTCTAAATTAAATAAAAAAAATAAATATAAATAAATAAATAAAAAAATACAAAATAATGAAAAAAAATATTAAAAAATGCAAATTATATCAAAGGCAAAAAGTGAACAAATGTAACAGTTACTGATTGTAAAAGTACCACATGGAGGGGTAGGATTTAATAAGCTGTGCTTCTTCCTACTCCTTTTGGACATGTGGAACTGGGAACTGATTATGTGATGCATTCAATTGTAATCTGATGCATGTTCAAATGAAATTAAACCATTACCATAAATCATTACTTTATTGTTGATGATACATTTCCCGCTACATCCTCGGGAATCTAACCTTGACTAGAACTACGACCGTCACAGTGTAGGAACTCCAGATTGTGTTGGCATATTTTTTGCAGTTATTACCGCATACCAAATTCCCCCCTCATGATTAAAAATCAGAATGAAAATATTTCTGTAATCAGATATTGTTTCTGCTTCCATTGGGTGACCGCGTTAGGCTTAGCGAATATCGATTTGTGTGTGTGGGGTTGCGTTGCCAGCCGCTGCAAAACGACACGTTGCTTTTAATTACACAATCTTTGTGTCGCAGGTGACGGCGGCCCCCGTGCATTGTCGGCGATTAATGATCTGAGAATGAATGGCGGTTCTGAGCTGTGATTGAAGATTGACAGTATGGTGTACTGTAAGAACATCCATGTTCTGGAAAGGAGCCAGCGCGGTTTATTTCGATGTGCCACTCAACCACGCTTCAAACCCCACAGACGAGTGGAAAACGCAGAGAGAGGATAACGGCGCTAACTAATGGAGCGTCGCGCGTACGGCACGCTGTTGCATAATTAGCTAAAGCTGCACACGTTAATATTTCACGTCGTGTTCAGATGGGTAGGTGATTTTTGAAAGGCCCGTTGGGATGCTTTGTTTCACTGCATGTCAGTGAATGGAGCACAAGCAGCGTGGCTGCTGATGTCAACACAATTGATTCCTGTTTTCTATTGTTTGGTAGATTATGACACCAATTACTGGAACCAATCACTAATGTGGTACCTACCCCTGCTACCATCAACTCCAGCAACTGTGGCGCTACCTGCATCATGTACTTTATACATGGATTAGCATTTGATTATGTATTAGCATCCACGCTATGGAAAAAGCGATTTGATGGACTCCAGTTTCACTGACTTGAGTTTCACTCGCTCACGGGTTGACAAACACTGGAGTTTCACGCTGACTCTCGATTTGACCAAGACTCGAGTTTCAGTGACTCAGGGTTGCTCGACAAACACTCGGCTTTCACTGACTCAGTTTGTGGAAGACTCATTCAAAGACTCAAGTTTGACTGACTCAGTGTGTGGAAGACTCATTCAAAGACTCAAGTTTGACTGACTCAGTGTGTGGAAGACTCATTCAAAGACTCAAGTTTGACTGACTCAGTGTGTGGAAGACTCATTCAAAGACTCAAGTTTGACTGACTCACAGGTTGACAACGACTCAAGTTTGACTGACTCTCAGGTTGACAAAGACTCAAGTTTGACTGACTCACAGGTTGACAAAGACTCAAGTTTGACTGACTGACTCAAGTTTGACAAAGACTCAAGTTTGACTGACTGACTCTCAGGTCGACAAAGACTCAAGTTTGACTGACTCACAGGTCGGCAAAGACTCAAGTTTGACTGACTGACTCAAGTTTGACTGAATGACTCACAGGTTGACAAAGACTCAAGTTTGACTGACTGACTTACAGGTTGACAAAGACTCAAGTTTGACTGACTGACTCAAGTTTGACTGACTGACTCACAGGTTGACAAAGACTCAAGTTTGACTGACTCTCAGGTTGACAAAGACTCAAGTTTGACTGACTCACAGGTTGACAAAGACTCAAGTTTGACTGACTGACTCAAGTTTGACAAAGACTCAAGTTTGACTGACTGACTCTCAGGTCGACAAAGACTCAAGTTTGACTGACTCACAGGTCGGCAAAGACTCAAGTTTGACTGACTGACTCAAGTTTGACTGAATGACTCACAGGTTGACAAAGACTCAAGTTTGACTGACTGACTTACAGGTTGACAAAGACTCAAGTTTGACTGACTGACTCAAGTTTGACTGACTGACTCACAGGTTGACAAAGACTCAAGTTTGACTGACTCTCAGGTTGACAAAGACTCAAGTTTGACTGACTCTCAGGTTGACGAAGACTCAAGTTTGACTGACTCTCAGGTTGACGAAGACTCAAGTTTGACTGACTCTCAGGTTGACAGACTCAAACTTGACTGACTCTCAGGTTGACGAAGACTCAAGTTTGACTGACTCTAAGGTTGACGAAGACTCAAGTTTGGCTGACTCTCAGGTTGACGAAGACTCAAGGTTGACGAAGACTCAAGTTTGGCTGACTCTCAGGTTGACGAAGACTCAAGTTTGACTGACTCACAGGTTGACAAAACCTCAAGTTTGACTGACTCATGACTCCTCATCATTGACTCAAGTTTCACTGACTCTCGTGCTGACCAAGCCTCAAATTTCCCTGAGTCTGGGGTACTCGACAAAAACTCGAGTCTCACTGACTCACTTTCTGCGTGTGTACTTTGTGATGAGTGAGTCCCGTAAATGGCAGCGCCTGATTGACTTCAGTGACCGACTCCTGAGAAGTGGAATGAGTAAAATGATTTGTGTTTTCATTGTGGTTTTGTATGGGAAAAATCCAATTTGCCATCCAATTTGTTTTGTTCGGACCTTCTTTGACTTGGATTCATCCATTTTTCATCTCATCTGCTCTCCCTACAGCGCGTTCGTTAGCGGGAGCTAGCTGGAGCTAATCACTGATTAGCTTACGTGCAGACACGTGTCAGGCTGCTTCCGTTTAGACGAGCGGGTAAATAAACACGGGGGATATGCACACTCATGCGCGGGTGTTTGGCGGCATTATCCTCCCCCCCCACCCCCCTCAGTCGAGGCTAATTAAACATTTAATCTGGTTGCAGCAGCGCATCCTTCAAGCGGCGAGCATGTAAGTGACGCATATTTCAAAGCGGCGATGCCTGTTGCTTCGTGGATCAGCATTGACTGCACATAGCGCCACCTCGCTTTGGGTCTCACGAACGTGGGACGTCTCTTAGCCCTCATACGGGTCCTTCGCCAGACTCTTGGAGTCGAACAGCTGCAGCATAAATGCAAAAAAAAAAAAAAATCTCAGGAGAGATGAAAGGGCACCGCAGCACAACATCTGCTGACCAAGTCCGACTCCTCGGCAACATGGCCGACACAGCCAAGCCACTCGCTCGGCAAATTAGCAGAATTGACCAGCTTTCTGTTTGTCATAATAAACGTGAACCCTAACCCTAAGAGAACAGGAAGTTAATGACTTGCAGGTGTTTAATTAGCCGTGCACGATTGTAGCGCTAGTCGTTGTTACTAAGCGTCGCGGTTTCGCTGCGTGCATACGACTGTTGTCGTGTTTGACGACCGGCTGTTCGTCGCTGCTGTTGTCAAGCTGCTGGCGATGGCGTACAAATGAACGAGTGCCGTCGGTGACGCCGACCATGCGGCGTTACGATGCCATCTTACCAGATGATTTTTTAAACTGAATATTTTTGTACTTAGAAAAACCAGTTTGAGACCTTCTAAATGTGTTTTTTTTTTGGCACTATTAGAGCCCTCCAGGCATAAAATAGCATCCCTATATTTGCTTTTACGCTTGTAAAAATAACAGGTCTTAAACATAAATGCGATATTAGTCCATGTTAGCATTGACTGTTGCACTCTACATACTGCTAACCTTGCTAACACTCAGAAAACTATACGGTACTTTCACTTTCACTTTGCCAGGTGGACTCAAAGTCAGATATTGTAATGCATTAAATATGTTCTCAGGGATTTGTTTTTGTATTTTTATTAATTTAGCTGTTTTTATCATTTCAATCATTTAATTTGGGCAAGAATATGTACATAATATGTTGCTAATATATGCATAATAATAATAATTCAACCACAAAAGTGATTGTGAATTATTTTTTGAAGAACCGCAATAGAAGAAATATTTGGCAATGAAGGCATGTATGTTTCCTTATATAGTCGTCCCTCGTTTATCACAGTTAATTGCTGTCAAACCGACAGCGATAAGTGAATTTCAGCAAAGTAGCGTTCCTAATTTTTTAAACTGAATATTTTTGTACTTGGAGCATAGAAAAAACAGTTTGAGACCTTCTAAATGTGGTTATTTTTGGCACTATTAGAGCCCTCCAGGCATAAAATAGCATCCCTATAGTCGCTTTTTACGCTTGTAAAAATAACAAATACATAATATGTTGCTAATATATGCATAATAATAATAATTCAACCACAAAAGTGATCGTGAATTATTTTTTTTTGAAGAACCGCAATAGAAGAAAATGTGATGATGGTGGATTTCATGGTCTTTAGAAGACTTTATCGCCGCATCTTTTCCGTGAGCACATTTTCACTTTCACTTTTATTCATTTTATCTGGAGTGCTTCTGCTCAAGCATGAAATTTCTACTTTGGTTGTTTATTATTTGGGGATTTTCCTGGATTATCCCGGAGACCCACAAAACCCCAGCATGAACATTAGGAATTTCGGAATCACGTGCGTCATAAAGCCCCTTAAACTAAACGTTTTTTTTTATTATTTCATGGTCGGTGTCCTGTTTGGAGCGTGATAAAGCAGCTTTAGCATCGCATTTGTGCCGCTGTGTCTCTGCACGGCGACGACCTTTTGTCTCCTCCACGTCGCCGATCCGCCCGAGTGGCGACACGGACGCATCCAGCCGTGCCGGCACATCTTTGATTCTCCGAGGCGGGCCCGTGTTGACCCCCTCCGCTTGCATTTTTAAACGCTTGCAGACAAGCTTTCCTTAAAGGACATTTTGGAGGAAACACGGCGCTCGGTCGGCCTGGTCGGGACCGTCATGCAAGGTCGAGTCTTGCTTGGACTCGAACTCGATGCCGTTTTCATCTGTCCTTAAAAAGACGGACTGACTTTGAAGACAACTTCTTCATCTCTGACTGTTTTAGATAGCATTTTAAGATGTGTAGTGAAGCCTGGAAACCCAAACAAAAAGATTGTTGTCACATTTCGGTGGTCTACCGAAGACACGTGACTGATTCCCGATTCCCCATCCCGCCTTGTGACGTGTTCGGCGGTGAAGTGAGCCGTCACGATCATACTTGACTTGCTGCTAGCTGTAGCATTTTGGCTAAGAGTACACAAATGTCCCCAAGGATGTCCATTTTTGAGCCTGATGAGGGTGTCGCACTTCCTGTGAGTCTTGAATCAGTCATCCGGCCCCAGCAGCCACGTCTCTCTCTTTGATTGTCGCCACCTTTCAACGCGGTCCAGGAGCGTCACCAGGGACCACGATGCCGGCCAATTAGAATCTCATCTGTGTTAAAGCCACGGATGACAAATCTAGTCATCGTTGTGTGTGTGTGTGTGTGTGTGTGTGTGTGTGTGTGTGCGCTTTGCATGCCGGACAGGCGCTTTACTTTGCTAGCTGGAGCATGTGACCTTCTGTATAGACGACATCGTCACGCACACACACGCAAGGTCGACAAGCGCGTCGCAGGCGGGTTTGATTGCTGATGCGTGCAGACTCGTGCAGCCTCGTGTCAGCTCTCATTCTCTCATGAGGAGGAAACCAGGCCAAGCTGTCATGGCGCTCATTTCCATTTTGACACGTCTAGCTCGCTATTATTGTTTGGAATAGAACAGCTCATTGTCATATGTATTTGTAAAAAAAATAAATTTATTAAATGATTAAAAAATAAAAATTAGCAAGTAATTTTGAACTATTTTTTTATTTTTTTATATTTTATTATTTATTATAATTATTCAATAAAAACAAAAATTATTATAGGATAAAAGCTTTTAAACACTACATATTTAGTGTACCAATTCTGAATAATATGGAAATAAATTTGCATATTAAATATAATTTTGAACTATTTTATTGTTTTTTATATTTGATTATTTATTATAATTATTTAAAAAAAACAAAAATTATAGGATAAAAGCTTTTAAACACTTCATATTCAGTGTACCAATTCTGAATAATATAGAAATATATTTGCATATTAAATATAATTTTGAACTATTTTATTGATTTTTTATATTTTATTATTTATTATAATTATTTAAAAAAACAAAAATTATTATAGGATAAAAGCTTTTAAACACTACATATTTAGTGTACCAATTCTGAATAATATGGAAATAAATTTGCATATTAAATATAATTTTGAACTATTTTATTGTTTTTTTATATTTTATTATTTATTATAATTATTTTAAAAAATATTATAAAATAAAAGCTTTTAAACACTACATATTTAGTGTACCAATTCGGAATAATATGGAAATAAATTTGCATATTAAATATAATTTTGAACAATTGTATTGTTTTTTTAATATTTTATTATTTATTATAATTATTTAAATAAACAAAAATTATTATAGGATAAAAGCTTTTAAACACTACATATTTTGTGTACCAATTCTGAATAACATGTATAATATAAATAAATTTGCATATTAAATATAATTTTTTTTAATTCACTTATATTTGATTTTGTGTATCACATTATTTTTTTTATAAATTAAAAAGTACACTTCTGAAAGTACAATTCTGAATAATATGGAAATAAATTTGCATATTAAATATCATTTTTTTAAATTCACTTATTTGATTTTGTGTATTACATTATTTTTTTATAAATTAAAAAGTACACTTAAAAATATCTAGCTAGCTATCAAGGATTATAAACATAGTATTAATTAAAAAAAAAAGTATTTCTCCAACAATGAACACTTGAACGCAACACTGAAAGTATTCTAGATAATGACATAAAAGATGTAATGAAGTATTTCTACATAGTAGTATATGTAGTATTTCTACATGTACAGCATGTGAAGCAGTGATTGGGGCAGATTGTAAAGTATCATCACGCCCGTTTTTGTGTAAACGTTGTCTAATTGAGTGAGTGGCGGTCAGCAAAAAAAAACCGTGTTCGTGTTAAAAAGCTAAAAAAATAAAAAAAATAAAAAACATGCTGCAGCGTTTGAGCTTGACTTTTGGGAAGTCTTAAAATAGTCCGTGGCCTCAGAGCTCATCATTATCATCTCTCCTCCGCTGACTCCACTTCTCTCTTGCCGCCCATCATCATCACCGCATCCCGCCTCTCTCTTCGTCTCTCCTCGTCCGACCGCCGCCGACATGTGATTTATTCATTCATTCATTTTCTACCGCTTTTCCTCACGAGGGTCGCGGGGGGTGCTGGAGCCTATCCCAGCTGTCTTCAGGCGTAAGGCGGGGTACACCCTAGACTGGTCGCCAGCCAATCACAGGGCACATATAGACAAACAACCATTCACACTCACATTCATACCACTCACATTCATACAATTTGGAGTGGCTAATTAACCTTTTTTAATTAACCTAGCATGTTTTTGGAATGTGGGAGGAAACCGGAGTACCCGGAGAAAACCCACGCATGCACAGGGAGAACATGCAAACTCCACACAGAGATGCCCGAGGGTGGGATTGAACCCTGGTCTCCTAGCTGTGAGGCCTGCGCGCTAACCCCTAGACCACTGTGCCGCCCCATGTGATTTATTTATTTATTTATTTATTTATTTATTCCCTCCGCAACGTTGTCGTCTTTACAAGAGCACCATTTAGAACGATGTCGGGTCACCGGGGTCATCCGGCGCATGTGTGGGTGGGTTAAAGGTCGTTTTAGCGTACGGCAGTGTGTGGAAAAAGAGGGTAAAAAAAAAAAAAAGATGTCATTGTCGTTGGTGGGATGGCAGCACACGGTAAATATGCAGCAAAGCCGCCTCGGCCTGGCCTCCTTATCGGGAGTCTGAGAGGCAGTCATTTATTTATTTTGTCCTCCCATTTCACAGCTGTCACCGTGTCACGGCGGCAAAGTAAAGAGGGGGGGGGGGGAAATGAGCGAGGAGGGAGAGGAGATTTGAATAGGACAGCCAGATGGGGGCAGGACTTGCCTTGACGGCGCTCGTCGACCCGCTTGAAAGCCTCTTGGCGCGGGAACACGACACACGGCGGCACAGAAAATAATTGTGGCGTCCGGGAAGACACTCCAGGTAGCGCCGAGTGTGAGCCCACAATGGTGTATTATTCAGCATATCAGTCTTATATCACGGCTACAAATTGTCCATCCTGTGATTGGCGGGGGACCTCGCCCCACTACAAAAACTACAGTACTCTGAACTTAGCATTAGTACTGTTGTAATGGCATCGGTGGTACAGTCCTTCAAGTGATTTATCTTGTATTTTCACCTGATATGCCACCTTCAAGTACTCCCAAAAGGGTAGAAAAACATGCTCGTATGTATGGAAACTTCTGGTCCACCACCTGTTCACCATCGCTCTTTAAACCATTATAATGGGACTGTCTGGGGAAGTAGCTGAGTAGTCGAAGGCGTCATAACGTAGCTTCTTGTGAAGCCCCTAAAAGGTTTTATTTCATTTTATTTACAAATTTGGCTAATAAGAGTTTTTAAAAGTCAATATAGGGGTGTTATTTCATGTCTAGAGGGCTCTAATAATGCTTAAATATTCATTCATTTTCTACCGCTTATCCTCACGAGGGTCGCGGGGGGGTGCTGGAGCCTATCCCAGCTGTCTATTCGAGCGAGAAGCGGGGTACACCCCGGACTGGTGGCCAGCCAATCACAGGGCACATATAGACAAACAACCATTCACACTCACATTCATACCTATGGACAATTTGGAGTGGCTAATTAACCTAGCATGTTTTTGGAATGTGGGAGGAAACCGGAGTACCCAGGAAAACCAACACATGCATGGGGAGAACATGCAAACTCCACACAGAGATAGCCGAAGGTGGAATTGGACTCGGGTCTCCTATTTGTGAAGCCCCTAAAAGGTTTTATTTCATTTAATTTACAAATTTGGTAATAAGAGTCAATATAGGGGTGTTATTTCATGTCTAGAGGGCTCTAATAATGCTTCAATATCCATTCATTTTCTACCGCTGGGTGGGATTGAACTCGGGTCTCCTTGCTGTGAGGTCTGCACGCTAACCACTCGATCGCCGTGCTGCTCATCAAATAACCAAATTGATTTAAAATAATAATAATAATAATAATAAAGCTACCAAAACCATCAAAAGCCATGATGCTAGGTCATATGTGAAGATTCAATGAAATACTTTTGAAAGAATGGACGGGCCGTATTTAAACACTTGGCGGGCCGGATGTGGCCCCCGGGCCGTAGTTTGCCCACCCCTGCTTTAGAATGAAAATGTTGCTCTTCTTGGGCACTTTCGGAGTCGATCATGAAGGCATGTTTTGCTCTTCGTAACGATGAATGGGTTCCGCCATCCGTACTCACGGACGGCTCCATCTTGCTTGTGACGGGACAAACCAGGAAGTGACAGGGGGCGGCGGCGGCGGCGGGGGCGGCGGTGAGGGCGGCGGGGGCGGCGGCGGGAGCGGCGGCGGGAGCGGCGGCGGGAGCGGTGGCGGCGGGGGCGGGGGCGGGGGCGGGAGCGGCGGGGGCGGGGGCGGCGGCGCTGACTCCTCTTCGTTGCCTCACATGCAAAAAAAAACCAAACTTCCAGGTATATTAAATTGGAATATGGCCTGTGTCTAATTTCTCTTTCTGGAACTCATTAAGAGTTTCGTGCCGCTCGGCTCGCTTTGTGCTGATGGAACAACATGGCCGACAAGCACCGCTTGCACCCACAATGCTGAATCAGCACCCTGACACGCATCTTTTCATTTTTTTTTATCTTTCATTTTCTCTTGTACTCTTATCGTTATCATTCTTTACTGTTCATAACTAAAGTAGTTATTGCATAAATGGTATTTTCCAGCGCTGCACAGTTAACGACTATTCCCGGAAGCGGGTCTGGGGGGGATCTACACGGAAACGGCGTTCCGGGTGCCCTGAAAACGGTACTAAGGTCTCCAGAGTGTGAAAACCCTGACAACAGCAGCTGGTCATTTCCATTTGGGTTAGCAATACGCTACGCTAAAAACGATGACGCACATCAACGTATTTACCGCAGTGCTGTGATGTTTAACACCTGAAACTCCTGTTGTGTTGAAAGCGATTGGCGCGGTCGGACAAGCCGTTTATACGCTTTAAAATCTCTCATCCAAAACCATTTACTACCTAATGGACCCCCCCAACCCCCCCCTCGTGATCTCTCACAGTTCCGTCCTAAAAGGCTCGTTAGCGGCGGGCGGGGATCGTGAAATCCGACATCAACCCTGCAAGGCCAAAAGAGAAGCGCTTTTAAAGCCGACGAGCCGTCGTTTCGGGTCCCGTGACCCGAACCGGGCCGAGTCCATTACCTTTTGCGTTGTGGAGGGTTTTGGTGGCATTAGCCGGGATGTTCTCTTGCGGCTCGCAGTCTTTAAACGGATCAGCAGTTCGATCACCCAGCATGGAAGCTTCTTAGCGGCCTTCACTTCCTTCAACTTTTTTTTTTTTTTTTTCCAAAAAAGCAAATGATGCGTGTTAGGATGTTTCAAGGCGGCGCCATCTCCTGAAAATTACATCCCCTTAACATTTTTAAGAGCAGATTTAGCTGTGGGGATGCCGCTGTTCGATTCCAGACTTTTGCAGGTAACAGCCCGTGAGTGATTATGCACTTAAAGATACAAAAGAGGGCTGCACGGTGCTTAAGTGGTTAGCGTGCAGACCTCACAGCTTGGAGACCCGAGTTTGATTCCACTCTCAGCCATCTGTGTGGAGTTTGCATGCATGCGTGGCCGCTGTTCGATTCCAGACCTCTGCAGGTAACAGCCTGTGAGTGATTATGCACTTAAAGATACAAAAGAAGGCTGCACGGTGGAGCAGTTGTTAGCGTGCAGACCTCACAGCTAGGAGACCCGGGTTCGATTCCACCCTCAGCCATCTGTGTGGAGTTTGCATGCATGTGTGGCCGCTGTTCGATTCCAGACCTCTGCAGGTAACAGCCCGTGAGTGATTATGCAGTAAAAGATACAAATACGGCTGCATGGTGCTTAAGTGGTTAGTGTGCAGACCTCACAGCTAGGAGACCCGAGTTCGATTCCACCCTCAGCCATCTGTGTGGAGTTTGCATGCATGCGTGGCCGCTGTTCGATTCCAGACTTCTGCAGGTAACAGCCCGTGAGTGATTATGCAGTAAAAGATACAAATACGGCTGCATGGTGCAGAAGTGGTTAGCGTGCAGACCTCACAGCTTGGAGACCCGAGTTCGATTCCACTCTCAGCCATCTGTGTGGAGTTTGCATGCATGCGTGGCCGCTGTTCGATTCCAGACTTCTGCAGGTAACAGCCTGTGAGTGATTATGCACTTAAAGATACAAAAGAGGGCTGCACGGTGTTCCAGTGGTTAGCGTGCAGACCTCACAGCTAAGAGACCCGAGTTCGATTCCACTCTCAGCCATCTGTATGGAGTTTGCATGCATGCGTGGCCGCTGTTCGATTCCAGACTTCTGCAGGTCACAGCCCGTGAGTGATTATGCACTTAAAGATACAAAAGAAGGCTGCACGGTGGAGCAGTGGTTAGCATGCAGACCTCACAGCTTGGAGACCCGAGTTCGATTCCACTCTCAGCCATCTGTGTGGAGTTTGCATGCATCCCGCTGTTCGATTCCAGACCTCTGCAGGTAACAGCCTGTGAGTGATTATGCAGTAAAAGATACAAATACGGCTGCACGGTGCTTAAGTGGTTAGTGTGCAGACCTCACAGCTAGGAGACCTCAGTTCGATTCCACTCTCAGCCATCTGTGTGGAGTTTGCATGCTCTCCCCGTGCATGCGTGCCGGTTATCACGTGATGTTGATGTTTACGTTTTACTGGGCATGCCTCATTGACTATTCTGTTGGATTATAGCGCCGCATGTAAACAAGAGATTGGAATATTCCTTTCCATGTATACTAGTTTTGGGAAAAGTCATTCGGAAAGAGAAAAACTTGTCATGTAAACGTGACTAGTGAAGGTTCTAATAGTAAAAAAAACGGTAGCATTTCTTTGGTATGCATGTGCGTTTTCATGCGGGGAAAAAAATGGCGTCCAAATTGCCATTCACGTTTCTGTCGGCGCTAATCTCCCATAACCTGCTTTGAATCCACCCGACATGGAAATCGGACGCCAATCATGTCTAATTGCCGGAGTCTCGTTTTGGCTTATGAAGGAAAAACAAAAACATCTGTTTCCTAATTCCGTGTGAGTAGAAATCTCGAAAGTGGCGGCGGCGAGTGGGGGGGCTTTAAAGAGAATTTATGAGGGATGATGCACGGGCGTGTCTGATGTTGGCGAGCCGCATCTGACAAACGTACGAGTAGTTTATGACACAACAATCCCTGCTGGCTTCTCCGGCATCCTTTTTGCTCTTCCAAGGCCGTCGTTGCATTGATCTTCCTGCAGGGTCAAACATACGCCAACATATTCGATAACTGGGAATTAATTCACAGAAGCTTTTCCTGAACTTTATTATTCTTATTTGTTGGTCTCTCCTGCTGTCCTGCATATGATGAATAATATTTCACAACCCAGCGTTTTTTTTCACCTGGCCCATGCAGCATCCAGGATCTTGCATTGAACATCCAGCAAGTTTGCACGTCATTTTTATTGACGTTAATAGTTGTTTTTACGTTACTCTCAAAACCCGAAATAGTCACTAGATTTGATGGCTAAAGTCGGTTTTGTGGCTTCACTCTATATCACCCCTTTTCAAAAATATATTAATCCATAATTCATTGTTTTGCGATTCCATATGACCTATAACATTATGTGTATTTAAGCTATTTTCAAAATTAAAAATGTCTAAATGAAGTGTAATACAGTATAAGACACTGTGATATGCAGTACTCTGCACTGCTCACTAGGCGTCAGTAATGTTACTGTAATGTGAGGCGACTTGATCACCTCAACAACAGGCTTTTATTGCAAGCCGTTTGTCAGAGGGACGACATTTATAGCAACACACATCAACACAAGTCTTATTATGTCTACTGTATTGAGTAATCGGAGCGTTAAAGTCGCTATAGGGGTGTTATTTCATGTGTGGAGGGCTCTAATGTTAGAGTCTATTCAGAAGGTTGTAAACAGGTTTTCTATGTTAACTAGGAATCCTGCTTTGCATAAATTGATTAATCGCGGTCGGGTCTAGAGCCAATTAACTGCGATAACGAGGGACTACTGTACTTCCCATGTACCGTCACACCCCACACCCCACACCCACTCTGTATGCGTCTCCCCAAGTTTAGTCATAATAGGAAGTCAACTTCCAAGTTGGTCCAAATGAGGCGCCTTCCGAGCAACAGCAAAGCCGTTTCTTTTCCCGCTGCGCCGCCGTCAAAGACAGGAAGCAGTTTGTCTGCCAGAGATGAACACCAGGAAAAACTAGCACATCATCACAAAGTTATGCAAATGTTTGATGCTGGCCTGCCTCAGATACCGCTGCTTATTATTTCTCTGCTGGAAGCTTCTGTTGTAGCCGGTCTTGTCTTTGGTTACTTTCTGTCTTCGTCACGTCTGACTTCCTAGTCGCCGCCAATGCCAACGCCGCCAACGCCCACACGTAAAAGCTTTCATTAGCGATGTCAGAGATGTCGTGACTTTTAATGTTACACTCCTTTTGTACGCCGTCTTCCTGGTTAAACTTTGCTTGCTGGTTTTGGCTTCTTCTTCTGGTTTATTTTGAGCGTTACCTTTGATGCTAACGTGTAGCAACCTTCCTCTTTTTTTCCCCTCTACAAAATCTACGTATGTAATATTAGACTTTTTATATGCAACGGATGCTAATAAAAACCTGGTTTATTTTCTTCCCCGGGCAGCAAACCTGACTGTAAGAAAAAGGTGATTTAGTACCTGTAATTAATAACCATGCTTCATATTCACAGAATTTGTGAGGCTTGAGGCTTACCTATCCCATAATAATAAACACTAACCACCAGCGGAGCCACATAAATAATCTTAATGAAGCAATAAAAAGCATCATAGAACCCCTGTTAGTCCAGCTAATCCACTCATTAGCGCCGCCGTGATGGAATATCTGCGTTTGGAAGCGCTGGCTGAAGCGCTTGCAGCCCCATGGCGCCCCCTGTGGCTCACTCTCATAGTAAGACATGCTAGCGACACCAATACGTACATCCTTGAAGGCATCACAGCCTCATCCATCATAAAAAAATGTACAAAGTGGAGAAATTGAAATTGAGAAATTGTTACATTTGCATATTTCCTGATCCCCTCTCGGCATAAGTGCGCATCCGAGCCTGCCGTCTGAGTGCACTTCACTAAGTGCACTGGGTCCGATGACCTGCAGCTACATTTGGCAACAAGGCAAACAAATGGAAGATGTTTTTATGCTCTGAATAGATGAATAAACGTTACCTGGGTATTAGATATCTAAGCTTAACAGGCACAATAATTATGTCGCCGTAACCCACGCCACTTCCTGTCCCCACCCCCATAGCGCATTTACAGCAACACACCCAAGCATTGGTTTGATTTAAGTTTTAAATGTCTTATTTTTTCTTCTATATTGGGTAATAGGAGTGTAAATGTCACTATAGGGGTGCTATTTCTTATATAGAGGGCTCTAATAACACTATTTAGAAGGTTGTTTTCTATGTTCTTAACTATGTAAATGTTCAATTTATACAGGAAATAAGGAATCCTACTTTGTGGATATTCACTAACCAAGGTCGGGTCTGGAAACTACCATAATTATCATAATTTCTGGGTGCACCCGGATATAAGCCACACCCATTTAAAGAGTAAAAAGGATCAGTACTTACATACTGTAGGCTGCACCTGTCACATTTTTTAAAAACTGTTAACGAAATGAATGTTTTTGTCAAAATGGTGCGTTTAATACGGCTGGTTAAACAATAGTCTACCAGAAGAGTCATTCATCAGTGTCTTTATCTTCCTCCAGACTCGTAATTCCTTTGTCAGGCTCCCTCGCTCGCGCTCCCTCTCTCTTTCATTGCCGCTGTGTCACTTCTGTCTCGAAGCAAATTAGCCCTTGAGCTTATGCTGTCCTATTAATCACGCAAGTAGTCCGGCCTTTCCGAAGCCGTTGATGATGGTGGATTTTTTTTTTTTTTTTTTTTTGACGCGGCTCCACTGGCTAGACTTGAGCCAATGTTGCCTGGAACTGGGAAGCTGCGTCACATGCGTTCTTTTGTGTATTCCACGATGAGGGCGAGTGCATGAAAGATTAAAACGTGACCTTGATTATTCACGTAATAAATGAAAATGCTAATTGCTAATGCTAATTTTCTTGCCACATGCTTGCGTGTCTGTCGTTTTCGTGTGATTATACTAAATATAGCAACAAGTCATAGCAGTTGTGTATGATGTGCGTTAAGAAGCTACGTTATGATGCCGTCTACCACTCAGCTACTCCCCCCAGACAGTCCCGTTATAATGGTTTAAAGAGCAATGGTGAACAGGTGGTGGACCATAAGTTTCCATACATACTCCCCTTTTGGGAGTACAGTTAACCTCGGATATATCGGATTCAATTGTTCCCACTGGTTTTGTCCGATATAAGCGAAATCCGTTATATGCGTATACCGGAAAATGTCACAGTTTCACATGTCCAAAAGGAGTAGGAAGAAGCAAAGCTTATTAAATCCTACCCCTCCATCTGGTACTTTTACAATCGGTAACTGTTACATTTGTTCACTTCCTGCTTTCCTAATATAGTTAAAGAGGATTTTTTGGGTTTTTTTTTTTATTTTATTTTTGTCACATACCGAAGTACGAGGTGATATAAGCTGATTTTATCGACGGAGTGGATATTCGTGACGTTGATATTTATCTGATTATATCTTGTACAGTAAACCTCGGATATATCGGATTCAATTGTTCCCACTGGTTTTGTCCGATATAAGCGAAATCCGTTATATGCGTATACCGGAAAATGTCCGTTTTACGCATATATCGGATTTATATCCGGTATATGCGTAAATGGGATTTTATCCGTTATAAAAAGGCACTTCCTTGACTATGTTTCCAATGTACCTGGACGCGCAGGCAACACTGCAAACGCTGCAAATGACGTCGTATAGCGGCCTGTCACGATTCGGCGAATCGGAGCTCCACGATGCGGCCATCCGATATATGCGAGGGAAATTTAATGGAAATGCATTGGAACGGGACTGGAGATTTTGTCCGAAATAGGCGAAATCCGTTAAAAAAAAAGAATTTTTATTGGAAATGCATTACAGGAAAAATCGGTTCTTTTTTATCTGTCCATTGTGAGCGAATTTCCGATATATCCGAGTCTGATATATCCGAGGTTTACTGTACTTGAAGGTGGCGTATCAGGTGAAAGAAAGAGGTGTGTGTTCCATAAAACAATGGCATGAACGGAGTGAGCCCTTTTGTCCGTCATACAGCCTCCATCTGGGTGGGTGTAGGCGGGGCTGCTACGATACACACAGTGTTGTGTCGTAGAAATGAAATGAAAATATAAATTTTATTTTATTTTTTTTAATTAAAATATTGAAATTTGGTCTCCCAATCTGGTCTATGGTCTCATGTTGTGAACTGACAGTGTGTTATTCTTCTTCGGCTGGTGGCCTTCGTGCAGCCTTGTCTTCCAAACGTACTCGCTGACCTGCAAGACTTAATCACCTGCCAGGTAGCTCTGACAGGTCCTGACGCCAGTCTTTATTATTATTATTATTCATCAGGAACTTGACTAGTTGAAATGATTGAATTATGATCTCGTGGTTCCGTTTCATTTTCAAAGCTCCTTCACTTCCCGTGGTGTGTTTTTCTTCTCCGTGTGCGACGTGGACGTTATTCCTTAGTGACAACTGCCGGCTACACCTTCTTCCTAAATGATGTCCTTCATTAAAAACACGTAAAGAAAGCACGCAGAGGTGTGAGTTTAATAGTCAGGCGTATATTTACTTCCTCGTGATGTTTGGAGGCGTGCGTCTCGGTGTTCCGCCTCTCCTCTCCCCTCCCGTTAGGCTTTCTTAATTTCCCTCACAAGATGAATAAACTATATCTGTATATCTGTCTATCTCGCTAGCTAGCTAGATCCAATAGATCCACAGCCAGCAGCAGATAAAAGATGCGAGCAGACGTCTAATTAAAGCCAGAGATGAAAACCTGAGAGACAGGAGTGATTATGAAAGCAACCCGGTGTGGGAGATCATATTCCATGCAACAACACGGAATATTTACCAAGCCGAGCAGGAGCGGCTTTACATGCGGACGTGACGCTGGTTGAATTCCAAGTTGGCTGGCAGCGTCGGCGTTCTAAAGGCTTCATTAGCTCTACAGGTCGTATTGAAACAGGACGTTTTCGTTTCAATGGCCACACGGGGGGAAGCGGCGTGGAATAAAATGATTCATTAGACTCAACACAAACAAACACAACACTGAATGGATGTAAAACTGCACATTTCGTAATAGCCTTTTATTGTGGCCAGCCTGATAATACTACTGCCTAATTATCTTCCTATACCACAGATGAGAGGTGGATGAATTATGAATACTCACCGTAGCACAGATTTCTTAAGGTTTCTTTATTTATAAATGGAATATGGCTGCACGGTGGTCTAGTGGTTAGCGCACAGACCTCACAGCTAGGAGACCTGGGTTCAATTCCACCCTCAGCTATCTCTGTGTGGAGTTTGCATGTTCTCCCTGTGCATGTGTGGGTTTTCTCCGGGTACTCCGGTTTCCTCCCACATTCCAAAAAACATGCTAGGTTAATTAGCGACTCCAAATTGTCCATAGGTATGAATGTGAGTGTGAATGGTTGTTTGTCTATATGTGCCCTGTGATTGGCTGGCCACCAGTCCAGGGTGTAGGTCCCGCCTCTCGCCCAGCAACCCCCGCGACCCTCCTGAGGATAAGCGGTAGAAAATGAATGAATGAATAAATGGAATATTTTCATAGTTACAGCATACAACTTTCCCAATACGCTTTTAACATCATTAGAGACCTCTACACATGAAATAACACCCCTATAGGCATCTTTGCACTCTTAAATGGGGGGTGAACAGGAAGTGACGTGATGAGTTCAGAGTTGGGTTTTATTTTGATGCAGTAGTTTGTGTTTTCATGTTAGGGATTGCAAGAAAAGCTTGTTGTTCGGGCGATCAAATCCGGTGCTCGTCTCACCCAACATGACACCTGTCACATTACTGCCACCTAGTGACCAGTGGAGAATATTATTTTGAGTTCATCGTGAAAAGTTTGACCGATTTGTTGTTTATTTTGTTATTTAAAGTCCTAGAACTCCACATAGAGATGGCCCGGGGTGGAATTGAACTTGGGTCTCCGGGCTGCGAGCCCTGCTTGCTAACCACTCCTCCACTGTGCAGCCTGGTATGAGTACGTGCAACTGCTAAATTAGGGTCACGACCCTACACAGCCATGATGTTTGCACCCGAAAGCGAATTGACGAAGTTTCCCGTGTTGACACCCAATTTATGAGAGTCCCACCATTTGGGACTTAGGGAATGTTCACCTGGGTGAGGGGGGGGGGGTAAATTAGCACAGCACCTCTAGTTGTGGATACATGTACGTGCTTTTTCTTTTCAAAGGCCACCAATTAAGCTAAAAAGCTAAAGTGCAGCAGTTTTTGCTGAGTCAGGCACGTCCTAAGTAGTAATGATATGAAATAGCCCCAGGCTTTTTAGAAGGAACATTTTTGTCCATTTTGGTCTTTTTCTTCTCTTTTTTCTTTATTGTCATCCTCTGTTGTAGAGGAGAGTGCTTGGCCACACACACACACACACACACACACACACACACACCCGCCCCCCCTCCCATCATCTAATGGGGGTGTAATATATGCAGATTGCTGAGGTCCTATGTTCCTAAATGAGCGGTTTAACCCGCGACTTTGTTCCTGAGAGAAAATCAATCATCTCCTTAATGAGAGCTCAATGAAATGACCTAAATCACTCGTCCTCTTCATTTGCTTTGACCGTCTCGTCTTTGCTCCACGTTTGGTTCCACCCTTTTCTCCGTCAACCCCCCCCCCCCCCCCCTTTTCCCCCTCTCCAATGCTTTTTAATCAAAACCATCATTCAAAGTATTACAACCCTTCCCGATATTCACTTCTCAGAAATGACAAGCGTGTTCTTATCTTCTCTCAATGTTCACCTCCTTTTCTGGTTCTTTTTCTTCTTGCTTCCCGAGGAGGACAGCAGCAGCAGCGCTGACAGCAGCCTCGGGCAGCGACGGAGGAATCAAACCGTGTCCTCCGAGGCTTCCGTCCAAACAGTCGAATCAATCCTGTGGCTGGCAACACGGCCATAACATAACGACAGCCTCATAAATGTCCTCGTTTTTAATATCAGTACATCAAACAACCGTCATGTACTGTCCTGTGGCTGTAGGAAACCTCCTGGTGTGCAATAACTGCAAAATGACCGCATGAGTATTTGAAGTGGATCTACGTATCTCTACCAGTTCTTTTGACTGATATTACAACATTGGTTGTGTTGCTGCTGTGTGACCATGTGACCACCTCAATGATCATGTGATCAAAGTGAGCTAGGTTGAGTTTCCACATTTAGTCATTTAACTGCCCCTTCCTGTTTTGGTTGTAGGTAAATAAACTGCTGGGTTAATCCAAGTTAATCCAAGTTAATGCTGTTTGGCTGTGATTACACTCCAAGGTAATCACTTCACGTTGACATTTTCTTACACGTCTTCCAGGTGAAGTTTGAAATGTCAAGAACATTTCTAGCGGGAGGGGAAATGAGATGGAAAAGGGAAAAAAAAATGAATAAATGATGTGTAATTTTGAAGAACCTCACCGGCACACGTGCCAACGTGCCAGCGTGCCAGCGTGTCAGCGCCCCGCCTGCGACCAAGAAGGTCCGCTGTTTGACAAGACTTTATGATGGGAACGTGCGGAGGCAGCACGGAGGGAAGGCACGCACGCCGGTGCTAACATCCCGTGTGATGAGGGCGCACGAGGCTACGTGTTAGCATACTCCTCAACCAACTCTGGGAGGACTTGACTTGCACGTCAAACATGCAAAGGCTCTTATTTTGAAAGCCTTCGTCGTGCCAACGAAACACTGAATGTTAGGATAATGATGGATGGATGGATGGATGGATGGATGGATGGATTAATGGGTTGGTAGATTTCTGGATGGATGGATGCATCTGATGGATTCATGGATGGAACGATGATGGATTTATGGATGAAATGATGATGGATTCATGGATGGAATCATGATGGATTCATGGATGGAATCATGATGGATTCATGGAATGATGATGGGTTCATGGATGGAATCATGATGGATTAATTGAATGATGATGGATTCACTGATGGAATGATGATGGATTCATGGAATGATGATTGATTCACGGATGGAATTATGTTGGATTCATGGAATGATGATGGGTTCATGGATGGAATGATGATGGATTAATTGAATGATGATGGATTCACTGATGGAATGATGATGGATTCACGGATGGAATTATGTTGGATTCATGGAATGATGATGGATTCGCAGATGGAATTATGTTGGATTCATGGAATGATGATGGATTTGCAGATGGAATTATGTTGGATTCATGTATGCATCTGATGGTTTCATGGAATTATGTTGGATTCATGGAATGATGATGGATTCACGGACGGAATTATGATGGATTCATGGAATGATGATGGATTCATGTATGCATCTGATGGTTTCATGGAATTATGTTGGATTCATGGAATGATGATGGATTCACGGATTGGAATTATGATGGATTCATGTATGCATCTGATAGTTTCATGGAATGATGATGGATTCATGGAATGATGATGGATTAATGTATGCATATGATGGTTTCATGGAATGATGATGGATTCATGGAATGATGATGGATTCATGGAATGATGATGGATTCATAGATGGAATCATGATGGATTCATGGGTGGATGAATGGGTGAATAGATTAGTTAGCATGATGGAACCAAGTGGGAACCCTGTGCATGTAGCGCCCATAATAATAATAATAATAATAATAATCATCATCATCATCGTTATTAAAGGGCTGACATCAGAGCGATCTGATTGGATGCTTTAGTGCGTCTTTTGATGTCTCTTTGATCTCTTTGAGGAAATAAGTGCACGATTCCCATCCCTCCATGAGCGTGTTTGCCAAGTCCATTTCCCGAGGCTGATGGCGACCCAGAGATGATATTGTGGCTAAAAGCAGAAATATAACTGCTGCTGGAAGATGGACCTGCTGCACGATGAGCACCGCGTTTGATTCCTTTTGTGTCGCTGTGCTGAAAGCCATCGCGGCTCGCCATTGTCATCCGTGGCCACACAGGAAGAGGCCCGGGTGGGGGGTGGAGGCTAAGTCTTATCAGAGTGAAATGTCAATGACACCGCTAGCCGCCCCCATCACCCCCCCCCCGCTGTCTCCTCCCGGGAGACGACTCCACTTATTGACATTCACCGGTCAGGACTTATCACAGCCAAAGATCACAATTAAGAAGGGACAGCTTCTGCCTTTGTCGTCTCGTTTGGACTTTAATGAGACATTTCTTGATCCATGTGGGGGGGGGGGGGGCAGACTCACTTGACACCGCTTGACAGCTTTGCATTGACGTCCCATTGGAGGGTCATCACACAGACCTAGCACGGCCCTTTTCACCCGAGCTACGTAGAGATACACCACATAGATGACACGCCAGGAGGAAGGAGACGCGTGACGGCAGGCGTCAAGCTGCCATTTCAACGCTTCCTGTTTGACGGAGATTCTCCGCTCATGTCATCACGTGCTCAGATAATAGTCACGCATGCACGGCCGTCAAGACGTTCCACATCATTATCTATCTGGGATGGCTTTCCCACAATGCATTGCATCAAGACCTTGTAGAGTGCTACCACGTGGCAGGCTTATCTTTGTATCAGGACAAAAAGATCCTCTATAAGACGGGAGCACTCTGCTGTGTTTAAGGACCTACTGCAAAAGTACTAGTCAAAGATCCTTTGTTGCAGCAGTGCTCTGCTGTGTTTAAGGACCTACAGCAAAAACACGAGTCAAAGATGAAAGGAGCTACTTCTAGCTAAAGATCCTCAGTGTGACGGGGTTGCTCTGTTAGTCAAAGATCTTCTATATGACGGGAGTGGTCTGCTGTTTTTAAGAACCTACCGCAAAAACACGAGTTAAAGACCCTCAATATGACATGAGAGCTTTGCTGTTTTTAGGGAAATGCATCTAGTCCAAGAGCCTCTATATGACAGCAGCAGTTTATTTTTATGGAACTATTGCTAGTACAAGATCCTTTATGTGGCATGACGGGAACCCTTTGCTGTTTTTGAGAACCTACTGCTAGTCCAAGATCATCTACATGACACAAGCGGTCTGCTGTTTTTAAGAACCTACCACAAAAACACTAGTTAAAGACCCTCAATATTAAAGGAGAGCTTTGCATCTAGTCCAAGAGCCTCTCTATGACAGCAGCAGTTTATTTTTATGGAAATATTGCTTGTACAAGATCCTTTATGTGGCATGACGGGAACCCTTTGCTGTTTTTAAGAACCTACTGCTAGTCCAAGATCATCTACATGACACGAGCGGTCTGCTGTTTTTAAGAACCTACCACAAAAACACTAGTTAAAGACCCTCAATATGAAAGGAGAGCCTTGCATCTAGTCCAAGAGCCTCTATATGACAGCAGCAGTTTATTTTGATGGACCTATTGCTAGTATGAAATCTTTTATGTGGCATGACGGGAACACCTTGCTGTTTTTGAGAACCTACTGCTAGTCCAAGATCTTCTATATTACACAATCGGTCTGCTGTTTTTAAGAACCTACTTCAAAAAAACTAGCTAAAGACCCTCAATATGAAATGAGAGCTTTGCTGTTTTTAGGGAAATGCATCTAGTCCAAGATCCTATATACAACCGGTTATCTCTGCTGTTTTTAATGTTTCACTACTTGTCCAAGAGCCTCTATATGACAGCAGCAGTTTATTTTTATGGACCTATTGCTAGTACAAGATCCTTTATATGGCATGACGGGAATACTTTGCTGTTTTTAAGAACCTACTGCTAGTCCAAGATCATCTATATGACACAAGCGGCCTGCTGTTTTTAAGAACCTACTTCAAAAAAACTGGTTAAAGGCCCTCAATATGAAATGAGAGCTTTGCTGTTTTTGGGGAAATGCATCTAGTCCAAGATCCTCTATACAACCGGTTATCTCTGCTCTTTGTAATGTTCCACTACTTGTCCAAGAGTCTATAGTTTATTTTTATGGGACCTACTGCTAGTCCAAGATCCTTTTATGTGGTATGATGGGAAAAATTTGCTGTTTTTAAGAACCTACCGCTAGTCCAAGATCATCTATATGACATCAGGATTCTGCGGTTTTTAAGAACCTACTTCAAAAATACTTGTCAAAGATCCTTCAGATGACATGGACATGGTCACTGTGCTGCAGGTGAAGGTGTTAGAGTTTGGGCGGATGGCAGCGGGCTAATTAAAAGTCAATTATGTCCTCTTTAAAGCCGGGATGGATCAGGGAGGTGAGAAACTCCCCAAGCTCATTAAGGAGAATCACACCGTCTCCTCACACCTCCCACCGGCCCTCCACCTGTCTCCTCCACCTCCACCGCCACCATCACGTAAACGAGACACTGAAACTGCATCTGGCAGAAAGTTCTGTTTGGTCGACGCAGTCGATGTTGGATTGATTCCCCCCAATGTTCCCATCCCGGCCCCCGCCTGCCCCCACTGGGTAGCAATAAAAAGCACGTCATCAGCATCGCTGACAACTTCATGCTGCTCTTTTTCGTCCCTCAAGTCGTTAAAGACGACACGTTTCCCCGGGTTCCGCTCTGCAAGATAATTAAGTCTGTGACCTACGTCCAAACGCTTCCAACATGGAAGCCATCCAAAACCAAAAACACCTCCAAATAAATTCTACCGGGAAAACAGTCCAGGATCAAGGATTCATGGAATGATGATTGAATCATGGATGGAATGATGATGGATTCATGGATGGAATGATGATGGATTCATGGAATGATGATGGATTCATGGATGGAATGATGATGGATTCATGGAATGATGATGGATTCATGGATGAAATGATGATGGATTCATGGATGGAATGATGATGGATTCATTGATGGAATGATGATGGATTCATGGATGGCATGTTGATGATTCGTGGATGGAATGATGGTGATTCATTGATGGAATGTTAATGGATTCATTGATGGAATGATGATGGATTCATTGATGGAATGATGATGGATTCATGGATGGCATGTTGATGATTCGTGGATGGAATGATGATGATTCGTGGATGGAATGATGATGGATTCGTGGATGGAATGATGATGGATCCATGGATGGAATGATGATGGATTCATGGATGGAAGGATGATGGATTCATGGATGGAATGATGATGGATTCATGGATGGAATGATGACGATTAATGGAATGATGATGGAACAATGGATGGAATGATGATGGATTCATGGATGGAATGATGATGGATTCATGGAAGGAATGATGACGATTAATGGAATGATGATGGAACAATGGATGGAATGATGATGGATTCATGGAAGGAATGATGACGATTAATGGAATGATGATGGAACAATGGATGGAATGATGATGGATTCATGGATGGAATGATGATGGATTCATGGATGGAATGATGATGGATTCATGGAAGGAATGATGACGATTCATGGAATGATGATGGAACAATGGATGGAATGATGATGGATTCATGGATGGAATGATGATGGATTCATGGAATGATGATGGATTCATAGATGGAATGATGATGGATTCATGGATGGAATGATGATGGATCCATGGATGGAATGATGATGGATCCATGGATGGAATGATGATGGATTCATGGATGGAATGATGGTGATTCATGGATGGAATGATGGTGATTCATGGGTGGAATGATGATGGATTCATGGGTGGAATGATGATGGATTCATGGGTGGAATGATGATGGATTCATAGATGGAATGATGATGGATTCATGGATGGAATGATGATGGATTCATAGATGGAATGATGATGGATGTATGGATGGAATGATGATGGATTCATGGATGGAATGATGATGGATGTATGGATGGAATGATGATGGATTCATGGATGGAATGATGATGGATTCATGGATGGAATGATGATGGATTCATGGATGGAATGATGATGGATTCATGGATGGAATGATGATGGATTCATGGATGGAATGATGATGGATTCATGGATGGAATGATGATGGATTCATGGCTGGAATGATGATGGATTCATGGATGCAAGCCAGCGTATGAAGAAATGATGAAAAAATGGATTCCTGGGCACAGCATTAACTCCTTTATAAAATCCATGCCAGCTCCAAGTGTTGAAAAATGAAAAGATATTCCAGTCAGCCTACTCTTTGATATTTATTATGAAAGGAAAAAAGGAATGTTATGCGAGTGCTGCCGTGTGGGAGCCGCCATCCCGTTTGTCTTTCATTCTTTCCCGTCCGTGCCGGCTTGGCTGGGCAACGCCAAGGTGAAGCCAAGCGAGTTGACACCATATTTTCATATTTGGAATGCAGAATGAACGTCCCGTCTCTATTAAGACGAGACGGAATGATCCGCTGACACGCTCCGACGACGCTCGCTGGCTGTGAAATCCGATTGCGGTAATAATAGCGGTAATAATAATTGCTCTTCAATATTATGTCACAGTCATTACTCCCGGGAATAATTGCAACGCATGGCTTCCATTCACCGCATTCGTGCTTACTTCCTTTTTTTTTTTTTTTTTGCTGCGTTGAAATGCCAACTATTAATAACGAGCACGACCTCCCGTCACATCCTCCTCATAAAAACACGCCGCCAGTATCACACGGCGTATGAGTGACATTTCTCCCAGTTATTGAATTGTCACAATGATGGCGTTTGGGTGTGCTTTCATTTCCTGTTCCCGGGATAACTGATTGCGCCCTTAAGGGAGTGGAGTTGCGTATTATGGGATGTGGCACGTACTCCAGTGGGGACACCGTGTATAGATCGAAGACCGATAGAAAGCCGAAAAAAGCGGGAGTCGTGCACGGAAGCGGTTTGTTTACGTTTTAGGCCACAAGTCAGGTTGGACTTTGGGAAAAACCGATGGCCATTTTCCGCCTCTTTTTGATATTCCACGGATTTTTCAACGTTTTTAACCAGATTGATAGCAACCACGATGTCCTTTTTGATATTCTACGGATTTTCCAACGGTTTCTAACTCGATTGATGGCAACCATGAGCTTCAAGAAAGAAGTCCTGGTTAGCGGCTGCCCTAGTTCCCGCTAACGTGGAGCCTAGCTTCCCAGTAAGCTGCTCCCTCAGCTCGCAAGTAAAAGCTGTGAGACTGCAATCTTGCCGGTGATGAAAGGCTGGCATGAAAGTACCCCCCCTACTGAGTTACGGAAGTGAGAAGCGGAGCAGGGGTAGGGTCTGCGCACTTCCTGTGCGTCACAGAAGCAGGAAGGCTTCCGTAAGGAAGAGCTTCTGCACTAAAGACGTTTTGCCATCCTCCTCCTCCTCCTCCTCCTGGCGGGAGCTCGTGCCGACTCCCCGGACAATTATCTGGAGCGTGAGAGCGACGCCCCAACTGGGGGGGCCAAGCGACTTGTTTATTGATGAAGGCTGAGCGCCCTGCCGTGCCGTCAGCTGGAGGAGATCTGATGCATGATTCATATAATAGCCTCTTGTAATGGTTGTTTTACCGCAAGTACCTGTTTTACACACCAATGGATGCTGTGACTTCACTTCCTTTTTGCCCGACACCGGAAAAGCATCCGCTCCTGGAAAGGCTTTAAAAAATGTATCCGCCTTTTTGGCTCCTGAATGATGGATGCTCCAACGCTAATTGCTTTGTTTCTGCTCTTTTACACAAAAGTTTGTGTAAAATGATGCTGCCTCGCTAGCTAAACCTCAATCAGCACTCACATAGAAGCCCGTAAAACCAGTCGGTTTAAGATGTGTAGCGAAGCCTGCCTTTTTGTGAGAAAAAATCCTTTCCTTCAAAAAAAAAAATGTTCTCTCTGAAAATGGAGATTTGTGTCAGGAACAGAACGCCATTAAAAAGTCACTTTTGCATAATAAGTCCTGTCATTTTCAGTCTTTCTTTGCTATTTTTTTTCTATTAAAGCTGAGATAAATTGGACAGAATAATCTCTCCGCTTTTTTTCGTTGAGCACAATTTGTTCCAGAGTGTCGTCTCTGGCCTGGGAGTCGTGATAATAGCATGAGATGGCTTTGAGGGTAACAATGGCCGATGCTCTCCTCTCAGGCCGCCATCGCCAGGCGCGTCCATGTTTGGCACGCAGGTCAAGGGCGGGGTTGACGGCGCTTCAAACACGCTAGTAGGTAACCCTACTAGAACATAGTCCCCTTCTTCCTCCTCCTGATCTGTCGCCTGGAGTGGAGATGTCAAGAAGACGGTAATGAGCTCTGTAGGCCGTGCAGACATTCTCAGCAGCGCTGCTTTGTTTGGGGGCTTTCAATGCCGGGGGGGGGGGGTGTATTTTAGCACCACTGGAAGGAAACCATGTTATGTTAGCATTTTGAGGTTTGACATGGAGTTGATGATGGAAAGGTGGGGGCTCAGTGTTTGATGATTAGACAAGTGGCCAGCAGAGGCGCTGTTGGTGCAAACTACCAACCAACCTACCAAACTACCAACCAACCTACCAAACTACCAACCAACCTACCAACCAAACTACCTACCAAACTACCAACCAAACTACCAACCTACCTACCAATCAACCTACCAACCAACCTACCAAACTACCTACCAACCTACCAAACTACTAACCAAACTACCAAACTACCAACCAAACTACCAACCAACCTACCAAACTACCAACCTACCAAACTACCAAACTACTTACCTACCAACCAACCATTCCTCCTCGGTTCATCTCCAACACCTTGTCTCCATTATTCAAGTCATCCATTAGACTCCAAACTGCAGGCCCGGGGCCAGTTGTGGCCCGCAGCTTTTTTCTTACGGGCCCTTGGCACATAGAACACTTAGAATATAATTTAGCAAGAAAACTAAAATGAAAATACAACAAAAATCAAAAAATCGGCAGTCATTTTACAAGAATAAAGTCAAAATATTGAGAAAAAAAAGTTGCAAATGAGAAAAAGTCATCATTTGAGGGAAATGTCATTTTAGTAGCATAAATTTGAAATATTAAAGATTAATACATATTAGGATAAATAAAATAATATTATAAAAGTAAAATTAAATGAATACATTATATAAGATAAATATTAATTTTTATTAATATTATTTCAGTTGCACAAAATGTTATGAATAAATAATAAAGTGCAAATATTATGGAATTAAGTCATAATTCTGAGAAGTTGAAAGTTGAAATGTTGTCAAGTTAAAAGAATAGAAATTAAACAATAGATTAATTAAAAACATTTTTTTAATGAATGTATTCTCACAAGAAAACTGTTTGAGAATAGGAAAAAGTCAACTCTATGCTAGTAAAATATTCTAGTACTTAAAAAAATATATTTTTTATCAGTCATAATGAGAAAGTTTAATTGTTGAAAATGAGTCCCGTTATAATGTGTTGATGAGCAAGGTGAGCAGGTCTCTTTTACGGCCGCGTAGGGAAGCGCTGCCCTTAAATGTTGCGTTGTCGTATCTCTCATTCCGTGGTCAAAAGTCAAACCGACTCGCCGTTAATCGGCTCGTCTGGGGTTCAGAGGTCGGCGCATGAGCTTGCACGCCGGAAGTTAGCATGAAAAGAAAATGACCTTTGACCTCCATTAGCATCTGTGCGTGTCTGCCGGCTGAGGAGGCGTGACCTCTCCTCCCACGCGGGGGGGCGGCGTGCAACACGTTGGCGTGCAGGTGAAAGGTGAAACTTGCCTGCTGGCTTTTATTTAACACACTGTCAACGCCACGCATCGAAGGTGGATTATTCCTCCTGAAAGGGAACGCCGGCTTTGTTTTTTTTTTTTTTTTTCGATGTCTTTTGCTCCAGAAAGCCCAAAATGGAGGCAGCAGTGGACACAAAGAGGAATCCTCTGTTTGGTGTCGCTCTGCCGTGTTTAGCTACAAAGCAAAGAAATCGAACTTCTTTTCGATTTATGTGGAGTTGCTAACGCGGGCATCAATCGCCCGTCCACGTCGATGTACACAAAGTATTATTATGGTCTGTTAAAATGGGATTTTCCAATTGCACACACCACTGTCGACTGGAACTTAGTATTTAGAGTACTCTAAAAAAAGTATTCTTACACATACTCCAAGTATTATACATTGGAAAATTGAATCCGAGTTAGGACGCCATGGACTGTACGGAGTCGGAATACCAACTTTGTCCCGTGTTTATGAGCCAGGGCCAAAACTATAAAGCAATCTCCATATTTTGAACGTGAAACTAAAAGCGGCCATTGTGCTTTTATGCTAAATAAAAACTAAAGCAGACAACAATAGCTGCAATGAAATGGGATGCAAAGCCCTTCCATATGACATTTCTCCGAGCGGCGTTCGTCTTTTGTCGTTTGCGTCCCAGAAGAAGACGCGTCTCCTTCATCCCATTTGCTCCTCCTGCCAGGCGGAACATCGCATGAAAGGGAAGTGAAGAGAAAATTGAAATTTTAACGCAGAGACTCTCGGAGCACCGAGTTCTCTTTTTATTTTATTTTTTTTTGCTAAGGCGACGTTGTGTTATTATTTGGCAAATGGATTCCCGTTCCGAGCGGAAGCGGATGGAAAACAAAGATGAATTTATGTGAGGAGAAAGGAAGGAGGAATAGTCTTGTAGTTGCTCGGCTTCCTCCCACACAGCGCTCCAACTTGAACGACTTCCTTGTGTTGGTTCCAGTTCCAAACGACTCTGATTCCTTGTGTTGGTTCCAGTTCCAAACGACTCTGATTCCTTGTGTTGGTTCCAGTTCCAAATGACTCTGATTCCTTGTGTTGGTTCCAGTTCCAAATGACTCTGATTCCTTGTGTTGGTTCCAGTTCCAAACGACTCTGATTCCTTGTGTTGGTTCCAGTTCCTACCGACTCTGATTACTTGTGTTGGTTCCAGTTCCTTACGATTCTGATTCCTTGTGTTGGTTCCAGTTCCAAACGACTCTGATTCCTTGTGTTGGTTCCAGTTCCAAACGACTCTGATTCCTTGTGTTGGTTCCAGTTCCAAACGACTCTGATTCCTTGTGTTGGTTCCAGTTCCAAACGACTCTGATTCCTTGTGTTGGTTCCAGTTCCAAACGACTCTGATTCCTTGTGTTGGTTCCAGTTTCAAACAACTCTGATTCCTTTTGTTGGTTCCAGTTCCTAACGACTCTGATTCCTTGTGTTGGTTTTAGTGCCAAACGACTCTGATTCCTTGTGTTGGTTCCATTTCCAAACGACTCTGATTCCTTGTGTTGGTTCCAGTTCCAAACGACTCTGATTCCTTGTGTTGGTTCCAGTTCCAAGCGACTCTGATTCCTTGTGTTGGTTCCGGTTCCAAACGACTCTGATTCCTTGTGTTGGTTCCTGTTCCTAACGACTCTGATTCCTTGTGTTGGTTCCAGTTCCTTACGATTCTGATTCCTTGTGTTGGTTCCAGTTTCAAACGACTCTGATTCCTTGTGTTGGTTCCAGTTCCTTACGATTCTGATTCCTTGTGTTGGTTCCAGTTCCTTACGATTCTCGATATCAAGTATCGGATGGAAAACAACGATGAATTTGTGAGGAGAAAGGAAGGAGGAATAGTCTTGTCGTTGCTCGGCTTCCTCCCCCACAGCGCCCCCAGCAGTTCGAGAGGCTGCACTGCAGCAGGGATGAATAATGCATACGGTAGACAAACGCAGTGTGACTCCTTCAGGTCATCATGGCGGCGGCGCCGTGCACGCCACAGGCCGTCCCTGCTGGCAACTTAATGAACACGACGCTCAGGCGCACCGTACCTCACGTCACCTCTGAAAACAAATTCCGCCTCGCCGGCGAGTTTTATGGAAGCTGTTTATCCCGCCGCCCCTCGCCCGCCTCCACCCTTGCACCAGTCAGCCAGATCTATTTTATGATAAGTCTTTGACTTTACAAGGCAACTTTACTACGCCGCAACTGTACACAAAGGCAGCACGGCTCATATGTATTCATGCGCTGAAAGATTAGGAGAATAATGCCGGAGAGAGAATCAAAGTTGAGGTCAGGATGATTTGAACTTGATCAGCAGCTCCCTAAAAGATGACAGGACAGGATTCCGTCGCTAGGGAATGATGAGAAGGATGCTCGCGATGGAATAAAGATCATTCCTGGTGGAAAATCCTCAGAATTAACGGTAGTGGCCTTCCCAAACCATATCAGATGGGCATCCTTTCATCTTGAACGACTCTGATTCATTGTGTTGGTTCCAGTTCCTAACGACTCTGATTCATTGTGTTGGTTCCAGTTTCAAACAACTCTGATTCCTTGTGTTGGTTCCAGTTTCAAACAACTCTGATTCCTTGTGTTGGTTCTAGTTCCAAACGACTCAGATTCCAGGTGTTGGTTCCAGTTTCTAACGACTCTGATTCCTTGTGTTGGTTCCACTTCCTAACGACTCTGATTCCTTGTGTTGGTTCCAGTTCAAAACGACTCTGATTCCTTGTGTTGGTTCCAGTTCCAAACGACTCAGTTTCCTTGTGTTGGTTCCAGTTCCAAACGACTCAGTTTCCTTGTGTTGGCTCCAGTTCCTAACGACTCTGATTCCTTGCGTTGGTTCCAGTTCCAAACGACTCTGATTCCTTGTGTTGGTTCCAGTTCCAAACGACTCTGATTCCTTGTGTTGGTTCCAGTTCCTAACAACTCTGATTCCTTGTGTTGGTTCCAGTTCCAAACGACTCTGATTCCTTGTGTTGGTTCCAGTTCCTAACAACTCTGATTCCTTGTGTTGGTTCCAGTTCCAAACAACTCTGATTCTTTGCGTTGGTTGCAGTTCAAAACGCCTCTGATTCCTTGTGTTGGTTCCAGTTCCAAATGATTCAGATTCCTTGTGTTGGTTCCAGTTCCAAACGACTCTGATTCCTTGTGTTGGTTCCTGTTCCCAACGACTCTGATTCTTTGTGTTGGTTCTAGTTCCAAACAACTCAGATTCCAGGTGTTGGTTCCAGTTTCTAACGACTCTGATTCCTTGTGTTGGTTCCAGTTCCTAACGACTCTGATTCATTGTGTTGGTTCCAGTTTCAAACAACTCTGATTCCTTGTGTTGGTTCCATTTCCAAACGACTCCTTGTGTTGGTTCCAGTTTCAAACAACTCTGATTCCTTGTGTTGGTTCCAGTTCCAAACAACTCTGATTCCTTGCGTTGGTTCCAGTTTCAAACGACTCTGATTCCTTGTGTTGGTTCCATTTCGAAACGACTCAGTTTCCTTGTGTTGGTTCCTCTTCCAAACGACTCAGACTCCTTGTGTTGGTTCCAGTTCCAAACGACTCTGATTCCTTGCGTTGGTTCCAGTTCCTAACAACTCTGATTCCTTGTGTTGGTTCCAGTTTCAAACGACTCTGATTCCTTGTGTTGGTTCCAGTTCCTAACGATTCTCGATGCCAATGAATCATAACTCTTTATGGACTATGAAATTCTCCAAAGCACTGAAGTTGAATAGAAGTGTTATGTCATTCCTTTTTATGTTTTTGTGGAAATGTTGAGAGGTTCTCACACCCCGCCTCCTTTTTAGGGGATTTAGGCGTAGAAGACGAGTACTGTTTAAACGTATTCATAAGTCTGACAAGCTGCAAATGCAGGATAGGATTCCTATTTGAAATGGCGTAATAACGCACCAACGAGGGCGCTTTTAGAACGGAGTCTCCTGTAACAATATCCATTTTCCTTTATGCCATCATGAGCCTCATCCCTGAGAAGGGAAAAAAAAAAAAAAGGCCCACAAGAACACTCGGTCCATCTGTTGTTGCACAGGTCCATCTGTTCCGTAGATCCATCTTCTCCATCGGACATTAGCGTCCGCGCTGATGTGTCTGGTCTAATGAGCGATTAACAGAGATGTGAGTCATCGTTTTCTTTTTTTAGAAGACATTTCTACTCGTTTATTTGAATGAATGTACATCTCGTAAATAAGCAGCGAGCGTAAAAGTGCACGTGATGATGAATGGCTGGTGTGTCAGCATCTCTTTAAGACGATATTTTAAGATACGTGAAAGTTTTCCGGGTCATTATTTGGTTGTAGAGAAAGTAAATTATTAGGTTGCCGACAGAGAGTGATGCTTTATTCTTGTAATGAGACTGCTACCTGCTGGTGTTGCTATGGCGATTGCACCGGATAGCATTGCCATTGTTCAAGAAAAGAGGAATTCAAGGCCGAATAATAATAATAAAAAACGGGAGCCGTGTACTAGAACACTAGTGTCCACATACACATTTAAAGAACTTAAAGATGCTAAAAGTTGGGATTTGAACATCTTATGGACACCGAGATGGTAAAAATGTATAAAGATGTGACGCTACGTGTGTTTGTAAGCAGCTAACGCTAATAAATAATGTTTTAATAACGTCTACGTTCCAGCGTGACGTGTGAAGGCGCTCTCCCGGTGCGTTCAAGTGCCTCCAGTGAACATCTGAGCTCCACCAGCTTGAGCGCCTTCCACCCGGCGCTTTTCATTCGCTCCTTTCGAGGCGTGAATTTTCATCTGTGCGTCACCGGCTCGGGTCTCGGCGAGCCAAAAACGGACAAAGCGGCCATCTTAATGAAGTCTTACAGGCGACCGCGGTTTTTATTACACGGTGGCTCTCAGTGGGGGAGCGTAACTCGGGGAAAAAGCAGCGTCGTTCTGAAAGGCGCCATTAAACCTCGGCTGAGGTGATCAATCACACGGCAAATAAGAGTCATTTTGCGCCGATGTGAAATAATAACAGGAGGAATATGAATGACTGAAAAGGTAATTTTGCAGCCGTGGTCACATGATCGCCAGGCTTTCACTATTGGATATCAAAGCAACATGAGCATCGTTTGTCATTGATATCCTTGCCGGAACCTCTTCTGGTTCTCCTCGCTGGAAGAACCAATCAACAAACACTAACTGTAATATTGACGAAATGTACGGCAACAAATACGCTTTAAATTGGCGATACAGGAAGTGGGAGAGGCTGTGTGTGTGTGTGTTAAAAACAACAATTATTGGAATGCTACCAATGGTAAACAAGCACTTGAGTTCTCCGAATGGGAAAAAAAAAAAACATGGAAGAATATTGGCTTGTCGTGGTAAAGTAAACAGGTGAACGCATCATCGGGCAAATTATCGTAACAGTCTTGAGCGTCGCCGCTTCTCATCGGCGATAGATAACATCAGCTCATTATTCTTACTGATGGATTCCAATGCCACGGCGGCGCTTTTTTTTTTTTTACGCTTCTTTAACCGGATTGTCGTCGCGCAGTAAATCATTAGTCATTGACTTATTGACTTTTGTCAGTGCTAACCAATTATGTGAGTGTGTCGGGAAAGTACAAAGACCCCGGTGCTTTGACAAGTAGAGCCACGCGCTGCGGGCTTTCAAATGATTAACAGGTAATAGGCTGCATCGCTCCTGCAGTGTTGCTTATTTCACCTTCTTAGGTATGCCGAGGGTAAGCTAAAGGAAAGCTCGGGGTCTTCTCATTGAAACCTTTTTGTTTATCCTCGGCAAAAAAAAGCAAAGAAAGTTTAAAGAAAGGTCCCTAGATACGCCTTTGTAGTGTTGTTGTTGCTTTAGAGAGCAGAGGCACGCAAAAGTTGGGGCTTTTCATGACTTTTCATGAAGGAAAAAGGTCCTTTCTCCGGGGGATGGATGTAAAAGGCTTCTCTACACATCTTAAATCCGTCAGTCAGTTGGATCAGTTTTTGTTTTTCAGCGAATATGCTAACCTAGCAGGACGTTGCTGTTCAAATAATTTTCTTTTTCTACTGCTTATCCTCACGAGGGTCACCGGGGGTGCTGGAGCCTATCCCAGCTGTCTTTGGGAGGCGTGTACACCCTGGACTGGTAGCCAGCCAATCACAGGGCACATATAGACAAACAACCATTCACACTCACATTCATACCTATGGACAATTTGGAGTGGCTAATTAACCTAGCATGTTTTTGGAATGTGGGAGGAACATGCATACCCCACACAGAGATGGCCCAGTGTGGAATTGAACTCGGGTATCCTTGCTGTGAAGCCTACGTGCCAACCACTTGACCACCGTGCAGCCCATGATGGGAATAATTGATTTCCAAACTCATATTGGTACTTATTTGTATATTTCTTATTATTCATTCATTCATTCATTTTCTACCGCTTATCTTCACGAGGGTCGCGGGGGTGCTGGAGCCTATCCCAGCTGTCTTCGGGCGAGAGGCTGGGGGTACACCCTGGACTGGCGGCCAGCCAATCACAGGGCACATATAGACAAACAACCATTCACACTCACATTCATAATTTTGGAGTCGATTTGGAGACAATTTTGAGTCGCTAATTAACCTAGCATGTTTTTTTGGAATGTGGGAGGAAACCGGAGTACCCGGAGAAAACTCACGCATGCACGGGGAGAACATGCAGAGATGGCCGAGAGTGGGATTGAACTTCTAGCTGTGAGGTCTGCGCGCTAACCACTCAACTGCCGTGCAGTTTAGCTAATTTAGCTAAAGGGGCTGCTAATATAAGTTCAGTAATATAAGTAATAAGTATAAGTAATATAAGTTGCTAATTTGTTTTGATTAATTTGCTCTTTACTGGCAAGTTGTTGTATGTGATATACGGCATCTATTACATTGGGGAGAGTTACAGTGTACAAAAAGTGTATAAAGTACACAATAGTACACACTGTCAGGGGGCGAAAAACACAGCTCATTAGCATTAAAGCTACAGACACACCAAACATTCAACAGTCTAAATTCCAGCAGCAAGGCTAACACACTTCCAGTACACTATTGCGGCACCTCAGACGCATTTATAATTACTGAATAATAATAATAATTATTATAATACACAAACACCTAGCAGCAGTTGCAGTTACTATGCTAATATGCCCCCTGGTGGCTGCTAGCGGAGTAGGAAATGATACGTATTATTGTTATTTTGATTGGATGCTTAGCAATGATGCCTCGACACGGTGGCCACATTCTGAAGAAAAATATATCCAATATGTGGAAAAAAAGTGTTTGGATGGAGGAAAAGAATAGCGGGAAAAGCCGTCTTTTGGGAGCCGCACATGTTTTTCCTTAATTGAGTTGGAATCCGCTGAGAAATGCCAATGTTATTACTGACTGTTAAACAGCTTTTCCTGCCGAATAGCGGTGCCATTTGCTCTCCCTAATCCCCCCCCCCCCCCTCCACACACCCCCACCTTGTCAGCCAATAGCACCAGCGAGGGTGAACGGCATCGCAAGAGAATGCAGTCATTTGGACAGAAAAACATCCTCATTCTGGAGAATAACCCCCCAAAAAAACCACATCCTGCGCCCACGGAGCAGGAGCGATGGCGCCATTAATATTTATTATTCGCTGCATCAGTCGGGAGCGTCACCGTTTCCGGGATGAGGTGTGAGCCAACTTCACCGTCCCAATTGTGCGCTTCACCTGCGCCATTAGCGATTCAATCAATCACGGCCGCGTCGATAAAAAAGGGGAGTGGCCGCGTACGGAGATGGATCATCCCATTGGTGAAAATCCATCCTAAAAGCTAGCAAAGCAGGACCTCTGCCCTTCATCTTGTAGCTTCCAGCAGCAGGAAGGAGGACGATCGATCGATCAATGAGCAAAACCACGCGGGCGTCTTTGTGTCAAATATCGAGCGCGGCGAACGTCTTCTGTTTGGAAATATCCTCGCCATGCCCATCACCGTGTAGTGCTGCTCGGTAACGGCAGCCCGCTGTTCGATTTCATTAGTCATGTGACAATACTTGGGATACTTGGGAATATATTTATCGTATATTTCTTAACTATTAGTTACTACAGTAAACCTGGGATATATCGGATTCAATTGTTCCCACTGGTTTTGTCCGATATAAGCGAAATCCGTTATATGCGTATACCGGAAAATGTCCGTTTTACGCATATATCGGATTTATATCCGGTATATGCGGAAATGGGATTTTATCCGTTATAAAAAGGCACTTCCTTGACTATGTTTCCAATGTACCTGGACGCGCAGGCAACGCTGCAAACGCTGCAAATGACGTCGTATAGCGGCCTGTCACGATTCGGCGAATCGGAGCGCCACGATGCGGCCATCCGATATATGCGAGGGAAATTTCATGGAAATGCATTGGAACGGGACTGGAGATTTTGTCCGAAATTGGCGAAATCCGTTATAAAAAATCCGATATATGCAATGAATTTTTATTGGAAATGCATTACAGAAAAATCGGTTCTTTTTTTTATCTGTCCGTTGTGAGCGAATTTCCGATATATCCGAGTCCGATATATCCGAGGTTTACTGTATTAGGATATTATAATCATTATGTTTCTTTGTTTATGGACCAGAATAATAAATCTGCTGTGGTTTGAGAACAGCACGTAGCGCCGCGTAATGTTCCCTTCCTGCTACTTATGTGTGTGCTTATATGTTCTATTGTGTCTGAACATGAGCAGCATTTCCCACTAATTGGAATAAGTGGCCTCATTTTCTCCCTTCTTCTCAAATGAGTCCTGTCCTTGTTAGCAAACGAGGTGGGCGGGGGCTGGCAGAGGCCTCTGACAGACGCTCGGTGTGCTGCACGCAAGGGACACACACACACACACACACACACACACACACACACACACAAACACACACACATTATATACTTTAAATGTGACGGCTTCTTCAAAGAGGCATTAAAGTGATAAAGTACACAAGCTATTGAAAGTCTTCACTTGGTGATTTCCCCGCCGCTCTCGTGTACATTTGCGTGTCTGCCAACAGCAGCAAATATGAGACATCAATTTAGATGTTTTAAAAAAAAAAAAAAAAAAAACGGAATCTTTTATTTATTTCACCGGGAGGAGCCAACAACAACATGGCCGCACTTTGTTTATTTCTCCGTCTCCATCACTTCCTTTCCATCAGTCACTGTGGCAGCACAGTCGATTATGATGGTTGCTATTCATGAGTGGGGACCTCAAGACTGCGGGTACACCACACACACACACACACACACACACACACACACACACGTACAGCAGCCCCTGTGCTGAATGTATTATTTATAAATACCTTCAAGGTGTTAGGTTGCTACCTGTGAGCTGCTACTTTAGCATCGACATTAGGAATGGAAGTCTTGCTTGTCGACATACTGGCGTGTGTGTATGTGTGTGTGTGTGTGTGTGTGTGTGTGTGTGTGTGTGTGTTCTTGTTCTGTGATCCTTGTGGTGCTTTTAATGGCTTGGCCCCCTAATGGAAGATTAGTAATTGCTTTTCAGGGCTTTAATTTGTCTTCTAGTGCGTATTTGTTTAAAAAAAAAAAACAAAAAAAAAACAAGTCGCTAGCCAGCATGATCTACGTAATTAGAACGGCGTCGTAACAGCGAGGGACAGCGTGTCGCTCATCGGGGAATTAAAAAAAAAAAAGACGTCTCGCGGCATTACCATGTGAAAGGTGAATAATTGATACGGCTATAAAAGTGGCTATTTTGGCGACACAGCTCACCCCCCCCCCCTCCCCCCACTCCAAGACCACCTCCTGCTAGCTTGACGCTCATAATTTGACAGTTGTAATTATTTCATTACATTTAGCTCCACGATTGCTCCTCTTCTCTCGTCAATTGCCATTGTTCTTACACTTGTGAAACACATTCCATGTATGAAATGTACAGCTAATCACCGCTAATCAATGCTAATGCTAATATGATGTGGATAGACCCTAGCCTTCTACGGGGAAAGTTTGTTGTTTCTGGTGAGCTCATTCTTCATTTATTTGACTTGTTGTTAAACGGCAGATATAACTGTAAAAACAAAAAAATAAATACAATGCTGACTTTTCCTGTCTATGGAAGCACAGCAGTGACAAGCACCTTCCTTCCTTCTGACCATCAAATCGTTTGTTCTTCTAGCACATCATTCTGATATTACTGTATCTTAGCATAAATGCTATTTGTTCAAATCAATTGGCGCCTGGTACTCTCTGCGGTTGACGCTTGACGCTCTGGGTGTCCTTGGCAGGTGTTCACCAGGTACGGCAAGTGCTACATGTTCAACGCGGCCGAGGACGGCAAGTCGCTGCGCACCACCATGAAGGGTGGCACGGGGAACGGCCTGGAGATCATGCTGGACATCCAGCAGGACGAGTACCTGCCGGTGTGGGGGGACACAGGTGGGTGTCACACACGCCAACCGCTACTTCCTTTTGACAATTCCTTATTGTTTCATTGTTTCATGATTGGGAACAGCCGGGATTAGCTGACTGCTAATAATAATAATAATAATAATAATAATAATAATAAACCGCTAATATGATGAAATAGTAGAAAAGTAGTGGTACTAGTAGGGGGCCACAGAAGGAGTCTGGGTGAGGTGGGGCACACCAAGTGACTGCATTGTCAAGAAACTGGAAGCTGTCACAAGCCTGAGCTATGAGAGGCCATAAGTTTGTTTTTTTTTTATTAAAAAAAAAACATTCATCAAAATGAAATATGAAAGCGTTGTTGATTTGCAGAGGAGAGAGTGACAAACGGGCACTTCACTTGCTTTCTATTCGGGCAAGCAGGAGCCAAAAGACAACTCGCAATGGGCTTGTCACCACATCAGAAATGGCAGCGGCTCGTTACTCAACATGGCAGTCTGGAAATAAGAACATCACACAGCGACTTAACACCACTGTTGGTGGAAAATAACAAAACTCTGAGCAAATTTTTTTCCGAATGGTGCCGCAAGGCATGCTGGGAGAAGGGCTTCACTCATGTCACAGATTGTTTTTGTCCTCCCAGCATGCTTTGCGGCACCATTCTGAAAAAATTTGCTCAGCGTTTGTCAGAGTTTTGTTATTTTCCACCAACAGTGCGTTTGTGTGGTGGTGTTAAGTCGCTGCGTGATGTATAAAAATGTGTTACCCCCCCATAGCAGTGTTATTTGCCCTGTGAGTTTTTGTTTACTCGTTAAATGTCATTTATGGGTCTGCGTGGTGATTGTAGTTGTGTTCTGCTTGCTTGCCCAATTTAAATGCTTTGTCCTTTAAGCAAGCTAAAGTGGGAACTCCCCACGGAGGAGGAGTATAGTTCGAACTAGTTAGAACTAACCCTAACCTTGCTGGATTAGGATTAGGACTAATATAAGGAATAATAATCATATCAATAGATCTGGTAATAATAAAAAAATAGCTCTCGAAAAAGGCGAGTTTTAGGCACTAATTGTTTAGTTTTTTTCCACATATCCCCATGACAAGTGGTGTCCCCCATCCCCCCGACCCCGCCCGCCCACCTTTAGGGGCCTTGGTTGTAGAAGAAGTAAGAAGTCGAGATTTCTCAAAGTTGTATTTGTTCACACTCGCATCCATGAAGGAGAGCCACCCTTTCACGGGTAAGAGGATGGCTCGGTTGCCATGGAGACTCATCCAGCAATCATTCCCGTGATGAGCGCCGTTTCCCCAAAAAACACGACCACCAACTGTTGCCTCCGTTCCCTTGCCATCAACGCCGCCGCCGTCGCCGCCGCCTCCAAAGCTTTCACTTCAAAGACATCACTTTGCTCGGCAGCATACGCGCCACGTCGCTGCTCTCTTTTGCAACTCCATATTTAGCATTAGCGCCAAGTCCCGCCTTGACGTCACCTGACGTTTGAGTGACGCGTCCTCGCTGGAAATCGTCAACGCTTCCTCATGATGAAGGCAGCAGAGCTGTCAACAATTTGATCACATCAGAGCTTGCATGCTGTTCATCACACAGTTTCCATTTTGGTTTTTCATCCCCCCCACCCAAAAAAAAAAAAAATCTTCCAAAGCAGTGGATGACTTTCACGCTCTATTTTTAGCCCCCTCATCATTGATGGGGCAGCCCGGCACGCACGGAATGAAAAGTAATGAACAGCAAAACAAATCTCTGCTCTCTGAGGAAGGAATATTGGATCAGCTTTTTTATGTTTAATGTGATTTTTGGGGGCTTTTAATGTGCTATTATTCACTCGCTGGTGCTTTTGATTTTGTTCTGATCATTACCATGTACTAAGAAAAGAAAAAAAACACCTCTTCACTTCAAAAGATCATTCATTCAGCCTAATTGATTTTTTTTCCCATTTCTATCCACATCAAAACTCTCACTAATTCACTGACATGATGTTGCCTTCAGCTCTTTAAGAATTAAACTACAGGAATCTTTTTTTTAAATCTAGAACTATTCTTAAGTAGTAGAAGTTTTGTTAAGTTTAAACAGAAATATTGCAATCACCTGTCTACATTGCACCGCTATAATCAAACGTAATAGTCAATGGGGCATGCGCAGTAAAACGTAAACAACATCACGTGATTCATCGAAGATGGCGGACGAGAGTGTGGTTACCGCGGTTGTCGGGACAGTCGCTACGCTTTTACGCAGTTTTTCTTTTTGGCTGTCCAGTCTTGCAATTCCGTTTAGTTCTTTTAAAGTTTGTATCAAAAACGGCTCGCCGCCATTTTCAAAACCTGCTTGCGCTGAAAGAACGCACCCTGGCAACTTTCCGATTGAGCGGGTACAAGGTACCTCAATCGGATTGGGAAAATGAATATTCCACCCCGGTGAATCCGATTATATATTCATTCGGATTGGCACTTTTCTTTCGGAATGAGGTGTGTACAAAGATTCTTTCCGTTTGAGCAAATAACCCGACTGGAATTGGAATATTTGGGTCCATGTAAACGTGGCTACTAATTCATAACTCGTGAAATATAACTTTAAAAGTTAGCTAGCAACTTTTGTAGCACGTCAAGTAGCTAGTTGATTTCCCAAATAAAAGGGTGACGTCATCATGACAGCTGCTGGTTTTGAGGGGCTCCAAAGATCATATGAAATATTTCTTTCCAATTTCCCTTCTTGCTGATGACACAGATGGACATTGTTTCTTTTTGTCTTATGTGAATTCATCCAAGCTGTCACCATAGCAACGGCAGCCAACTGATGAAACAACCCAACCGAGCTTGTTCCCTCCATCGCTGTTTTTCTTCCACATTTCGCTCTGATTCAAAACTTCTTAACCTTTTCGCCGAGGAACGCTTTAACTCGTCCGAGGTGTGTTGTTTGCAGAGGACACGGCGTTTGAGGCGGGGGTGCGAGTCCAGATCCACAGCCAGGCGGAGCCCCCGTTTGTGCACGAGCTGGGCTTCGGCGTGGCGCCCGGCTTCCAGACCTTTGTCGCCACGCAGGAACAGCGGGTAGGTCTTCTCATGTGCATGCTTGCCGTCTAACGTCTCACACAAACTTGACCTTCACCAGGCCGTTTTCCTCCTAAATGTCCCTGTTTTGTGTCTGTAGCTTTAATGCTAATGAGCTACATTGATGATACAATGCTAGCATTATGTTTGAACGGCTACACCATGCTAGGTTAGCCTATTCGCTGGAAAAAAAACTAATAATGAAACTTACAGCTCTGATGTTGTAGCTGTTACTTTAAGACGTGTAGTGAAGCCTGTTTGTTTATAAATGCTGCTCATATTCCCTGGGTGGGCTCATCTAGCAAGGTAGGGGTCAGAAGTGGTATCACGCCCACAAGGAAGGATGTTTTCCCGCCGTGATGTCATGAGGAGCTTCAACTTGAAAAGTGGAAAAAGTCACTTTTTCATGGAAATCCAAAAGTGGGCAATTTCATTTTAAGCGACGCGTCAAATGTCGGCCATCTTGACCTCGGTGTTGGCTTCATTGCGGTTTCTTTCCTGAGTGTTTTGAAGTGAATGCTTTCGAAATAAACGTTGGCAAGCTCAGACTTGATAGCTTCGTCCTTGTCCAGCTCCGTCGTCGTATCCCGGCTCAAAGCACGCAAAAACATCGCTTTCGACCTCGCCGCGGCGCCCGTCTTCAAACTTCCTTTGATGTTATGTCCCGGTGGAGCCAAGGCGAGTGTGAAAAATGATTAATGGAGTCAGACCGGTGGACAAAAAAGGTTTCATTGAAGCAAAGCCGCGTTTTATAACGCAACAGAAAGTCATTTTTGTCAAGGTGACGCAACAAATGACAGAAAGAGACCAAACAAGGCGAGACTAATGCTTTCCTCCGGCCAACAAATCAACTCGTAAAGCTGACTGGTCCACAACAGCAATCACCGCCGGGCTTCTAATTAGCGCCGGGTCAAAGGACGTTAGCATTAGCAGCTGTGGCTGTCGGCTACCCGTTGTTGTAGTTTTTATGACCTCCAGTACCCGTACTTGAAGTTTCATGAGTCGTCGGCATCCGGCGGCTTTGTCTACCTCTGCATGCGCTTTAAAAAGTCGCCATGTTTTTCATCGTATTGCCAACTCATTAGTGCCTTTAATGCCAATTTAATGACTGTGCTCCTTACCACGATTACAACATTGGCTCTGTTGCTGCTATTCTTATATTCTACAACTTATTTTGGGCACTTTTGAAAGTTAACAAATGTTTTGATTACATATTTATATCCATCTAAAATAACCCATGTACATATCTAGCTCTGCATGCGCTTTAAAATGTCACCAGTTGGTTTACAGTCAACTCATTAGCATCTTTAATGCGGATGACTGAGCAGTTTGCTGCTTACCACAATTACAACATCGGTTCTGTTGTTGCTGTGGTGGGAAAAAGACTGTGCACTTTCTCATGCACTCCAAATTATTATGAAAATGATCATATGCTAAACGATCTGAACAATCTGACAGCGCCCATCCATCCATTTCCTTTACCCATTACCCTCGCTGGGGTCGTGGAGGTATGCTGGAGCCTATCCCAGATGAGTTCAGGCGAGCGGTGGGGTCCACCCTGGACTGGTCGCCAGCCAATCGCAGAGCAGACAAAGCCAATTAGTCTAACATCTAATCATATATAATATAAAATAACTGATAATAATAATAATAATACAAGAAGCCGCAGCCCAAAAATGCCCTGTTGGACACCCCCGATTGACATTACATCATAAAAATCCGCTAATATTAATAGTCTAATCACCATCTAGAGTTGTGTAATCTTGTATTAGGAATGAAATATTAATGCTGGGATGTCAAGTCACGTTAAATCAGCATCAAACTGCCATTAATGTGAACATTAAAATCACATTAAACTTTATTCACACGCTCAAATCGCCTCAAATCAGATTGCATTCAAGACTGCTGGGAATTTGGAAATACCCCCACTTGAGGCCTCACACGTAAACAATAAACGTGGTTGACGGCTGTGACGAGATCATGTGACCGATACGGGTCAGGTGGTTCCTTCTTCTGACACTCGGTCATGTGGACGTCAGGACGTGAGCTTGGCATGCCGGCGTCTCCTCCGTCATCCTCTTTGAGTAATGAGCCTCCAGGGTTTGTGTCGCTGCTCATTCATCAGCCCACTTTTCTGACTGGCAGGCTAAAGACTAACTCCTCCCTCTGACTCGTCTGCTGCGTCTCGCCCGTCTCGGCCAGCACGCACTGCGGTGAAAAAGCAGTAAATTTAGCTGCACTCATTAATGAATGCAGCGCTACATCCAGTGTGAGGAGAACTTTCTGCTGAGAGAAGCTCCCACCTGTGTCCTCAGGAAACCTGGGGGGGGGGGGGGGGGGGCTTGCACATACATAATATACTATAGCAGACCCCCACCTATTTGCGGCTCTTTAATTTGTGAATGATTATTTTTTTATAGTAAATTAAATAGAAAGTTTTGATGGCGCTATCTGCAGGGGAATAGTGCCATCTCAGCAATCAATGCAGCAGGAAGACGTGACGGACTTTAGGGGTGGCATAAGCGATTTTAAATGGCAAATGGATTCTTTTTGGAATGTCACAAACAAGACGGAGCTGCCTGTGGGGGCTTTAGGTAGGGGGAGGGCCCCACAGCAGCACTCGCTGCTCGTTGAGAAGAGTGATGCAAAAGTCTGTTCAATAGATGAAAAGGAATACTGAGGGGCAACACCTGTCCCTCTTGCTACATCTTCTTATTAAATATGTGACTGTCGGCGAACATTGTAATTGTGGCCTGCCATTTGCTTTGTTTTTTGGAATGCGACCCCCGCCAATAGCAGACGTCTGCTGTGATAATAACAACTGTCATCGTGAGTGAAGTCGTTTGCCTGCCGAGAGGCAAAGATCAGGGCATAATGCGCCCTCACATTACCAACATGATGGTCCTTCCGTGTTCACTGAGGTCAAGCCGGCCACGCTACGTTAAAAACAAAGAGCCTTTTTTGTTGGTGGGATCCCACAACTTGCCGAGCGAAGAGTAAAGCCCGCTTAAAGCTTCCCTTCACTTGAGCGAGGCGATGAAATATTGATGAACTTGACGATGTCAAGCGGAGCGAAAACTCTGCCTCTTATTAAAACAGACCAAAGGTACGATACTGCATGAAAATCGCTTCAAATTATAGTAAAATCCTTGTTTGTCGCACTTAATTAGTTCCAGATCCCAACCTGCCGAGTATGTGAATTTAACAGGTTTGCACATTAGAGCCCTCCGGACATGAAATAACACCCCTATATTTACATTTGTACTTGTATTACTTAAAAATATAAGATGTACATAAATATAGCATAGACTCACATGGTAGCATTTGGAGAGTTCCTTGTTCCAGTTTTACTTTTGCTTCCTGCACGGTACTTCCTGTGGTGTGGCGGCTGTCTCGTCAATGTAACATTACCAGCATCTAACCAGTGTGGTATTAGCTAAGACTTTACAATGAGGTACACAACATTGCAGTAGTTATAGAGGAGGGAACCTACCCAAGCCCAACCACTACTCATTAGTTTACTTCCTCAATAACTACTGTATTTGTGTACCTTGTTGTAAAGTGAGAACTACAACACTACTTAGTGTATCATCAAATGTCTTTGAATGTGTCTTCTGAATGCCTTATTTGTATTTTACTGCATTTAGCCATTTTTATTTAGGCTAAATACTTGTAAAATTGCTAAAAATACTTGTACAAATATACTGAAATATGCATATTTTGGAGTAGTTATTGCTGGTATTCTGCTACAAAACCTAAAATATTTATTCATGTTTTAAAAAAAACTTTGATAGAGTGAAGCCAGCAGCTAGCATATGTTAGCAATAGCGGGTAAAAAGAAGGTTTCTATTACTCGGTTATGAATGAAACTGAATGAGTCGGAGAATCCGCCACTATCGTTCCCGGGGAGATTAGCTCCGGCAAGGTGACAGGAAAGGTTACGGATTGCCGAGGAGGAAGCGGTAGAGTGTCTGCTGGGATGTTCATGGCTTCCTTATCGCCGTCGCAGCACGCCACAGCACGCCACAGCACGCCACACAAACGTGCGACAGTCCCACACTTGGCTGCTTTTAGGAAGGAGAATGCGGGGATGTTGGAACAACTTGTGCTCGTCTGTCCTGATAGCCCAGACAAGATTTAAGAGGGGCCCCCAAGAACCTGTCTTGGCCCACTTTCACCTGGCACCGTGCTGCCTGGCCGAGTCCAAAACGCGTTGTTCTTGGCGCGCTCGTGCATTTCCATGACAGTGGAGGCAATCTGGGAAGAGGAGACAGTCGCAGACCTCGCCGGTCCCGCGGAACACGACAGCATGTCGGTTTGTTTTTTCTTTGTACGCCGTTGGCAGGCACTCGGCGCTGCGGTTGACGACACTAAGGATTATTCTTACACGGAACGCCAACACAGTCTTCCAGAAGGGTGATTGGCATTTTTGGGTCTCAAAACGTTTCCCATCGAAACGGCAAGAGGCAAGGGATAAAATATGACTTTACAGATGTCACCATTGTCCAACCTCATCCTTGCATGTCCATCATTTATTTTATTTATTTTATTTATTTTATTTATTTTATTTATTTTATTTATTTTATTTATTTTATTTATTTATTTTATTTATTTTATTTATTTGTTTGTTTGTTTTTGTTTATTAATAGTCGGCCCTCACCATACTACTATACTAATATACTACTAGCCTTCATCACAAATAATAATTATAATTAAATGATTAAAATACAATATCCAAACGTTCATCCAGAGCTAAAACAAGGCTAAAAGCGGGGCGGGGCGCAGCAGTCAGGAATAAAAAATTTGACATTAAATGTACTTAATGGTGACTGGTTCATGGTGGGCATATTAAAATGTATTCAAATGTAAGTCATGTGATATTCTGGCCACTAGGTGGCAGTAATGTTACATGTATTAGACATCCATTCTTATTACATTACCCTACCTTGCACTGCTTGCAGAGTTTAAAAAAAAAAAAAAAAGTTCAATTCCCACATATCGTCCTGCATCCCAAATCTCGGATATCGGCACCCTGATATAAGCAGTGGATTCCAGCAGCGACAAGATTGAGCCCAAGTGCTAACGGAGTAGCATGTGATGATTCCCGTGGTGGCACGGAACTGGCAATTCGGAACAGGAAACTCCTAAGGGACGCCAAGAAGTCATCAACTGTAACAGAAAAGAGCTGCTGAGTTTAAACGGGTTTAAACGCGTCATTGAGCATCTTGAACGTCACTATATTACGCCTGGCTACCACTCCATTGTGGATAGAACTCACATGATGGAGCCTTTTCTAGTACTGCGCACTACAAAATAAGTAATAAAAGTACATATGTTGGGTCAATATGAATTATGAATTATGTAATATCAGTATTGTATCAGGACGCCACAATAAAAACCATCAAACAACATAAGAAAGATGGTGTAATGATACCAGTTTTCTCCTTTGCCCGCCACGTGTTCTATTACGTCCTCGCTGACCCCCTCCCGCCTCCTGTCCGCCCGCAGCTGACCTACCTGCCTCCCCCGTGGGGAGAGTGCGAGTCCAAGGCTCTGGAGTCGGGCTTCTTCCAGGTGTACAGCGTGACCGCCTGCAGGATCGACTGCGAGACGCGCTACATCGTGGAGAACTGCAACTGCAGGATGGTGCACATGCCCGGTAGGCCCGCTCACACCCGGGACGCTACGTTACCCATAACTGACTCCTCCTGCTGCTGCTGCTGGCACTTTGGAAAATAAATGCTTCATACGTCCATAACGGCCCACAATGCTCCATTCTGTCCATCGGTGCCAAAAAGCTCATGTAAAAAGCGTTTAGGATGGAGGATCACAATAACACGTAATAGATTAGCACATTGAAAGACATTGTTGTTGTCCTCGCTCGAATTAGCATCAATTAGCTCCACTTTCCACTCCATTTATATCAATGTGCTCTCTTCAATCATGCTAGGTGACGCCTCGTACTGCACCCCCGAGCAGTACAAAGACTGCGCTGAGCCCGCCCTTGGTGAGTACAAAACACACCATATCGGCATCACCATTAGGTAATGGTTTAATTTCATTTGAACATGCATCAGATTACAATTGAATGCATCACATCATCAGTTCCCAGTTCCACATGTCCAAAAGGAGTAGGAAGAAGCAAAGCTTATTAAATCCTACCCCTCCATCTAGTACTTTTACAATCGGTAACTGTTGCATTTGTTCACTTCCTGTTTCCTAATATAGTTTAAGGGTTTTTTTGGGTTTTTTTATTTTATTTTTGTCCCATACCGAAGTACGAGGCGATATAAGCTGATTTTATCGACGGAGTGGATATTCGTGACGTTGATATTTATCTGATTATATCTTGTACAGTAAACCTCGGATATTTCGGGATTCAATTGTTCCCACTGGTTTTGTCCGATATAAGCGAAATCCGTTATATGTGTATACCGGAAAATGTCCGGTATATGCATAAATCGGATTTTATCTGTTATAAAAAGGCACTTCCTTGACTATGTTTCCAATGTACCGTTGCGCAGGCAACGCTGCAAACGCTGCAAACGACGTCGTATAGCGGCCTGTCACGATTCGGCGAATCGGAGCGCCACGATGCGGCCATCCGATATATGCGAGGGAAATTTCATGGAAATGCATTGGAACGGGACTGGAGATTTTGTCCGAAATGGCGAAATCCGTTATAAAAAAATCAGATATATGCAATGAATTTTTATTGGAAATGCATTACAGAAAAATCGGTTCTTTTATATCTGTCCGTTGTATCTGTCCGATATATCCGAGGTTTACTGTATATTATTTAAAGAGCTTCAATTGTAGCCTGTGTTGTGAGCCGCATTGATTACCGTAATGACCGCACAAAAAAGACCATGGAATTCATTGGAATTATTGAAATAGTTGAAGAATTAGTGTGATTATTTAAAAAAAAAATCATTGCCAACTCCAGATTTTGATGTTTTGGAAAAGTGGTGTGGAAGTGTCTGAACAAGCCCACAGGCTGTGTGGGTTGGATGTTGACCTTTAGCACAGCCGAGCGTCAGAATCATGATATTCTCTATCTTAATTACTTTTTTTTTTTTTTTCTTTGATCGATTGACTTCCTGATATTGCGCACACACGGCGAGATGAAACCAATCAGAGGCCGAGCTCAGGTTCCGACAAGAGCAGATAAAGAACTACGCTCCTTCTGTGAAGATCTCCATGATGCGCTTAGTCTTTCAAGCATGTCTTTAAATGGAGATGTGGTTTTTCATAAGATACGGACGACCTTTTGTGTGTGTTTTTTTTTTGTCCTCCCACACACCCTCGGCCTGCAGAGAATAAATTCAGCTAAGTGAGCGAAAGAGAGCGAGAGAGAGAGAGAGGTGTACATAAAATGCAGCCAGAGGCGAGGAAACTTTCCGGCCATAAACTTTCACGGCGTCCACACCACACGACCCGACGCTGCAGGATTGAAGGAGCGTCTCCTAATTGGCCTCATGTTTGCCGCGCCGGATCTCTGCATGCAAATCAAGCTCAAGTCGCTGCCAATTTGTTTAAGCTAGCCCTCAACAGTTCCAACTTTCCTCCTCTGAATAACAACAAAAGGGAAAAAAAAAAAAAAAAAAAAGCGCGCCTGGCTCCTCAAGTTGTTGGCGGAGATTAAAGGTGTCCTTTTAAAATGATGACAGCTTCGTGTTGTTGTCGGGGAACACGTTCTTCTTCAACTCGTCGGGACTTGAAAGTTTGGAGGAAAACTTTGAAGACTCGGAGTGATTAAAACCGACAGGCTCTTGTAATTTGTCTTATTTATTACCGCCGAGAAGAGACGGCGTGACACGGCAGTCTTATCATAATTCAGAAACACAGAAGAAAGCGGGAGGGGGGGGGCTGGCGTATCCACCTTTTTCTTCATTCCAATGCAAAAATCTATTGAAATCACTTTTAATCATGAATAATGACGGTTTCATTTCATTTTGGGAATACCGTATTCCCTGTTTATTGGCATGAATTGGTTCCGGACCCGACAAAGAAGGATTCCTTATTTGTAAATGCACAGAAAAAAACTGTTCACAACCTTCTAAATGCACTTTTTAATATCATTAGAGCCCTCCCGACGTGACATAGCACCCCTATAGTCACAGTGATGTTGTAAAAGGTAACAAGATTTCTCGTTGCCTCTAGACTGAGCCCTTGTGTCACTCACACAGTCTTTGTCTCAATGGGGAGAGGCGGGGCTACTAGCATACACTCAGAGTGCAGAAGAGTGTCGTGTATTAGAAATGAAACGAAATTTCCTCTGACGTTGTGAAGCAGAAACTGTCAGTTGTCCTCCAACGCGAGGAGTCTAAAGGCGGAAGCACGCATGAGTGCCGCCGACAATGGAGAGTTGCGGTTCATTAATTGGACATATTGGCAATGTGGATTAGTTCACTGTGAGTTGTACTCACTATTTCGACAATTATGGCTCGTTTAGATGTCGATGGTAATCTCTACTGCTATATTATATATTTATTATATTATATATGAATACATGATTAAATAAACCTACTGCAGCACTCGTGCACCCTCTCTCCGCTTGTGTTGCCAGATATTTAGACAACAATGGCCGTCTCAGTCGTTATCAGTGGATAGTAAATCCAAGCCGCCCACTGAGGTGTATTTCTGTACAGTATATGTTCCACTGGGGGGGGACAAAGGAGTCATTTAGAATGAATGAATGTGCCTGAGAGGATGAAGGTGAGGTCGGTGTGTTTGCGGCCAAGGTCGCGTCTCGCTGTAGCCATATTGGATTGTGGCGTTCTGGGAAGATATTCCCTTTTCCCGTCGCATAGCTTCCCCATCCCGCTCATACTTTCAAACAGGTTTACGGCATCGCAGCAGAGGACATAATCCTCGGTGAAATGAAAGATGGCGCATGCAGGGGATGGGGATTTGTCAGGAAGGAGAGCAGTGAAGGAGTCGGAGTGGATGTCACATCTTTTGAAAAGCTCTCATTTCCGTGAGAGCGAGATGCTCTTCTGGAGTTTTGATGAAATACATTTTCCTTTGAACGTGGAGTCGCCGGTGAAGAGCGGGGTTGACCTCCGCGCCAGAATAGCAGCAATCAGGCTTATTGTCGTCGTTGGGTAGACGTCAGACGTCTGCCATTGACCTTCACACGAGAAGCTCACACTCATCAAGGAAGCGGCGGCGAGCATTTGTGTTCAGGCGAGCAGGTTAGCGTTTAAAAAGCAAACTTGTATTTTTTTAAGGTGGACATGGACGCCTTAAATCTCTCCATAATGTTAGACGCTAGCATGTTTACCTCCATGCTTAGTCTTACAAATCAGATTAAGTAGTTGTGGTTTTTCAGAGTAAAACTAAAATTAATTTAGCAATCAGTAAAATAAAATGTGTTGTTATCCCAGGATAAATAAAGATCAATAAAGTCTTTAATTAGCCAAAGATAAGCTCTCACGGAGCAGTACGATGCACAAAAAGCATCAAAATGCCAAGTCGAACTTGCAAGGAAAGGACAATAAAACCAGGAAACGGCTAACAAAGACATTATTAGAGCCCACTAGACATGACATAACACCCCTATAGTCACCTTTACACTCCTATTACACAATATAATAGACATAATTAAAAAAAATAAGACCTGTTTTAGACTCACACATGTTAGCATTGGGAGAGTTTTTTGTTTACTTCCACTTCCTGTTTGGTACTTCCTGTGTATTGTCTCATCCACGTAACATGACAGTGTAGAATACTAAATATTACATGTTACTTCTGAAATTCTGTGTGTTTTTACTTTTTTTAATCAATTATTGTACAGTACATAAACCAAAAGTACATAAAATCTGCTTGAATATGTATAAAAAAAAATAATAATAATGGGCCATATTCAACCACAAAACATCAATGATGTATTAATTAAATACTTAAGTTGCGTAAAGCTTGTTTTCCAGACAAAAGGCTAAAAATAGTAGATCGTAAAATGGTGATGAAAAATATTCAAATGTTTTAAAAGTCAATGTTTGGTTTCTATTAAATAAATTGAGCATATTTATATTTAATACATGGGAAAAATATGTTATATTAACAGCGAGATCACGTTCTCCTTTGTGTCCATCATCGTCATCTCACCCCGCCCACTTTTGCGTCCGTCCGTCATGACATTTCCGTAATACATTTCATCATCATCATCATTGTGGCGTCAAGCTAAGCTGTCGGCGGCGGAGAGCAGCAGCTGCATGTGCAGGACGCCGTGCAACGTGACGCGCTACAACAAGGAGCTGTCCATGGTCAAAATTCCCAGCAAGACGTCGGCGCGCTACTTGCAGAAGAAGTTCAACAAGTCCGAGAAGTACATCTCGTAAGTCCGCACCACCTCTTTGTTTATATGAGGAATATTACACAATAGTGTCTCGTGTTATGATGTAACTGCTAATTATTAAGCTAATAAAATACATGAAGGTTAGGTTAGCATGCATGCCCTCTAGTGGCTACAAGCAGCAAGTAATACTAAAAAGTAATTAGTTGTAGTGACTAGTTGCGTAAAGACATTTCATGTATTTTGAGCAACTGTTTAGTCAAATAAAAATACAAATAAAGTATTATTATATTGTATTCATATTTTGTCCTTTTCCAGGGACAACATTTTGGTATTGGACGTGTTTTTCGAGGCTCTCAACTACGAGACCATCGAGCAAAAGAAAGCCTACGAGGTGGCAGGCCTGCTAGGTACGTAACATCTTTTATCGGTGAACCGTCAGAACACGATACATGACGCACGGCGCCCCCCCCCCGCAGGTGACATCGGGGGCCAGATGGGCCTCTTTATCGGCGCCAGCATCCTCACCATCCTGGAGCTCTTTGACTACGCCTACGAGGTCAGTCCAGTCTTGTCTAGTCCTGTCCTGTCCTGTGGTACTGTATGTGATTTTGTCGGACTCTTGGGATCCTCAGGTGTTGCGAGACCGACTACTGGACCTGCTGAGTCCAGAGGATGAGGAGGAGGGTCGCAGGGGAGACGTGGTAAGAGCGCCCCCTTGCGTACTGAACAGTTAACGACTAATCAGCTTTTATTGTGGTGATTATTGTTTTCCTACTTTAGACTTCCTGCGATCCGGTTGCCAACCACTCCGAGTCCATCAGCCACAGTGTAGCCGTCCCTCTGCAGACCACCTTGGGCACCTTGGAGGAGATCGCCTGCTGAGGCCCCGCCCCACCTCCTCCGAGGCTGCCTCATACGGCCAACGCCGCGTCCTCTGTTGGGACATTGCCGCAGGATGCAAACAAGGACGACGGGGGCACTCAATCACGCCACCGCTACTTGAGGCCCTAAAACTGTTGGCTTGGGGGGTGGGGTCGAGGGATTGGAGCGGGGGGGGCGAGGGCTTTACCCCCCCCCCTAAGTACCATCCATTAGTGGCTGGCTGCCACATGGACACAGTGGAGGGGATGCTGAGCTGGCGTTTATCACTCTTAATGTGTCGATCTTTTAAGCGCAGTGCAGGTGCCGCCCTCTTCTGGACGCCCCGGGCGGCGGGGGCCCACATCTGGAATGTACAGCTTGAACTCTGATCCCATTTCAGCTCCAAAACACCACCAATGTTACATCCTTCAAAGCAGTAAACTTCACTTCTGACAGTTTGATTTGAAAAAAGAGCGGCTAAGAAGGATCTTTGAAGGGATGTCACACTCCCGCTGTTATTTAAGGGGCAAAGGTTGAGTGTTGTATGGTGGCATATCCGCGTCTGGCTTTATTTTCATGGCACAGGGTGTCGGAGCGTGATTTGGTCAAGCGCACCGCAGTGAGCAGCATCATGGCCTCTGATGTGCAGTCCGGTGGGCCCTAAAGAGGCCTTGATTTGGTTTAACTCTCTCACGCCTTCTCGTCTCCCTTTTTGCCACTTGCACCAAAGGGACGGGGACGTCCGGCGCTGTGTCGGACTGCGCCGCTCACTGAAATTGCGCTGGCCCCACCCTGTTGGCCCCGGTCTACGGAAATAGAGCCGCTGGTGTTTTGACCATCAACCAAAAGATGCCAAACCAATGGAAGACAATTTGTCCCAAACATCTCAGCAGAATGCTTTTTGTACTTTTTTGTAATTATGCTGTGAAATAATAAATGTGTGTGTCCCCCCTTAATCCCCCGCCCTACCACTTGGACACAAAGACTTGGTGTCACCTAACAAGCGGGGGGGGGGGCATTTTGAACTTGTTGAATGTCAAGGACACAACATGGGATGCAGCAGCGTGTGGAATATTTGTGATTATTTTCTTTTTTTTTTTAATTCCCGTGATCATCCCAGCATGATCAGCTCGCCCGCTCGCAACCAAAACCTCACTGGACTTTTTAGCTTTTTTGTTTTACGATAAATTCTGATTTCCCCGTCTGCGCTTCAAAGCCGCCGTCTTCGTGTTCCGTGTCATTCCCAAACGCAAACACGCTTCCTTCTCCTCCTCCTGCTCCTTCTCCTCCTCCTTCTGCTCCTCCTCGTCCTCCCTGGGCAGCGCCAAAAAAAAAATCATTGTGTGTTTTCAGTGTGAAACCATTAAATGAATTTGTTGTTTTGCACTCCGCTCTTCTTCTTTTTCTTCTTCTTCTTCTTCTTCTTCTTCAACAAGCTGGAATTGCCAAATGCAACAGGAAAATGCAGCATATGAAAATCACAAACACCTCACTCATGCCTGATCAAAAAAGCTGCAACCCCCCCCCCCCCCCAAAAAAAAAACACCCACTTGACAGAAATGCTGCAAGTTGACGGCAAGCGGGAGCGCCAGACCTGAGGGATCCAACCTGTTTGTGTTGTTTTGTTGTTTTTCAACCTCATTTTTACAGGCAACAAATCCAATAAAAATGGCGCTTTTCATTCCGCCATCTTTCTTCTGGCCATCCCCATCGTGTCGGAAAAAAAACGGATGTCCCTCAGGTGTGTACCCCAGGGAGCCTGGCTGGGTTTGTGTACATTTGCAGCATTTTTGTTGTGACGAAATTCCCAGTCGGGCGGCACGGCGGTCTAGTGGTTAGCGCGCAGACCTCACAGCTAGGAGACCGGGGTTCAATTCCACCCTCGACCATCTCTGTGTGGAGTTGCATGTGCATGTGTGGGTTTTCTCCGGGTACTCCGGTTTCCTCCCACATTCCAAAAACATGCTAGGTTAATTAGCGACTCCAAATTGTCCATAGGTATGAATGAGAGTGTGAATGGTTGTTTGTCTATATGTGCCCTGTGATTGGCTGGCCACCAGTCCAGGGTGTACCCCGCTTCTTGCCCGAAGACAGCTGGGATAGGCTCCAGCACCCCCCGTGACCCTCGTGAGGAAAAGCGGTAGAAAATGAATGAAATTCCCAGTCAGTGAAACAGGGAAAATATAGTGTGTATTTCCCGCGGGAAGTTCTGCCATTTTGAAACACATTTTCCTAAGTCAACAGTTATTTTAAATATAATGCTATATTTAATTTAAAGAAATATTTGGGTTTTGCCACATGCATGATGTCGATTTGAGCGTTTTTGAAACTTGACAATCAATTTCTCGCCCTCCCCTCCCGCACCATCTCAAGTTTTTGGGAAAATTCAAATTTCATGACCCGAAAGGTCCCGCCGTGTTATAGCAAACTAAAGTCTGACTTCTGCTCTCTGGTGTCAGGAGCTCCTTCAGGCGGCAGCTGTTCCGTCTCGCTTCCTTTAGCACATTTTCACAGCCTCCAAAGGTTCCTGCGGGGTCAGCCATAGTGCATCCGCCACTGCGTAAACATGCTGAAGGTGCTTGGCGCTTGATACACGCACACACAGTTGTTGTATAGTCAAGTGTGACGCTCGTGTGCTTTGGAAAACCAAGAACACAGTCGGAAGGATTTATTTGAAGAGATTCTCACCGTGCAAAATAACTCTCCTGAATTTTACACTTGTAGGGCGGCTGAAGTGTTCAAGTAAGAAGTGGAATATACACGGTGGCCCAGTGGTTAGCCTGATGGCCACATGTGGAAGATCTGGGTTCCAATCTCTGTGTGGAGTTATTATCCGGGGTACTCCGGTTTCCTCCCACATTCCAAAAAACGTGTGAATGGTTGTGTCCAGTCTAGGGCAAAGTCAGCTGGGATAGGCTCCGGCATTGCCTGTGACCAGTGGCGTCACTTGGCCTATTTTGGGGGGGACTTCAGCCCTCCTAAAATGTTTTTAAGCCCCCTTAAATAATTTGATGTTTTTTATTTATTTATGTATTTTTTTAAAAATTAAAAAAAAATTATCTGACAAATTATATAATTATTATGAATTATATAATAGGGCAAAAATAGGAGTTAAAATAAATATTAATTAATTGTCATTAATATTCATTAATATTAATTATATAATTTATAATCTACTAATTACTATTTATAATCTACTACTACTATAATCTACTACATAGTAGTAGTAGTAATAATCAGAATATAATGATAGTAATAATAATAGGCAAATTAATAATATGATTATTATATAATATTACTATATTTATTATTTTAATATATATTATATATATATATATCCCGATTATTGTTCGTTATTTGTTTTTTGGACAGGAGGGTTCACTCTGCATTGGTTTCAGAACCGTTCTCCATAGAACAGCGGCACGAACGGACTGAGCCCTTTTGTCAGTTATACAGTCTCTTTGTCTTGGCGGGTGGAGACGGGGCTGCTAGCATACGCACAGTGAGGACCAATGCAATGCATAGGTTGAAATATATTTTGTTCATTGTTTCTTAAAAGTAATGTTATGATCTCCTTGCGTCTCAAGCCCCCCCCCCCCCCACCCCCCCGGTAAATGTGAGGATCCACTACACCGAAGTGTCAAACTGCAGTCTTCATTGAACCGACGCTACATTGTATCGTCCGCCTTCAACCTCCATCTATAATGCATCTCTCCGTCTTACAAAAGCAATATTTCTCTCCTTTTCATTCCACTGAAAGAGTGGAGGATTATAGAGAACGTGTGGCTGCTCCATCACGTTTGAAAGGTTTTTGGTTTTGTTGCAAACAACAGATGTCTCGGCCTTCTCGTGTCCCCAACCACGTCTTAATGGATTGCATGAGACCGCATGAGACCACATGACAGCTCTTACCTGCAGCACGGCGAGCTTTACTGCTTAAAAGGGATTATTTGCACTTCCAGCACACGGCTATAACCTTGTTGTTGCTTTTTGATGCAACACAATAATGCAGGAATGTGTCATAATAAAGAGGGATGCGTCTAAAAATGGGGTTTATGGCGCCCAATCGCTAACATGACCCAAACACATTTACAGAACGCTTTTAAAAACCTCACATTTGCCCCTTGCGACAAATATGTCTGCTTCCCAAAAATGGTTGTAAAAATTTTTTTTATATTTTTTGAGTCAATCTTTTAAATCTTTTACCATCACTATTTTTTTTAATAAAAAAACAAATTTAAAAAGCTGAAGTACACAATCTCTCACTCAGTAACATTCAGTAACAAAGCAGCCTTGCATTGTAAATATGTACAAGTTGCTGAGTGCTTTCAATGGGGGAGACTGGCGCCATCTGGTGGACAAATTATGAACAAAGCCATGGCACAACTTGAAATGCCAACATTAGTGTGGGATTAAAAATATATATATTTTTAATGACTATTTATTTTGTATTTGTTTGTTGTAGCCGTTTTAGGTGCATTTAAGGAACAGATGAAATTTGCAAAATTAGCAAATTTAGCTTGTTTTTATTCAACACAGGAAGAAAGTGTTAATTCATAAATAACTAAATTTCAGTACAATTACATAACCACACAATATAACCAACTAATCATTTGGTTGTCAATGTAATTTACACCCTCAGTACAGTTATTCTATTCATTTTTATGTATTTTTAAACTATTTTGTGGATGCTGTCGACGAGGAATCGGCCACTTTCATCGTGTATAACCACTCCAGATATTATGTAAAATAGCAAAACACTAGGAAGCCATTTAAACAAGCAAATTAATAAACAAGAAAATGCGACACAAGGGCAATTAATTTTCATTACTCACATGATTTATTATTATTATTTCAGCAGGTCACTGTAAAATACTAACTTGTGTTCCAATGCGTTGCCGGGTAACCAACATAGAGGTGACAACGCCCCGAGAGGAAGTCAATCCAGGTCTGAAAGGAAGTGTTTGTGGTGATGTCTTGCCTGTCACATGTTGTGTTTGATGTCCCTTAGAAGTGCGGTGCTTCATCCATGCCAGAAGAGCAACAAGTGATGGATGGATGGATGGATAACACGCCAACACACATCTCGGGGTGAGGACACCCACGTCCTTCACCTCACCTTCACTTTCCACTACCAAACTCCTGCTGTATGTTTGAGTAAATATTAGTATTATTCTAGTATTATTAGGACAACAACAATAGAAGACAATTTGAGGTCACTGCAAATCAGGACTTGATTTTCTCTTCTTGCAGCAAGAGCTTTCACATGCAGCGCGAGTGCCCCCTTGTGGTGGCTTTTACTATGACTAGAAAAATAAGAATTACAATAAACAAATACAGAACAGATTGCATCACATTAGTAGTGCAAACATTATTATCTGTGAGCTATCATTCATCCATCAGTATTGTGTATCTCTTATCCTCACAAGGGTCTCGGTGGTATGCTGGAGCCTATCCCAGCTGACCTTGGGCGAGAGGCGGGGTACACCCTGTGCTGGTGGGCACACGCACATAAACAACCATTCTAGGTGAGCTGTAATCATCAAAAGTATTAAAGTGTGTAATTGTTGTTTGCACCATCTGGAATATTTGAACCAACTAAATGTAACCAAAATATGAGTTGGTGGCCCCCGGCTAGTGAATTTTTTTTGGCGGGGGTCAACGTTGAGAAGAGAGATGCTCAACATATTTCACGCTCAAATGAACAGACATTTCACACAGGAGCCATTTTACGAGTTCCCGCATTAAAGTGTCATTAAGAGATGAAGTTGTGTTAGCTTCAGTCTGCCGACCTCAGACGTCTTTTCACAGCATATTTCCCATCTACGTGAGGACATTAGTGACTTTATGTCCTGCCAGGGCTACATAAATCATCTGTTTGAGTCCGTAGCTACACCCATTCATGCGTAGGAAGACAAAATTCCGCTAAAGTTAATTTTTGCTGTGTTTCATTTCTTAAAAGTCCATCAATGTTATGTTCATTCATTCATTCATTTTCTACCGCTTTTCCTCACGAGGGTCGCGGGGGGTGCTGGAGCCTATCCCAGCTGTCTTCGGGCGAGAGGCGGGGTACACCCTGGACTGGTCGCCAGCCAATCACAGGGCACATATAGACAAACAACCATTCACACTCACATTCATACCTACGGACAATTTGGAGTCGCTAATTAACCTAGCATGTTTTTGGAATGTGGGAGGAAACCGGAGTACCCGGAGAAAACCCACGCATGCACGGGGAGAACATGTAAACTCCACACAGAGATGGCCGAGGGTGGGGATTGAACCCTGGTCTCCTAGCTGTGAGGTCTGCGCGCTAACCATGAGACCGCCGTGCCGCCCCAATGTTATGTTAGTTTTCTTTTAATTTTTTTTTTTTTTTTTTGCGAGCAAACTCAAACGCAACCTTAACGAGCTTCATTCTTTTTTATTATGGCACTTTTTACATGACACCTTCCAAATTCCTTGGTGGTGGAGGGGTTGGGTGGGGGGGGTGTACAGCACTCAGCAGACCAAATAAAGCATCCAATGTAGTCGAAGTTACATTTTTTTTTTTTTTTTTTTAGACAATTCTCATACCAAGCTAACATTCTCATTAGCGGGTTATTTCTGCAGCATTTTTATTGCAGCCATGAGTTCATCTTGAAATGACGTAATCATTAAAAAAAAACAAAATTCGAACAAGCAGTGCTGTAGACGTCATTGACAATGTTTTTTTTTAGTCTTTAAATGGAATGTATTTTTTTAATCCAAATAGTCTTGCAACAACTTGTGAAACTAAAAAAACAAACAAACGCTTCAGTCAATTAGCAGTTAGCTAATAGCTAACACCCGTTGTCCGTGTGTTCAAGTCGAATGTGGAACAAAAACCGAGGTGCAGGCTCCGAGGGGATGGGAGGTAAACCGGTTGCAACAAAGTGCTACGAGATGATTCGTTGGCACAGGAGGGGTCACATGTACATTATTTACACAATCACACGCTAGCTAAACAAGCTGCCTTCATGCACTTTTGGAAAAATAAACTTCTGGCATTCCTTCGAGTATTTCGTAAGTTTGTGTTTGTTTTTTCCAGGAAGCATTCGGTGAGGTCGTAAAGTATAAACATGCTACGAGGTGGACTCCGAGAGGAGTCACGGTAAAGCTTGACTGAGTGATCCTCACGCTGGAGTGGTCCAGCAGCGAGCGGTGGAAGATGATCCTCTTCCTTCTGGAGTCCCGGATCCGTCGGCTCGGTTTGGAAGATGGCGTTGATGCGTTGATATTTCAGGTTTTAGGTCCGAACCCAGCTGACGGGCACCCAGAAAGATTCACGCTCCAGTCTTTCTAGAATACTCCTCAGCTCCGTGCAGGCGCTGGCTGAGTCCTCTTTGATCAGGACCCTGTCCACCAGGTGTCCGTACTGATGATCCATCTGGATGGCCGACTGACGCATCTCCTGAAGGTCCTCATCCTGTTAAGGGACATCATGAGCTTACTTGCATCCTAAGCTGTCTTTCAGAATCCGCTAAACTACCTGGGACCTCCGCTACCAAGGGATCGGGAACTGCTGATCTCCATTGTCCTGGACTGATTATTCCAACAGATTAGGGTCGGTCTACTTAAGGAATCCCTAGAACCATTTGTATCTGAATCTATTTTTTAGAGGCCACTCAAATACCTTGGGATCTCGACCTGATCAGTCCAACAGATTAGGGTCGGTCTACTCAAGGAAACCCTAGAACTCTAGAATCTATTTTTTAGAGGCCACTCAACTACCTCAGGATCTCTACCTGATCAGTCCAACAGATTAGGGTCGGTCTACTCAAGGAATCCCTAGAACCGCTTGTATCCGAATCTATTTTTTAGGGGCCACTCAACTACCTCGGGATCTCGACCTGATCAGTCCAACTGATTAGGGTCGGTCTACTCAAGGAATCCCTAGAACCACTTGTATCCGAATCTATTTTTTATAGGCCACTCAACTACCTCGGGATCTCGACCAGATCAGTCCAACAGATTAGGGTCGGTCTACTCAAGGAATATCTAGAACCACTTGTATCCGAATCCATTTTTCAGAGGCCACTCAACTACCTTGGGATCTCGACCTGATCAGTCCAACAGATTAGGGTCGGTCTACTCAAGGAATCTCTGGAAATGTCAGAATCAGTTGGGACTACCTCATCTCTAAGTCTGAGTCTTAGGACAAGAAACCTCTCAATCTCCAAAGGTGTCCAAAGCCTCCACTCACCGTGACTCTGCCTTGCTCCGCCCCCCCTGGCGAGCTGGCGGCCGTGGCGCGTCGCCGTCTGTTCTCAGGGACCCGTGGTTTGACAAAAACAACGTAAGGCTTGAACTCTGCCGTCCTCAGCCTCTTCAGGGCCTGGAGAGTGATGGAATGATCAGAACAAGCGATGCCGGTGATGGTAACCATGGTGATAGGATGCTCGCAGTCCTTCACTGTTACCTCAGGCTGAACGTCTACGACACACATCTTGTTCTTGGCCTGCACTGAGCGGATGGCCTCGATGCTGGTGCCATACTGGTTCTCCTTGTACTCCCCGTGTTCTATGAACCTGAAGGAGTATCAGCCGACCTGTTAGCAAAACCTCCTGAGTCTACATTCAGGAATAAGGAGACACTGACTTGTTGTTGAGGACGTCCACGTCAAACTGCTGCTTGGTGACAAAGTGATACTCCACTCCTTCCTTCTCGTGGGCTTTCTTGGGCCTGGTGGTATCTGCAGGACCACAAACGACCCGTTGAAGATCACGCTATCTTGTCATTCAGCGTTAAGTCATGTAGGACTCACGTGGAACCGCCACCGCGTAGCGATGTGGGTTCTCTGCGATCACCCGTTGCTTGAGTTCATTGATTCGAGCTCCAAGAGAACCTTTAAGGAAACAAATAAAATACACAACAATGTAACGATGGTCGCCTGTGGATGCTAAGGTTCCACGGTATGGAGGCAGATCTAATGTTTGGGTTGAGACGGCCTGTACGGCCTGCTTTTTGTTTTGTGGTCTTCACATTAGCATGCTAGTTTTTGCACCCACCCTGGATAAATGATATGATCTGTAGTCCTCTTCGTAGAATTCCACTACTGTGTACTTCCCTTACCGATCAGAACCACCAGTCGAGGTCTCTCATTGGGGCGCTGTTGGTAGCGTGTCACTTCCTCGTAGGTCAGGAAGTCCGAGTCTCCCAGATCGGAACCGTCGCTTGAGGACCCTTGCCGGTCTTTCCGACTCAAGCGGAAACTCCTGCGTAGACCAGCTATGGTGGATTTGGATGACAGAAGTAGAAACGGTAAGATATCATCAGTAGGATTCTTTATGTCTCTAATGTGATTAGCAAATTGAAAAAGAATCAGATGAATGCAGAAAGGTGTAAAACTTTGATTTTAATGAAAAACTGAGACCAACCGTTGATGTTCATGCATTAGGACCAATGAATGTAAAGTACTCACTGCTATGTTTTAATTATCATGTCTGACAGTGAACGTTGATCCCATTATCCAAAAACTACTGGCTTAATGTGGTCTATCCTATGGCGACACATGCACAGGCGACCAGTGCTGAGGCGCCTTGCCACAGTGGACTACCCCCCAGGGGAACGAGCCGGCCACTGTACCTGAATAAAACTCCCAGGAAAACACCTGACCACAGGAGGGCGCCACTGCCTTACACTTAGGAGAGACTACAAGTGGTGTTAGAGCGTCACCCGACCGGCCTTCACGTGCACACCCAGGTGAACGAGCAGTGCGCAATGCGTTGGACGCAGGTGGGGGGGGGCCTCGTGGGGGTTGGGGTTCGGGGGAAAAGGGTCGGGGTTTAGATGCAGGCAGGGGGAGGGGTGAGAGGTCGGGGAGTGTACGGCTCCAAGCAGAGTGCTGGATGTGGTGGATCATCATGTTGTTGAAGTTATAGCGGCTGTGGTTAGATTCCCAGTGCGAGCATTCCAGCAGGAGGAGCAGATGGGCCATGTTTGGCTGAGGATGGGGAGGATTGAACAACGTGTATCGGTACCTTCAAAGTCCAACTCTTCAAAACGAGTCCTCACATAGCAGGAGTAACCTTACGGTATTGACCCAAATATAAAATATACACTAAGACCGCTCTTTTTCAGACTTGTTTCTAGGGAAGTCAATATGTCCAATTTCCATAGAACGACACGAGGAACCTGACCCTACTTTTTGTGACTATTCTCTTCAGGATCGTGGACCACAAGGCTGATTTTCAGATGTTTCACTTCTGCAACCCCGGGGCTACAAAACAGAAAACCATCTGATTTACCAACAACTTACTGTAACAGTAACCAATTGGAAACTAGCCTCGGGCCACATTTCCACCAAGCGGTCCAGTCGGGTCGGAGGCATCTGCTACATAAAGCATCATCTTAGCAACATGGCGAGAACAACAAGAGGTAAGCCACACAGTAAACAATGGCGGCCATATTTCCATTCTCTAACGGTACAAGTCGGTTATTTGACAGACTTTGTGCGTCCTGCTTGGTGGAATGTCGGCATTTGCACATCCGTGACTCCATCCTCAACCGTGACATAGAAGTCAACCCTACAGCCAAACATCGCACCCCGGGCCTGAAGCGTCCAGGGAACCGGCGGAACACAAGCCAAGGACAGCCATGACAGTCGGAGAGCAAGAGAGAGGATGTTGTGGTGATGGAGGATAGCAAAGGTGTGCAATGCTCTCACCTATGTACTGTCCATTGAAATAGCCCTCACAGTCACAGTCGTCTGCAGGGAGGCAAGCAGGGACAAGAAGAAGGGGTGGGTCAGCACAGGGTAGAAATGTTCTGTGGAGGTCTTTGACGAAAGGGGGCGGGGCTTGGAGAGCGGAAGGACTAAGGTGATAATGATGGAAAAAAGTAATCTGGAAAGATGGAGGGATGAGAAACCCAAACGATTCAGCCCAAAACATGAAAGCTCATCGACAACCGGACTTTTCGAGGTCGGATGTTGCCTTTTTACCGCCTGTGGCATCGCTATTTCGAAAGTGGGGAGCAATTTAAGCAAGAATAGCGACGATGCGCTCATGCAAACATGCCTGCGTGTGTGTGTGTGTGTGTGTGTGTGTGTGTCGTCGGCAGTCCTACTCACCCTTATCACATGCTTGGTCAACTGCAAGACAAGCAGACAGAGTTCAAAATTGTACTTTTTATTTGCGTACGAGGATGTGACGAAAAAGAAGATTTAGAGACGCAGGATTAAAGCAGACATAAAAGTCACTAATGGGAAAAAGCGAGGGGGGCCCTGCTGTGGGCTGGAGGGGAATTAAGCTAGCCGGGTGAGTGAGGAGTCTCCCTGCAGAGGGGGAGGGGGGGGCGACTGCCATGTTACTAAGCCGTGGTGCCTAATCGGATCGCTCGCAGCTTACATATTGCAGAGAACTCCCCCCCGCCCCTAACCCTGAATATGGACCCACCCCTCGCCTACCTGGTTGCATGCATGCCAACATGGAGCTTGAAAGTAAAAAGCATATTGTTGAGGACTTAATCTGTCACCGGGTGACATTAATCCATATCTGCCCCCCCCCCTCGTGTGTAAAACATGTCCACCAGCAGAAGAAAGGACTTCCCACAGTGCTAATGAATAAACGTCATGCTAACGAGTTAGCAGAGGAAGACACTGAAGGTCGGGAAAAACAAGCAGGAACTTACAGGCTGGCGTTTTGGGGGATTTGGGATTCGGGAGCGTGCCTACTTTCATCCTGTAGGCCAGGCGCCTGGTGACGTTCAGGACAAGGGAAGAGAAGAAGAAAAGATGGGGGTCAGTCAACAAGGTGCCTCTTTGTATAAGGCAATTATTTACCGTAATTTGTGGGGCTTACGTACAAAAACCCCCGTAAAAGGAGGAAAAATGTCGGGTGAATTGTCTTTTGTGGGGGGGGGGGGGTACCAAATAAGCGGGGACCTACTGGACGTTACTACTAAAAGGGAAACCAGGGATCAAACCGGTAACTTCTCAGTTGCGAGACAACCACTGCGTCCGCATGGGGGGATCTGGTTCCTCTCACCTCTCCTGGAACTGCTTGGACGGGACCAGCCCAGCCCGCAGGTTGCTGTCACCCACCCGCTTGGCCTGCCACCACGTGGGGTCGTCCTGGGTGACCACCTGCAGGATGTCGCCCCGCTTGAAGGGGAGTCCCGCTTCCTGGCAAGGAGTGGCCTTGTCCTCCAAGGGGATGTAGTCGAACAAGGCTCTCACGTAGACCTGCAGGGATGGACCAGACTTTAGAGTTGGTATTAGGGTTGGTGTCCTACTTGAGGAGAACCACCCTATGCAGTCTCCAGACACGACTCCTTCAAAGCCCCCTCAGAAAGCCTTTTAAATCCTCCATAAATGGGACAATGTAAATTCCAGGTTGGGTTGCATGTCCTATTCTGACCCTTATGTCACAATGCTAGGTGGCTACAAACTCTATTAGCTTTACTAGCATCATATAGAGTATTTGAAGGGATTTTAGCCGTGCATTTGTGTGCCGAGTCTTGGACTTGGCTCACCTTGCTCTCCCGCAGTCTGTCCTCCTCCTTAACAGCAGGAATGATCTTGAGCGTGATGGACCCCTGCGACTGAGACTGCAGATCATATTAAGAAACGATCTTTGCGTCGCTATTGACGACTGACTGTACGTTTTGGATGCGACTCACCAGCAGCTGACTGATCTCGTCCGGTCTCTTGTGGATCACCGAGATGCCGTTGACTTCCCTGAGTTCATCTCCGACGTGGACCAAACCTGCCAGTCGGAGCAAAGTAAAGTCTGTGATGGATTTATTCTGATATCTCCGCTGACGTCTCTGAGCCGCAGGAACAACAAGGAATCCAAGACGCTGACAACTGATCAATACTCTCGTCTGATTGCCTGGACACAGACTATGAATAAGAGAGTACATGAGGCTGATGTTTCCATGGTAACGACTGTCAGAATGCCTTCACTGCCATCACCGTGGTTACATACGTATCATTGTATCTTTACTTCAAATAAGCATGACAAAAAAAAATGGATGCGGAGAACGTAACCGCGACATACCGCTTCGATCTGCGGCGCCTCCTCTCATGATGCGAGCCACGATCACGGCCCCGGTCACGTCGTCTCGCCTGATGGTGGCGCCCTGGTGCGGGAAGCTAGGTAAATATAACTAATACGTGTTTACACCTCGCTTCTACCACCGCCACCTTACCAGAGGCTCCTTGTTCTTCACCAGACGCACTATCTTCACCGACTCCTCCTCCAGTTCGTCCTCGTAGTCGTCCGGCAATGGCGGCAGGACGGGATCGAAACTTTTCTGAGCGACGGTGTCGTGTACAGAAAGAAGGGCCTGACGGGATGTGACAGATGGAGCAGCTTCAGGTACATAGCTTCGTTTATTGTTAAATTACAAGCATATCAAAGATGGATGGTGTTCCTCAGGGATCAATTTTAGGTCCCATCTTCTTGGCATCCACTCAATGCCAGTGACACTTTTCTCTCCAATATTCTGCTTTTACAAAGAGAATAATGCCCACTTTTGATTGGCACCATCCGTGAGGTATTCATACAAGTCAAAGTTATTAGCATGTTAGCATGTTAGCTCACCTTCAGATGCGGCGACGTGAGCAGGTGCACCAGCTCCCTCTCCTCTGAGCTCATGGCTCTGCTCTGCAGCTCGTCCGCCACCTGTCCGTCACACACACATCACGCACGCCGTGAGGATACCCGCCAACAGCAGCTTCCTGCCGAGCCCACTCAGGACGAGTGGCGAGCGGCCGAGGTCAGCACTTTTGCCTTCCTCCAGCCGAGGCAGCAGGATGTCGGCTTTTGATGAGATGAGCCTCGGCATGAGTCAGCACTTTTTTTTTTTTTAAAGCAGCTATCGCCTCTTGTAATGGAGTCCATTACAAGAGCCAGACAACTTTTTTCCAAATTTTATACAGCTGATATTTTCATACGCTTATTTATTAGACACGATAATTCTTCATGATGAAATTGATGCGATATTTTGTGGCATATTTCTATGAAAGGCACTCCTTCATGTTGACAGCTTTTGGGGGAAATTGTGCGATTTCTACAAATTTTTTAAAATTTGGCATAAATGTACACTGTCGTATCAAACCAGTTTAATCCAGATCTGATCCAGATTGTGAAACAGTGTAAATGTAACATAGAAATTCTTACGTCTTCAGCCAGAGAAGAAACACTGTGGAGGACAGGAGTTGGACTTTGTCTCTCGTACTGTCTCAGCCTCTCGTGGATCTGCAGCACAAACCCAATTTTGGTCTTTAAAAAAAGCACCTGAGGTCCAAAAGCTTTGCTGAAAGAGGCAGAGGAACCGGAATAGCAAGGCGGCTCGTCATAATGTTGTCCCTCACCTTCATCAGGTACCCCAAGCTCCTCTCGCTGAAAACGTCCTTGAGGAACACCATGTCCTCCTTATGATTTGCGTCGGGACGCAGCTGCGAGGTCAGCAGGGCCAGCGTCTCGTGGAGCCCTGCCAAGTGGAGAACATTCATTTTTATTAACGAGGTGTTTATTAACAAGTTCTCCACCAATAACCAGGTTTCCCAACAACCCTGGGGGTGGTCACACATCACCAGAGACATAAACAGGCAGACTCCACGCCTTCGAGTCAACCTGAGAATCTACCCAGACAATACGAAGTGATGGAGGACTCCATCAGAAGCTGTCTCACCTGCTCCTGCCGTCAGGACCGGCATGGCTTCTTTCATGGGTCAGCCAGGTGAGGAGGAGAAAACCTGGCATGGAACGGGAGAGAGGTTACTTTACTTCCACTACGTCCATCTGAAGTCCAAATGAAATATGGACAGAGAAGCTGTCTTGGAATCCAGACAAGACGCCCGGAGCGCCAGAAGTCCACGTCAGCGCTCCACAAATAGACTCAGACATGACACTTTCTGGGTGGCGTTCCAACAAAAATGACGTTCTGCTGATGAAATCTCATTAGGAGCTTAGCGGCGGATCACACAAACATGATGGAGCTCACCAGTCTGCTGATTGGACGCCACCTTTTTTCATTTGGATGAAAAAGTCCACAACATCATGGCTTCAAATATGGACTCATACGCTGCGCACGAGTGCGGGATCAGCACCAAATATGACACCCTCGTATATAAGCGCCGCCTGCGTTGAGATTCTCCCTTATTGTGTCCACTTCCTGTGGATGGAACTGTGTCCCGATACTTTTGTCTGTTGACAATCACGACGTAGCATTTGAAAACAAACCAGCTGATCTTCCACATGCTGTGCCGAGTCGTGAGTAATACAACACAACGGAGCATCTGCTGCTTCTTATGACGCCATCTTGTCGGGTCAACCATCGAGCTGTTCGTTCATTCTCCAGAGCAGGCTCTCTTAGAAAGACAACATGGAGGCATATCGAGAATCAATCTTTTTGGAATTCATTTAAACGTATCCAAGGACCCAGGGTGTTCCTCAGGGATCAATCTCGGGTCCGCTGTTACATGCTTTGCCGCAAGCTGATGTATAAGAACATTGAACAATTGACTCAGGCCATGCAACACACGCAAAACCGATATCGAACGATATCGAGTTGACAGTCTGGGCTTTTAGCTCGATGGCTAGTGCTTTCGGGCTGGACCAGGCTGGACCAAGCGGCTTATAGAGTCACAATAATCCACTTTAATCTAATGTTTAAGAAGAAATATTTCACATTTTAGCTAAGCTAAGCTTTTGTAATGATATTTTTGTAGGTGTTCCTCAAGGATCCCTTCGAGGTCCACTATGGTGTCATTGTTTGCTAGGGGTTTGAGTGGCGTTCCAGTGTACCGTTTGTACCCAGAATTTTGAAAATATCATTTGTGGTGTCATCATGCTGATAGCTAATGTTTGGGTTAGCTTACTTAGCGACACAAGAGAGTCCCGCCATGCTAGCACAGGCTAGCAGGAAGTGATATGTTATTTTGGAGGCGGACTGTCAACATTCTATCACACAGCTGATAGCCACTGCATGCAAGGGAATGAAGCTATGGGTTATAGAGTCACAATAATCCACTGTTTAAGAAGGCTATTTCACATTTTAGCATAGCTAAGCCTTTGTTATGAACCAAAGGTGTTCCTCAAGGATCCCTTCGAGGTCCACTATCGTGTCATTGATCGCCGGGGGTTTGAGTGGCGTTCCAGTGTACCGTTTGTACCCAGAATTTTGAAAATGTTATTTGTGGTGTCATCACGCTGATAGCTAATGTTTGGGTTAGCTTACTTAGCGACACAAGAGAGTCCCGCCATGCTAGCACAGGCTAGCAGGAAGTGATATGTTATTTTGGAGGCGGACTGTCAACATTCTATCACACAGCGATGAAGCTATTCTGCTGACTTGTTTACGCCGGCACAAAGCCGCCATCATCATCATCATCATCATCATCACAAGGAGGGCGTGGTTGCACCCCACGGTGACGGAAGGAAACCAGTTCTATTATGTTAGCGTCTTACTTCCTCGTGTGTCAGTGAGAGCATCAGGATGCTAACAAACCCCCCTCCCCATCCCCCGCTCCCTTTCTGCAGTATCACACCGCGCCGCTCCTCCAAGCCGCGGCAGATGGAGGGACAAAAAAAAAAAGGGAAAACAGAAGCAGGATGGAGGGATAAAGGAGCGTACCATCTGCCGGCCGACAGCTCATGTTGTTAAAAAGACCAACGTGGAACCCGGAGAAAGCATCTCTTACCTTCTTGTCTCTTCTCACGACGACTGCAGCCACTCTTCCTCCTCCAGCCTCCTCCTCCTCCTCCTCCTCTGGCTGCTGTGCTCACAAACCTGCTGCTGCCTCCCCTAGAAGACACCCCCCCCCCCAATGAACCTCCCTTACACCCCTCCCTCCATCAGCCCCGCCCCTCCTGTCTGCTGTGTGTGTGTGGATCAGGCTAGCAATCCTTAACCAGATTGACAGCAGCATTTTTTTATTCTCCGGCTGTCACCATGGAAACAGGAAGAAGGTGTCACCCTCGTGATGTCGTCACTCGTTAGCAGAGCGCTGACCCGAACTGACACCGGTGTGACCTTTGAACTCTGTGCGTAGTCATGCGTATACCAACTCAGCGGGGTTCTTAAGAGTTTGACGTAGCAGCAGCAGCGGCGGCGGCGGCGGCGCTGGTAGCATGATGGCAGCAACGCACGCACTGACACGCTAATCCAATGGCTCTTTGGTGCAAGTCTGGATAAAAATGGACATGAAGGATGGAACAATCAGAGGTCCATATTCTAATGATCCATTTGTATCATGTACTAAAAAAAAAATCTATAATATAATTCATGCAATTAAATATTGAATTATTAATATGTACTTTAAAAAATGAAATTGTGCAATAGTATACTATATTAAATATTACCAAAATTTTTGCATGTAAGCAAATTTTTCCCAAATATTTCCATAATAGATAATGCTACTAATAATTCCAGTATTTATTAATATTGCTACAATTGAAGATATTCATTCTGATGATGTCATCACCAAACAGCTAATTGGATTGGCCGCCCCTCCGCCATGCCTCTTTGTACACACACAGTCCATATGTCCATGACAGGTCACACACACACACACACACACATTGATATGGTAATTGTGGGGGGGGGGGGGCGTCATGTGTGTGCATGAAGACATGCTTTGTTTCTTTTTTCACTGACATTCTCAGCCCAACAAAACACAGATAGATATATATTTTAGTTTTCTGTTTGTGCACTTATTATTGTTGTATTTCATTGATATGATTTTGATATACAATTTTAATAAGCCATCTCCCAATTGTGTCATTTTCCCCCTCGTTTAAACAGAAGCGGTGAAGCATCTACGACCGGTGGCTAAGATGTGGAGATTAAACAGGTGAGAAGCACTCGTGCTCACTCTCTAATGTTATTTTCTCATTGAAAGGCATGCCGGTGATGTCATGTAGCAAGAGGATGAGGAGCGAGGAGATGAAGGCGAGGCGAGTGATGTGGTTACGTGAAACCAAAGGCTGCTGGGAAATGTTTCATAATTGGATGCACTTGACTGACTGCTGCAGAGCTGCATTAGCCAAAGTCAATTACAGCTAATAGGAGGAGGAGGAGGGGGAGGAGGAAGGGGGGGAAATGTCTGCATTCTTACAGCTCAGGTTGACTTCACTGCAGGGGTGTCCAAAGTGGGGCACCGTTGAAGTATAGGCATGGTATATAGTACCTGAAAAGGCACATATAGGCAAGTTATTAGTTGTGATATTGGGATTGTGATGTGTGTGGTGTTATGATGATGTATTAAGTGTGTGTATGCGATACCATAATGATACCATACAATGATACCATAATGTAATACGGATCTGGTCTGAAGGTTCTTCCAAGTCTGCGGTTTGTTCATGTGGTTCGATGCTCATTGGATTGATATCCCCTCTATGGCACCTCTGCTGGCTCTGATGACACTAAAGTCATGTGATACGGAAGAAGACTGGAAGTAGTGGACCCCCCCCCCCCCCCCGCCCCCCCAAGCCCCTGCCCTCATCAGACAATCTGGTATAGTTTTTTCCCTATGTTTTTGTATGTGATGAAGAGTATTGGGAGAAAAGTGGCTGGTTGCTAACTCGGGAAATCACTGCCCCCTAGGCTTTCGGCAGAGAATTGCAAGTGATGAGCTTTCAGGCTTATATTATGTCAGTCATTCTGTACGTTCCAGATTAAGTCAGATTGAAGGCCCCCCCCAAAAAAAAAATCCAGTTGCAAAGGCGACAAGGATCTTTTTTAGCATGTACGGGTGCACGTGTAGAAACTGAATAAGGCGGCTTTTGTGTTTAAATTAATTTATTCATATTTACAAAAACCACCTGTACAGGTTTTATAAAAGCACACCGTCTCAGACGCCCAAAGCGTGAAGAACAGACGAGTGATAGTTGGCACATCCGTGAGCAACGCGACTCTTGTTAGTCAACCAAAACCTCAAAAAGCTTTCATCAAGTGCTGGAATTCAAAACAAGCGTATCCCTTTTCTAGAAGAATCTAGAAGAAGGGACCAGCCCTTTTTGTCTTAACGGAGATGATTTTGTCTAACAAAAAGTCCTAACGATTGCGGAGAAGAAGCACAATTGGAACATTGTCAAGGCTACAGAAAGATTTCACCACGCCAGCGACCGTCGTGTTTAGCGTCACACGTCGTCGTCTCTTTGGCGGCGCTTCCTCACGTCACGTCATCATCGTCCTCTTTGATTGGAGAAGAAAACAAAAAGTTTCAAGCGTCCACAAGGGGGAGCCGCTTCAGTTTTTCTTGTCATCTCCCGGCAGGAAGTAGGGGTTCTCGTGGCCTGGGACCAGATACGAGTAGCGGGAAGGGTTTTTGTCTTTGAAGGTCTTCATGGTGTCCGCGTTGAGGTCGTATGAACCCGACTGAAAAGTGAGTCAAAGCGGTTGTTAGTCAAACGCACACACACTTACACACACACACACACTTGAATGTACAGGACTAGCTAGACAGACGCGCCCACGCGGCTGAGAGCCCGCCACCATTTTAGGAGCACACCAGACCAGCAGGAGGAAGAGTGGAAAAGCCAACAAGCCTTACCTTCTTCCATCCTGTCTGCTTCAGCTGAAGCCCCTAAAGCGACACATTGGTGGTCAGGAGAAAGCAGGGAGTATGGGCGGGAAACTTAAGTGGTGAGCTAACTAGCTAGCTAGCACTACACACGATGCTAGTGTTCAAACGCATGTGTTGCGAGTTAAATGTGGACTAAAGATGGGCATTGGGGGACATTTACTTCATGACTGGTCAGAAAGGGGACGTTTACTTCATGACTGGTCAGAAAAAATGTCTTTATCGCCTCAACCTATGATTGTGTGCTAGCTAGCTACCTTGACTGTTTACACAAATGGAAAGGTGTGAGGCTCCAGGCTAAACAACTTTGTTAAAAAGGACGTAGGCTTTTCATTTTTTAAATTAATGTATTCATTAATTTATCTAAAAAATATTTAAATTTAAAAATTAAAATTAAATATTCTTTGTGGCTCCCTCTGCTGGTTGTAACTAAGTGGTGAGCTAGCTAGCTAGCTAGCACTACACACAATGCTAGTATTCAAACGCATGTGTTACGAGTTAAATGTGGACTAAAGATGGGCATTTGAGGACGTTTACTTCATGACTGGTCAGAAAGGGGACGTTTACTTCATGACTGGTCAGAATAAAAGTGTTGTTAATTTCCTCAACCCATGATTGTGTGCTAGCTAGCTACCTTGACGTTAGCGGCCCTGTTTACACAAATGGAAAGGTGTGAGGCTCCAGGCTAAACAATTTTGTTCAAAAGGACATAGACAGCTTTTCATTTTTTAAATAAATGTATTAATTCATTAATCTAAAAAATATTTTAATTTAAAAGTTAAAAATATATATATATTCTTTGTGGCTCCCTCTGTTGGTTGTAGTTTGCTTCACAATATAGTGACGACATAATGTCATTTAATATTCTACAAAAGTCTTGCTAAAAATAATTTATCATGCCCATCCCTGATGTGGACAAATTGATTGATTGATTGATGTTACAGGAGTGACGCTCACCACGCCGTTGGTGTGACGCTTTCTGTCCACCAAGGCACGAGTGCTGCCCGCCTCCACCATCTCCAAGGAGGGCGGCATCGCATCCCAGGTGGTGGTGGCGGCGGTCGCGGAGGCGCGGGGAAGGGGCGTGATGTCAGAGGGCCACGGCTTGGTCAGTTCGCCCGCCGGGTATGGACTACTCGTGCTGTTGCTGGGGTCGCCTCGACACCGCCGCCTGGTGAACACACAGAGGTACATATTTAGGTTTTCTTAAGCGTATGTATGTATACTGTACATGCACACGTTATTAAATAATGATTGCAATACCATATAACATTCTAGAGTCCAATAAAATATATAATAAATATATATTTAATGCTTTTTAATGAAAACTGATGAATATCATATAAATATTCCAACTCATGGAGTTTATTTGCAATGAGGAGGCAGTGCCCCCGACTGGTGTTGAAATGAACTACAACTAGTTGAACAGGATGATGAAATACAATGTGCTCACCAGCAGCAGTATGACAGCAGAGCCACGGTGAGGATGAGTAAAATCCCTCCTAGGACGCAGGAGACCACCACCACTGCCAGCAGGGATGCTGCAAGACCACACATTCTAACCTCACAACTTTTCCCAGGTTGCAGAAGGAATAAAAATCCAACATAACTCACAGTCGCTGCAGTTGAAGCCTCCGTAGCCAAAGGCACATCTAAAAGAAGAAAAATATGTCCAAATGTTGCACAATCTGTATAAACCCGAAATGGGAGTACTCACTTCTTACAGGTGTTGTCCACTGCCTGCTGTCCACTTGGACATGCTGCACACACAAAACAACACACCGTCGTCATGATATGCACTGAGGCCGTAAAGTCTTTTCTGTGAGAGCTCTTTAGGATCACGCGTGTTTATGCTTCGTCAACTTGTCTCCATGGCAACCATAATAAACATAGAATCGGCACCAGAGAGCTCTCCAAAGCTCACTCTCGCTGTCCTGCTGCAACGTTTGACTGAGCGGCGTGCACAAGTCCTAAGAGTAATGATCTTATAATTTAGTGGCTTTAATAAGTGGAGCGCCCCGCCACGTCACGCTGATAAAACACCCGTCGTACATCTGAGAAAGAATAGCTTTATTCATTCCTTTGGTCGTAAAAATCAGCAAGACTGCCTCTCGAGTTGAATAATTCTCTCTAGAATGTCTTTTTGAACCGTGCGCTTTATTGACAAACGTCACACGGGAGGATAAATATCTTATTTCTATGAAGGTTTACATTTTGGTGCTCATTCAAATTAGCATTATTGGGTTCATTCATTCATTCATTTTCTACCGAGGGTCGCGGGGGATGCTGGAGCCTATCCCAGCTGTCTTCGGGCGAGAGGCGGGGTACACTCTGGACTGGACGCCAGCCAATCACAGGGTGAGTACTCTTAATAAAAAAATAAGGTAATCCCTCGTTTATTACAGTTAATTGGTTCCAGACCCAACAGTGATAAGTCAATTACTGCCAAGTACAATTATTTGCATATAAATGGAATATTTACCTAATTAACTTTTTTTACATCATTAGAGCCCTCTAGACACAAAGTAGCAGCCTTAGTCACCTTTACACTTCTATTACCAAATATGGTAGACATAATATAAGACATATGATATACTCACATACACTAGCAATAGGTGAGTTCCTTCTTGTTCTTTTACTTGCTGTTCTGTACGGTACGTCCCGCGGTGGCTAGTGTCCTAACTAGTAACCGATGTAAAAGCCTACACATCATTCATTAAGTCGCTATAATTATTTAAAAACACTCAATTTAGGCAAAAAAATCTATATATAACATTGCCATTTTTGACTTGCTTACATTTGTATTTTTTAACTAACCATAGGCCGCCACAACCACAAATATATTTTATATATGGAAATACGTATATAAATATATAAATATTTAAATATATTTCGGAAAAACCATTGTAGTGAAGCTGTGAACTTCATGAGGTTGGACTATTTCCACATAGTGTTAAGATTTACCTTTGCAGCTGGTATTGGAGTAGACGGTGGCGACGTAGCCATCTTTGCAGGAACAACTGACCAACCCGTTGGCGCTGGTGCACGCCGCGGTGGCGGCGTCACAGGGAAATGGCGCCTGCCCACACAGGTCCGTGCCTAAATCGGGTCAAAAGACACGGCACGTGTGAGAGGAAAGTGTACAAAGACAAGCGAGTAACGGCTTCATTAGCGTGAGCTGACTGATAAATGCAGCGTTGAGCAGCAGTCCTTGTGAGCTGCCGGCGATGGCCTCCTCGAGGGTCTGCTCAACCAACTGCTGAGAGGTAGCCATGTTGGCAAAGATGTTGTTTACCGTCGCTATCACGCTTCCTGGTCTGCAGGGGACACATAATGGTGACGTGTTTTCACAAGATAGAGTATATTATTTGGACGGGGAAACAAACTCACTGGAGTTGAACCACGTCTGAGCGTATGTAGTCCGGCAGACCAGCAAAAGTCCCGGCGAGCTGCAAATTAATTATTTTCATCAATTCCTGAAATGTTTCTGTTTTGCGTGACGTGTGAGCTAACCGCTGTGGAGATGTTCTCTGCCGTGTTCTGGAAAGCTTTTGAGGACCTGTTGAACATGTCGTTGGTGAAATCCAAGGAGCGCAGATGGAGCTGTCCAGGAAACACCTGACCTGACAGTGACCAAGGAGAAAACAAGATAAGACTCGCAGCCTCGTGACGGACATTTTCCTTCAAGTCCTCTTTACTGCGTGTGCAGCTGCCGTCCACCAGGAAGCTTCCGGAGAGACACTGGCAGGTGCTGTTCAGGCAGACACTTTCCAGAGGACACGGCTTGGCGGGACAAACTAAGGGAAGAGATGACCGTGCATTCAAAGTTCTGTTGGAAAACTCCACCAATTTGACCAAAAGCTACACACCTATGACTGGACCCTGCGTGGGGACAGGCGGAACTTCAGTGGTGGGTGAGGTTAGGATCACCTGACTTGTGGCTTCTTGGCTGGTTGCTCCCGTTTGACCTGTCACTGGAGCGTTCAAGAACACGTCAGTCCCAAGACTAAGCAAACTAAGGACATGAGATGTACCTTCTGTTGTTGTGACGGCGGGTGAAGAAGGTCCGGCTGAGACGGTTATCATTTCTGTTGTGGTGGATGTCTCCGCAGGGTTTGAAGAGGTTAGGACCGTTGTGGGTGTAGTCGGGTTGAGGATTTCGGCAGTTGTTGTGTCGTCGTTGGACGGAGCAGAAGTTGTCATCCAGGTTGTTGCAGTGTCCTCCATGACGGTCGTCATGGAGTCGGTGTTGTCGGTCCATGCAGCCGTCGTTATGGAGGTCGTGTCATTGACTGTCAGGACGGCTGTTGTTGGGCCCAAGCTTGTATAGTCGACGGTCGAATCGACTGTTGCCATCGAGGCTGTCACATCGGTTGGACCCGTCGTCATGGTTGATGTAGTGACAGCAGCTGACGTCATCGAGCTTGTATCGTCGTTGGCTGGACTCGTCATTAAAGTTGTGTCGTCATCGGTCGGACCCGTTGACGTTGTGCTGGTGACGGTTGTTGTTTGATCCTCAGTCTGACCGGTTGTCACGGTCGTCGGCATCCAAGTGGTACCTTCGTCGTCCATAGTTGCGGTTGTGAAGTGTGTGACTGTAGTTTCCGTTAGAGTGCCGCCGTCTGTCGGGTCGGGAGGGCGGGTCGTCGTGTTGCCGTCTGGGCTTGTCGACATCGGGGCGCCGCTCGTGGTGTCATTGCTGCTCTTAGTCGCTGTGCTGCTTGGCTCAGAGAAGGTGGTCTCTACGTGAGCCTGGGTGGCCGTCGTGTCGGCAACGGCATTCGTGGGTGGAGAAACTGTCGAAGCTGAGGACGGTGTCCAAGGTGTGTTGTCGCTGAATGAACCAGCGGTTGCGTATGCGTCATCGGCGGATCCTCCCTCAGCTGTCACAGTGGAGCTGTCAAGATCTATCCCTGCCGTTCCTGCAGTCAAAATAAAGACGGGGAATCATGTTCACGGTGTTCTGCTTGATAAGACAACCAACAGACGACTTTGAGTAAAGAACAAGGTACAGTTTGTTGGGATAGCGCTGTTGTTTTTGGACCATCATAGTTAAGAGTTCAAAGACTTCCTCTACGCACACGGCGTGATATGATGTCAAACAGATTACAAAGGACATGTTATCGCCCTTATCGTCTGACATTCACACATTTAAATAATCAGGACTATGGAGGGATTGGATGCACAAGACGACAATGAAGACCATCAGGATCTGGCAATGATCCGCTTTCTTGACGCCGGTTGTTAGCTGACGTCTGTTCCCATTTAAGTTTACGGGGCAACACACGGAAGTTGTAGGGTGGCCCGGGGAGGACTCGGACTGGCGGGAGGTCTTTGAGCGTCAGTCGTTCTGCTTTCAGAGCCTCTCAACCAGCGAGGGAACATGTTAGTGGCATCCAGATGGGGGCGGCAGGACGGATGCCTTATGTAAACACTTTGAGAAAGCCGATGGCGCTATCAGCTGCTGCTGGACCTCACTTGATTATTTTCTGTGTACAGGAACTTTGCCGTGCTTGGATTCGGAGAAGAAAGCTGACTTTAATGGACGATGTGTACATAAACGCACCCACAATACGACACTCAACAATGACAAATGGGGAAGTTAATAGTATCAGGTGACGTGTTGAAGGGGTGAACACACTGCTGTGTCATTTGATGACGCGCTTGTCTAGGTTGCGACTTAGAGGCGGAGTGCTAATCTTGGATTGGATGACCAGTGATGGAGATTAAGGAAAAACCTCCTCAATCAGATCCAGTCGTGCTTGTGTTCATTAGCCCGACATTACAGTCCATACAAACAATCACAGAAGGCTTTCTCAGCAACACAATTGCTTCCTAGCATGGGGGGGGTGTGGGGGCGGAGGGGTTGAAGGTCAAGTAAAAATGTCATGCTGAGACTCCTTTCTACATTCTTTCCACTCTCAAGAGTTTGTATCTAGTTTGCTCAAAACAAAAGACATTTTGTCCAAAATCCTATTACGTGTGTCAGGTTTTCCAGGTGTCAAGTTGTTGTTGTTGCCATGGCACCAATCATACGTAAAGTATGTACAATGTTAGTACACAGTGGGAAATCCCACAATTGATTAGTACGGGAGGCTGTTGTCGTTGCTATGGTAACTTGGTCTTAAGGAAATGTGACATGAGCAAACATTGGCGTGTCCGTGCCAGGGTGAGTTTATCAGCACCTTTCATCACCATATAATTGTCATGGAGGAAACATTTAGTGTGTATTCATCTCGCTGTGCGGCTGCTGTAATAAAAGCGCAGTGCCTGAGAGGAAGCAGGCCCGATTAAGTATCGCAATATGGTAGTGTTGTAGGGAGGCCAAAAATACTTCAATTGCAAAAAGGCAAAATATTACAACTAACATAGTTTGTGCCACTGCTGTACAGTTCTCAAACAGTACAGATTATATTATATAGTAAAGAATACCGTTAATGTATAATGTGAAATGACACCTTTTTTATTATTGCTGTTATCATATGCAATATTTGGGTAAAGTTGAAATAACTGATGTATTGCTATAAATTGTAGTTTACATGTTCATGTAGTACACATTTATACTAATATATTTCATGTAGGAAAATACATATAATCATATTGTATGTACATATCAATTGAGTAAGTCTATTTTGAGGAAATTATTACAATGATCGAATGACCCATTTTCTTTTGGTGCATAAATAAATAAATACAAATACTGGACTTAAGTGTTACATGCTAATAGTGGGAGTGAAAATATGAAATAAAATAAAATAGTCCATTCAAACAGGAGTAGAAAGCGCTTAGTGTTTCATTGCCTTGCTGAAGTAATTAAGAGTGGAGTGTCTTGTCACTGAGGACTTATCCCGCAGCAGGATTATCCCCCGCAGACACAAAAGGGATGACCGGGTCTAAGGTCGCCTGCAAAAACACGTACAGGAGGATGCGGATCGGAAGGTCCGGCTTTACCCACAATGCATTTTGGCCTTCCAGCCTCTTTAGCGCACCCCAGTGTGTCGCCATGGAGACGTCTACTTCCAGCTGTCAAACGGCCGACACGTGAGCGCAGAGAAGGCAAGTCTGCGCTTTTGCCCTTCAGGGGTTTTGGGGGTTTTTTTTGCCACTGAAGTCCTCATCTTGCTGGAGGCAATGTCACGTCTGCTTCCGCCGCTCATGACTGGAACGCCTTGTCAGGGGTGATGATGAAGACGCACGTGGACCATTGGTGGACACATGACAGCTACAGCAGCCTAAAGGCTTTTTACAACATTTACAACATACATGTTGTAATTCTTCCACACCAGACTCTGCATGCCTTTATGGACGTACGGAATCAAGATTCACGGACAAGCTGATGATGGATAAAGGAATGGACTCCATGTCGTCTAATGAGAGCAAACAGGTTCTCCATGCTGTCATTTAAAGGTCTACCCTCCCCTTAAAGCCACTTCATAAAAGGCTGGTTGACGCCAGACGACCACAAACATCGTTTTCAACTGCCGTCCTGCAGAGAGTCACATGACACATCCTCATGTCAAAGACACCAGTGGAGAGGCACAAATATACAAGCACATCTCTTGTGATTCCAGGGTGCTATGTTTTCATCGGACTAATTTGGATCAACCGCCATGTTTATGTGAGTGTGCATTTAATGCCAATGCAATGCCAATGTAAGGCTACACCGGGTTGGGATGAACATCTTTTGGAAAATCAGAATAGATTTGCAGTAAAACTGTGGATTAGTCACAATACTGCATGTCATGCTGTATGATTAGACAATGCAATGTTTCTTTGGACTTGGACTCTGAACTCAGCCCGCACAAATACACTTGCCACTGACAACTGGACAATTACCTGAAACTGAGGGTACCCACCACTTTGATATCTTTCAATTTACTTTTTCAATTTGAAGTCAGTATTACATCTTTTAATCATTTTTCTGTCTTACGTTTGGGTGAGTGGCGCCTGTGTGAGCAAACACTTGTTAGATTCTCTCACGGCAACAGATGGCTCAGTCGCGCGGCCTCTGCCCATATCATATCCAATTAAAGCTCGGCCGTGTTCACGGAACACGTAGCAACCTCCTGCATGCTGTCCACAACAACAACAACAACAACACGCATGAGCCATGTACAAAGCCTCATGTCAGCCATGGAGGAAGTAATGAAGGCCAGGGGAAGATGACGAAGAGGAACAGGAAGTGAAGAAGGCACAATGGCGCTTTTAAGAAGAGGTTGACGTGAAGCCAGACTGCATGTCTGAGGACGTCACCACTTCAAATCCGCCCGGTCGCACTCAAGACCGTGAAGCCTCCAAGGCCGTCTGGACCTGCTCCGCACGAGCACGCCATGTGACAAGAAGGGGAACGCCGCAAACAGGCCACGCCCTGCAGCATATGACCATCCCTCTTTTTTCCACACTTGTGACCAAGCGCCATTTGAAGGGTACCAAAAATTTTAAAAACTGAATTTCACCTGCTTGTTTCCACTAAGAGGTACTAGATAGCGCCTGCAGCTAAATCAATGTCGGAATCAAGCAGCATTGTTAAGTATGGTACACAAACTTCACCAAAAACAACTGATTTTGGCCCCCCAACCCAGTTTGGTACGCTTCTGCACACCATTCTTTGGACGGTCTTATACAGGGTACCAAAAATAACTGATGCCTACCAGTTTTTGGCACCCCTCACTTAGGTTCCCTGATGCAGTTGTACGGCAGCCAGTCTTGTTTCCAGTAAGTAGCACACTTCAATACGCTACAGGGTACCAAAGTAACTCGTGTACTCATTTTTGGCTCCCTGCTGTTATGTTCTGCGGTGGTATCAATGAAATGTAGTACTGGAGTTCGATATTGGAGCTCTGAGGCCTGTTTCCACTTGACAGCACACTATTTTGTTTTTTCCAGTGTAAAGTCTTACAGGGTACCAAAATAACCTTACATGACGGGTTTCTGACTTCCTAGTTATACAAACAAGTGTTTTGACTTTGTCATGTAACTAAATAAGAATGTATGAGCCAATGTTATTTTGTGTATAAAGTGTGATATTAGGTCAAAACATGTGATAAGTTACAGTCAAGGTCACGCAAGCTTGATAATTTAAGAGCTGCAAGACAGCAGAACCGTGTGGTCTCTCCCTGCCAAAAGATGACAGGTTGTAATAAGGAAAATACTGAATATTGAAAAAAATAATAAAAAGTATATTGGAATAATGTTTTGTAATGGGTTCAAAAGAGTTGAATTGGCACAATGCATTACAATAAACTGATTTAATTAGTATTAAAATGTGTGCTGAAAGCTTTATTCCTATGAAATATTATGATGGGATCTCAGGATGATGCAATAAAAGCTGATTAAATCATAAGTAAAACGTTCTTAAAAGGGTTATACTTTAATGTACTTTACAACTTTAATCTATTTGCATTTAAAGTTTAAAAGGTTTTAAAGTACGTCCTTTAATGTGGTATTTCCTATTACTTTGAACTGCTTTATATAGGACATCCGAACAAGCAGAATAATTTCAAATGATTTTAAACGTTTATAAACTAATAACTAACAACACGCTAAAGAGCTTTAGTCGACATAGAGCCAACAAGTTAACTCACCCATGACGGCGACAGACAGCAAAATAAAGCTACTCAGACCGCGTAGAAGCATGGCTCCGGTTCTGGTGCTTGCCAAGTGAGGTACCGGCGTGTAACGGTCCCTGCGGGCCGGGGTGGGGTTCTTGTCGGCCGGGTTGAGACTGCTCGGAGGCTGCTTGTTGGCTGGGTGGTTGCTGGATGGCCGCTACAGGTGCTTCACTCCCACTGAGGCAGCATTAAAGGCTTTGCTCTCGCTCCTCCCATTGGACCGTCTCCGCTGTCAATCATCATTAACAGTGGAAGACCCCGCCCCTTGCTCCGTCCTGCCAAATGGCGCTGGGGCACACAAAAAAGCTACTGTACAATCAAGTTCTATTTTTAAGCGATTGTTTGCTCTCTTTCTCTGGGGCTCACGCAGCGATGCCGAGAAGGGAGGCCCACAAACTCCGTCAAGGAAAAGCCGTTTTACAACAAAACGACCCAATAAATCAGTGGTAGGCAACCCCTTTTAACCGGCTAGCTAGTTGCTTCTGTGGACATAATATTAGGAACGCATGCGCATTATAAACACAGTCAATCAAATCATAAATGCTCACCAACATCACTGCATCAGACTGAGAGCAGTTTCTAATATATTTACAATTTTAACCTGGATATAAAAATGTATTTTTAAAGCCGAGTGGTCTTGAGTTTAGGGTGCATTCATACTTTTTGGACATTTTTGGCCGAGTTCAGACTATATTCCATTTGCTCTGCTAGCATGAGTCCAACTCTCCCGATTTCTCCTGGAAACGCTATTTAAGAGTTTCAAAGTAGTTTAGTCTTTACACTAGGGAATGCCTGAACTTGGATTTTTAATTTATTTTTTTGTACAAGATATTTTTCCAAAAGCAAGTCATTAAAAGAAATGTGTCTACTGTTGTACTGTTATATTGCATTTAGTGTATTTTCTTTAGTTGTGAAGTGTTTTCCTTGAGCCTATCAGCAGCGCTATTCTATCTGGAGCCCAGTGATTAAGATAAGTTCATCTCGATAAAGCAGCGACAAAGGAGGAATAACCTTATGCTCTCTCTGAAGGAATTCCACTCATAGTTTTGTGATACCGTCGTGTTTACCGAGTGGGTCTCCAAAGATGTACGCGAAAGGTCAGAAAAGACAAAGTGTAGCTTTATGCCATCGACAAATCTGTGAACATGAGATTTGAGCCAGTCGTTGCTTCGTGCTTCTCAATTATTTTCTGTTATGCCCCCTTCAGGGACAACAACAAGGGAGCACCCAAGAGGGACCGTTCATCAGCAGCGTACTACATCAACAGTGACGTACCCCTCACTTGGTCCTGTGAGCCCAGTTCTGGTTGGATTTCAGCGATGAGAAACATAGTTACTGGGGTACCCAAGTACAGAGTTTGGCTTCTCAAAGCAGTGTGTGTTTGTATGTGACAAAAATACCATCTTGAAAAAAAATCACACCTCAGCCATCTTGTTTTGGTATGTTTTGTAGCAGATAAAGATGCGAGGGTGGCGTCTACAACTGGACTCACGGGGCCACAAGTACGGGGTAAGTCGACGTTGATGTACTACACCGCTGATACACCTTAATACTGAAAAAGGATTTTCAAGCATAAATGAAGTACAAATAACAGGCATTCAGAAGATGCATTCAAAGATGTGATATGTAGTTTTCTACACTGGTCACTAGGTGTCAGTAATGTTCGGTGAGACACTTTTATTGCAGGTTTAAATGATCTCACAACAAGCACAAGTCCCTAACATGGGCTACTGTTGTGGCCGTAAACAACACAAAGCGCTAACGATGAAAATATTCAGTTTATTTCATTTATTACACAAAGAAATTCACTTCTCACAGTCCAGCCTGGAGCCAATTAAGGGTGATAAACGAGAATCCACACCAATATTAATTTTTGGGTCTTTCCGTTTTGTATTTACATTAGCCATTTTTCTTGATAAATAGTCAAAGTGAGTCTTCGTGTTGAGATTTTTTTATTTAATAGTGTGATAACATAATTTTATTTTTAGTAGTTAATCAGTGGAGTACTGCAGTGGTATTTCATGAAGAATGAATATGAATGTTTGACTAAGGAGTGTATGAAGAGAAATTAATGTTTTATTTTTCCTTGTTTGACTTCTTACGTTGGGCTTTGGGGGATAAAAGGCTCACGACATCGCTCTTATCTCGCTCAAACACGCAGCTGGCTTTCGCCATTTTTCACTTTCTCTTCTTGTTGTTGTCTCAGCCTTAGCAACCAGGACCACTTTAAACCCTGCCTTTGTTTGTTAGCACATAACACTTTTTGATTTACACAGATCTCATTACAAAGCTAGAAAAGTTGAAATCATTTTTTAAAATCCTCTATTTTTGAAATGAAATATTTTTTTTATATGTGAAGAAATGTAAAGTTAACTTTTGTTTATTTTACGATAGCAGTCAGACATGTGTCTAGGTCAAATAGCATGAAGAAAATTTAAATAAACTTAAAAGGTCAAAAACATAGTAAATATTATTGTTGTTATATTACTAAACCAAGTAAAAAAATATTTTTTTTTCAATGCATATATATATATATAACGCTTTAACGTGTGTGTGTTTATTTAAATATATATAAAATAGATATTTCCTGGTTTTATTTCCTATATGTATTCATTTTATAATATGGTTATGTCTCCGTCAAATAGCATTAAAATGTGTTTGTTAAAAATAAATGAATTGTAACATTTGACAAGGAACTATATTTGATAAGACCCAAGCAAGTTAGTCATTCTAAAATGTATAATTATATCACAAAAATAAAATAAAAGACAGTAAAACATAATAAAGATATAAATGTTTCTTTGATTTACGAAACGAATCAAGTAAAAAAACAAAACAACACTCTTTAAATTTCCTGTTTGGTCACTTCGATGAGGCATTTCTTCTCCCTGCGCTCATGAAGCTTATCAGGTGACTCACACAGAAAGTACAAATTTTCAAGAAAATCAACACTCAAAGCGATGATGATGATGGCAAATACCGTAGTCGTGTGATGTTAACGTGGGCTTCCGTATTTGACTTTGGAGGGTGCGGACCACCAAAGGACATTGTGTCCACCTGGTGAGCTCAGGTATTTTCATTGAGGAGAAACAGACACGCACTTCCCTTTCCCTTCGCAATTTACAGAAGTAATTTCATTCTTCAATGCAACAAAAAAGCGGAAATAAATCATGTGGCAGCTACAGGTCCTGGTCGGTTGGTTTATTTTTTTTAACAATGTTGCACTGTACAAAGATGACGTAGTAAGTTACATAATTGAAAATAGTGGATACAAATTAAGAGTTTACTTCTCACTTCTTTTTTTACACTTTTGGGGTCCTTCTGGGACCCCTGATGCGTGTGTGAGAGGTTTCCAGTTGATTTTTGCGCAGAAAAGTGCATTTTTAGCAAGTTGAAAAAATGAAAAAAAACGCAAGACTAACCCCTTACGTTTTTTTAAAAAATCGACACCCGTACAAAGTGGCATTTTATGCCATTTTGGGGTCCTTCTGGGACCCCTGATGCGTGTGTGAGAGGTTTCCAGTTGATATTTGCGCAGAAAAGTGCATTTTTAGCAAGTTGAAAAAATGAAAAAAAACGCAAGACTAACCCCTTACCTTTTTTTCAAAAATCGACACCCGTACAAAGTGGCATTTTATGCCATTTTGGGGTCCTTCTGGGACCCCTGATGCGTGTGTGAGAGGTTTCCAGTTGATTTTTGCGCAGAAAAGTGCATTTTTAGCAAGTTGAAAAAATGAAAAAAAACGCAAGACTAACCCCTTACGTTTTTTTCAAAAATCGACACCCGTACAAAGTGGCATTTTATGCCATTTTGGGGTCCTTCTGGGACCCCTGATGCGTGTGTGAGAGGTTTCCAGTTGATATTTGCGCAGAAAAGTGCATTTTTAGCAAGTTGAAAAAATGAAAAAAAACGCAAGACTAACCCCTTACCTTTTTTTCAAAAATCGACACCCGTACAAAGTGGCATTTTATGCCATTTTGGGGTCCTTCTGGGACCCCTGATGCGTGTGTGAGAGGTTTCCAGTTGATTTTTGCGCAGAAAAGTGCATTTTTAGCAAGTTGAAAAAATGAAAAAAAACGCAAGACTAACCCCTTACCTTTTTTTCAAAAATCGACACCCGTACAAAGTGGCATTTTATGCCATTTTGGGGTCCTTCTGGGACCCCTTATGCGTGTGTGAGAGGTTTCCAGTTGATTTTTGCGCAGAAAAGTGCATTTTTAGCAAGTTGAAAAAATGAAAAAAAACGCAAGACTAACCCCTTACGTTTTTTTCAAAAATCGACACCCGTACAAAGTGGTATTTTATGCCATTTTGGGGTCCTTCTGGGACCCCTGATGCGTGTGTGAGAGGTTTCCAGTTGATTTTTGCGCAGAAAAGTGCATTTTTAGCAAGTTGAAAAAATGAAAAAAAACGCAAGACTAACCCCTTACCTTTTTTTCAAAAATCGACACCCGTACAAAGTGGCATTTTATGCCATTTTGGGGTCCTTCTGGGACCCCTTATGCGTGTGTGAGAGGTTTCCAGTTGATTTTTGCGCAGAAAAGTGCATTTTTAGCAAGTTGAAAAAATGAAAAAAAACGCAAGACTAACCCCTTACCTTTTTTTCAAAAATCGACACCCGTACAAAGTGGCATTTTATGCCATTTTGGGGTCCTTCTGGGACCCCTGATGCGTGTGTGAGAGGTTTCCAGTTGATTTTTGCGCAGAAAAGTGCATTTTTAGCAAGTTGAAAAAATGAAAAAAAACGCAAGACTAACCCCTTACCTTTTTTTCAAAAATCGACACCTTTACAAAGTGGCATTTTATGCCATTTTGGGGTCCTTCTGGGACCCCTGATGCGTGTGTGAGAGGTTTCCAGTTGATTTTTGCGCAGAAAAGTGCATTTTTAGCAAGTTGAAAAAATGAAAAAAAACGTAAGACTAACCCCTTACCTTTTTTTAAAAAATCGACACCCGTACAAAGTGGTATTTTATGCCATTTTGGGGTCCTTCTGGGACCCCTGATGCGTGTGTGAGAGGTTTCCAGTTGATTTTTGCGCAGAAAAGTGCATTTTTAGCAAGTTGAAAAAATGAAAAAAAACGTGAGACTAACCCCTTACCTTTTTTTCAAAAATCGACACCTTTACAAAGTGGCATTTTATGCCATTTTGGGGTCCTTCTGGGACCCCTGATGCGTGTGTGAGAGGTTTCCAGTTGATTTTTGCGCAGAAAAGTGCATTTTTAGCAAGTTGAAAAAATGAAAAAAAACGTAAGACTAACCCCTTACGTTTTTTTCAAAAATCGACACCCGTACAAAGTGGTATTTTATGCCATTTTGGGGTCCTTCTGGGACCCCTGATGCGTGTGTGAGAGGTTTCCAGTTGATTTTTGCGCAGAAAAGTGCATTTTTAGCAAGTTGAAAAAATGAAAAAAAACGCAAGACTAACCCCTTACCTTTTTTTCAAAAATCGACACCTTTACAAAGTGGCATTTTATGCCATTTTGGGGTCCTTCTGGGACCCCTGATGCGTGTGTGAGAGGTTTCCAGTTGATTTTTGCGCAGAAAAGTGCATTTTTAGCAAGTTGAAAAAATGAAAAAAAACGTAAGACTAACCCCTTACGTTTTTTTCAAAAATCGACACCCGTACAAAGTGGTATTTTATGCCATTTTGGGGTCCTTCTGGGACCCCTGATGCGTGTGTGAGAGGTTTCCAGTTGATTTTTGCGCAGAAAAGTGCATTTTTAGCAAGTTGAAAAAATGAAAAAACGCAAGACTAACCCCTTACCTTTTTTTCAAAAATCGACACCTTTACAAAGTGGCATTTTATGCCATTTTGGGGTCCTTCTGGGACCCCTGATGCGTGTGTGAGAGGTTTCCAGTTGATTTTTGCGCAGAAAAGTGCATTTTTAGCAAGTTGAAAAAATGAAAAAAAACGTAAGACTAACCCCTTACCTTTTTTTCAAAAATCGACACCCGTACAAAGTGGCATTTTATGCCATTTTGGGGTCCTTCTGGG